>NC_141815.1:4093869-4421612 GCF_057944985.1 Cucurbita pepo subsp. pepo | reverse complement strand
GTTTCCATTTGGGCGGTGGCTGTGGTGTGTTTAGCCGTATGGGGATGGAGATTTTTGAACTGGATTTGGCTGAGGCCCAAGAAGCTTGAGAGGTGCCTCAGAAAGCAAGGCTTCGCCGGGAATCCTTACCGGCTTCTCACCGGCGACATGAAGGACATAGCCACCATGAGAGAGCAGGCCATATCCAGCCCCATGAACTTCTCCCATGATATTGCTCCACGTGTCATCCCCTCCATAAATCATACCATCCACAAATATGGTATGTCGTGTTTGTTTGTTTTTATCAAATTTAGGTGTTTAATTATTCTCTAAGTGTTTAATTAAATGCAGGAAAGAATTCGTTCATGTGGGTTGGACCATATCCAAGAGTGCACATCATGGACCCTGATCAACTCAAAGCTGCACTTTCTTTAATGCATGATATTCAAAAGCCGATTATCAACCCTCTTGCAAGGTTGCTTTTCGATGGACTTACTACTCATGAAGGACCCAAATGGGTTAAGCATAGAAAGATAATGAATCCAGCCTTTCATTTCAAACACTTGAAGGTATGCTTTCTTCTTGTAATTAGATATCAAAACTTGACTTGAATAAATAAACTCATAATTAGTATTTATAAGTTTAATTTTTTATACTTGTTGCTTTCAATACGATTTGTAACAGCTCAAGCTCACCGTGAGTAGATATTGTCCGTTTTGGCCCGTTACATATCGTTGTTAGCCTTACGATTTTAAAACGTATCTGATAGGGAGAGGTTTCCAAACTCTTATAAAGAATACTTCATTCCCTTCTCCAACCAACGTGGAATCTCACAATCCACCTCTTATGTGACCTAGCGTTCTCGCTGACACTCGTTCTTCTTGACAATCGATGTGGGATCTCATAATTCACCTCCTTTCGAGGTCCAGCGTCCTTGCTGGCACACTGCCCGGTGTCTGGCTCTAATACTGTTTGTAACAGCCCAAATCCACCACTAGTAGTAAATATTGTCTTTTTTGGGCTTTTCCTTTCGGGCTTTCCCTCAAAGTTTTTAAAACGTGTCTCCTAAGGAGAGGTTTTTGTCCCCTTGTAAACACATTTGCTTGTGAGATCCCACATAGGTTGGGGAGGAAAATGAAACATTTTTTTATAAGGGTATAGAAACCTCTCCTTAGCAGACATGTTCTAAAAATTTTGACGGGAAACCCAAAAGGGAAAGCTTAAAGAGGACAATATCTGCTAGCGGTGAGATTGAGCTGTTACACGACTATCCAACTAATAATGTTAGATTCGTTTAAACGTACATTTAGAAGTTGCTTCTATATTGTACTTTGAGTAACAATATTTTTGCGAGTCTAATTGTTCATAATATATGCTTAAATTGCTATATACAGGACATGGTGCCTGCAATATGTGAGAGTTGCACTGAGATGATTAGGAAATGGGAAGAAGTGGTCTCAGAAGAAGCATTTTATGAGTTGGATGTGATGCCTCATTTGGAAAACTTGGCAGCTGATGTTATTTCTCGAACAGCATTTGGAAGCAGCTATGAAGAAGGAAAAATGATCTTTATACGTCTAAAACAACTTACCAATCTAGTCGTTCAATCTATATCTACAGTTTACATATCTGGATGGAGGTGAACTCGTGCACAATTCAATTCAATTTAGACATGAATATGAGTTCCTTTTAGTCTTTTCCTTTTGAACTTCTCCTCGAGATTTTTAAACCGTGTCTGCTAAGGAGAGGTTTTCACACTCACAAAGAATGCTTCTTTCCCCTCTTCAACCAATGTGGGATCTCACAATCCACCCCCTTCGAGACCCAGCGTCGTCGCTGGCACTCGTTCCTCTCACAATCTACCCCTTTCTGGACCCAGCGTCCTCGTTGACACTCGTTCCTCTCTCCAACCAATGTAGAATCTAACAATCCACCCCCTTCGATCTCACAATCCACCCCCTTCAGGGCCCAGCATCTTCGTTGGCACACCGCTTGGTGTCTGACTCTGATACCATTTATAACCACTCAAGCCAACCACTAGCAAATATTGTCCTCTTTGGCCTCTCCCTTTTAGGCTTTCCGTTTTAGGCTTCCCCCTCAAAGTTTTTAAAACGTCTGCTAGAAAGAGGTTTCCACACACTTATTAAAAATGTTGCGTTCCTCTCTCCAACCAATTTGAGATCTCACAATTGCTGACACTCGTTCCTCTCTCCAATTGATCTCACACATGCAATATTTATGAAATTTCGTTTAACATCTCATTATAACGTTTGTGCAGGTTTGTACCAACGAAGTCAAACACTAGAATGAAAAAGATAAGCAAAGAATTAAATACGTTGCTCTTGGATGTTATCAACAAAAGGCAAAGGGCTATGATGGCAAGTGAAGCTATGCCTACTGATCTATTAAGCATCCTCTTACAATCAAATTTGAAAAAAATTCGTGAGCAGGGAAACAACGATGTCGGAATGAGTATCGAAGACATCGTAGAAGAATGTAAAATCTTTTATCTTGCTGGCCAAGAAACCACAGCAATGCTACTAGTTTGGACTATGGTTTTATTGAGTTCATACACAAAATGGCAAGATCGAGCAAGAGAAGAGGTCCTACAAGTCTTTGGAAATAACAAACCAGATTTTGATGGTTTAAATCGCCTAAAAATTGTGAGGAACACTCTCTTCTATGTATTTTCATTTTCATTTTATTTCATTTGTTAAATTTTATCTTATTCTCAACATTTAGGTTACGATGATATTGAACGAAGTCCTGAGGTTATACCCACCAGCAGCGTTGCTTACTCGTCTCGTTCAAAACGAAACAAAGCTTGAAAAATTGAGTTTACCAACGGGAGTGATGCTGAGTTTTCCAATTGTTCTTATCCATCGTGATAAAAAGATATGGGGTGATGATGCAAATGAGTTTAATCCCGATAGATTTGCTGAAGGAGTTTCAAAAGCGACACAAAATCAAGCTGGGTTCTTCCCGTTTGGATGGGGTCCTCGCATATGCATTGGACAGAACTTTGCCATAATTGAGGCCAAAATTGCTCTATCGATGATTTTACAACACTTTTCTTTTGAGCTTTCTTCGTCTTATACGCATGCTCCGACATCCCATTTAACTATTAGACCTCAACATGGAGTTCATATCATGGTATGTAAACTTTAGTCATGTAAATAAAAAAGAATCAATGTAGAATGTCAAGAATAAAGTACTAAAACTATTAAAAAATTTGAAGGGTTACGTTTATAAATTCTAGACACTTATTACCCATCATGTTGGTTAGAAATTGACATTATTTTTAATGTCAAATTTATTTTTGTCTATGTTATTTTATTTTGAAAAAAGAAAATTTTCATCAACCATACATTCAAGGTCGATCAACTCACCATCTGAATAATTCCAAAAATGATTTTCACAATTCAATTTTGAAGATTTCAAATCAGGGATCATGACGAACACTATCTTTTATCGGAATAATTGTCAAAGTGGTTTTCACAACTTAAATTTCAAGGCTTTCAAATTGATGGGTATAAAATTTTGTGTAATTTAAAATCAAACTAATGTTACATTTAAAACTGATAACCATATACAAGTTGAGTGTTATTCAAAGTTTATTAAAGACGGGACAAGAGAAAGAGATACAAATTTAAAATGACCACAAACTCCTATACTTAAAACTGCTGTCCTAGGACGACCCTCCTCAAAGAGTATCATCTAGATGATCGCTTGGTAGTTGTTATTATAAGCAAACTCCATTGGAAATACATGCTCGAGTTTCTTATCCATCGGTACCGTGTTCTCTATATCACTAACATCTGTCACACTTGCTAAAAATGTCCATGCATCGTAAATAATCAGCTTCCTTGCCTTTAGTAGAGTAATAACTCTCATGGTACTCCTTAAGCTAACCCTCAAGTACGTGAAGTTCTCTAAGAACTCAACCTTGTGCTTGCACCTATAGTTAGGAAATCTTGTTTGACCTCCTCCTCTATTTTGAGGGTGCTTGCACAATTTGTTTGCTTAACCTTATGCTTGTCCATATCCATCAAGATAACAATACGCAATGGTCCAGAATCATTAGAGAAAACCTCCATGTCATATACTTCGATGGTTCCCTCTCCATCTCCATGCTTCAGTTCTAGAAAACCAATCTAGTTCTTATATCTTGCCACTATAATGTAGCACTTAGGAAGAACACTTTTTAACATCATTTGCCCAACATTAGGACTAAGCGTCTTTTTCACGCTCTTTTACCAGAAATGTGTCTTGTCTTTCAGCTTATACATGGCATAGTGCACTTGGTACTCATTCGGGCAGTTAATATATTGGAAGGTCATCTTTATAGCTGCCAACCATGCCTCAACTATTACTAGGTTAACTTTCCCCATCATCTTTGATGATGAGTTGTACTTTTGAAAATTCATTACATAACACGGTTCTACTTTCAATCCCCACAATTCCTTGGGGACCTAGCTAGTTTGGTTTCCAGAGTCCTCATGAATGACAATGGTGTCTTCAGCATGAAAGTGACAATGGTGTCTTCAGCATGAAAGTCTAACACACATTCAACGAGGATTAATTTCTCAATTTTTTTTTTCTTGTAAGTTCAAAATTATGGAACTTTGTTGAAGGTGTTAGAAGCTAAAATTTTAAGATATGTTGAAGAAAATACTTGAGGGGTCAAATTGGTTAGCTCATGATGAGAAAGAGAGAGGGGAAATAAGAGAGGGGAAATAAGAGAGGGGAAAGAAGAGAGGAGAAAGAAGAAAGAAAAGAGGTTAGTGTTTTGAGGCAAGAGGAGAAGATTTGATCTAAAACCGACGCCGAAGATCTGAGAATTCTCAACCTAAACCATCAGCAGTCCGAAGCAAGGTGCTCTCACGAATCGCACCTTCCTTCTTCAAAAACGTTCAAGAACTTAAGGTTAGTCCGCGAATGTCTAGATTGAGATGTTTATCGAGGTTTTCGTGTGTTAGCTGCGTTTTTATGTTGATTCTTGGACTTTTACCTTCAGCAGTGTGATCTTCTCAAGTTTTGGAGTGAAAGTGGCCAAGATTTGCGTTCGAATCGGAGTTTCAAGAAAACGTGATTTTTGGTAAGAACTCATATTTTTCACCAAATTCGAACTCGAATAATAAGATCTGTGATTATCGAAAAAATATAGGAAATATATATTAAAGAAGTAGAATATGAGATCTACGATATTTGTGAAGAAAACTTGTTGATTCGGATTACGAATTGGAAGATAAAAAAATTCGAAGAAAATAGATCGAAAACGCAAAAACACCTAACGATCTAGAAATTGAAACACACGCAGGAGAGGGAAGGAACGCCACCACGCATCGGTCGGCGTACGGAGGAGCGCAACAGAATCGATGTTAAACACATGGCGCATTCCGGCTGGTGAGGCGTGCCCCACGCGCTAGGCGACACACGTCAGGCACGCGGATTGAGGACGACCCGAGTCCGAATTGACACTCTACACATGACCCGGGAACGCACGAACCAATTGTGTGGAAAGTCGGGCATCGAAGTTGCACGTAGGGACCCTCCAGAGCGCGTGTGATACGCATGTAGGCGCGTGAGTTATCATTTTTCTTTCCGTTTGGCCTCTGTTCGCTTGTTTTTCACCCCGATTACGATACTACCCTATTATTATGTGAAATAGGACCTGTCAAGGAAATTTCAAAATTTTTAGAACCCTCCCTGTCAGGAAACTCGAGCTTGGGAAGGCACGTGTCAACCATGTATGTAGCCATTTGGATTCCCACGAGCAGTACTTGTAGGAACCGCTTGGAATAAGCATGCATGCTACCATACCGATAAACTTAGCTAGCCAAACGTAGCATATGAGTATGGAAATCATGGAAATAAAATAATCAAGAAAATCAATGGAATCTAGATATGAACGATTATGTATCTGTTTAGATTGAGATTGTGATAATGTATGTATGCATGAGGAGGAAGGGAAACTTGTGAAATCTGCGCTCCAGGTGAAGATGGACATTATCTCCCCGTTGAGTATGTTTGTTAATAATGCATGAATTGTTGCATGTTAACTCCAGTGAATGATTGCTTTGTGTTATCTTTCTTGCTGAATAGGAAGAAACTACGAGCCTAGACTAGGGCGCTTGAGATTAAGTAGGCTAGAGAAAATCCTAGAATGGGGATACCTCAAAAATACCGTGCATTTAGGACCCCGAGGCGAGTGCCCACGGACCCAGACCCAATATTCCAAATCATGATAGATTTGTGAGACCTTGTACGAGAATCTTAGAGATGAATGAATCCATATATAAGCCACCTCAGTCCGCCCTAGAAAGACTATAGTTGGACACCACGGTAACTGTAGGTAGCTTGCTAGAGTTGAGCAGTGTGAATAGTGTCACCAAAAACTCCACTCCCCTCTCTACTCCGATACTGTACATTCGAGACAGAACTCTGGTACTAAGACCTTTGAGCTAGGCAGCTCCGGACAAGGAAGTGTGATAGCTAAGGGGTCTTCTAAATAGGACTCCTGGGCCAGAAACCCATCCCTAAGCAGGAGAACGTGAAACCACGTAGGATGACTTAGTAGCTGACCGACACACAAGAGATCGCAACCCCCGATTTTAGTGGATGTATGGTCCCGTGGGAAGGTTGTTAGTTAACCTCCACAGATGATGTTCAGACAGAGTTACTTATTCAGATCCAGCCATACGATCCCCTCAAATTTACTTGAGAGGGCGCGCCTCACCTTAAGACACTAAGCATTCCAGTGCATAAGATGGACAAGCCTCCTAAGATACAGAAAAGAGAGTTGTAGCTTGATTTGCACTCACTAGAACCCAAAGATAAGACCGTGGATGCCTACAGAGATAAGGATGCGAAAAGAGCCTACAACTAGGTTGGTTATTGAGTATATCTTTTAACTCACCCCGATTTTCTCTCTTTTATTTTTTATTTTTTTTTTATCAGGTACCAGTCGAATTGAGGAGGTGTTCGAGAGCTGCATTATCACAAAGGTGTGTCGTTCCGAAGCCTCAGTCCGTTTTTACATTTGGAGTCTTTGTATTTTCTTGTATATTTGTATTTTCAATTTGTAACATTTGACCTTGATTTTATATTTAATTTCGGCGTCCTTGACTTCCTTTTCTTGTTTTAAATTTTATCAAATTTTTATCTTCTATTTTATTTTCTTTTCAATTTTATTTGTTTTCGCTTTCGTCTTTTTAGTCATGATTCTGTTTTTCGAAGCCTCGAAAATCGGGTCATGATATTGAGACTTCTACCCTTAGAAATTTGTGCGTCATCTTTGTCATTTCTAAGTTTCAAGCAATTCTTGTGCTAGATTGTATCGGATCTATTCAATCTAGCCTTAATCAAGTTCTATTAAGAAGTGACTCGATTTAGAATAAGGTTCCAAATCTTGCTTCAAGATCTTTGATCGTAAGTGATAATCTAATTTTAGTCTTTATCTCTTAGTTGATCCAAATTTGTGTAAGGAGGTATTAATTTTTTTGATTCAACGTTTTTTTTTTATTCAAGGATTCTTGTTCTAACAAAAACTTGAATCCTTATGCTAAGGATTAGGATTGTCTTATCAGATAATCTCCCAGTAAAAGCATGCATAAGAGAACCAAGTTATAATAACTAAGGCGCTAGAGCTAGAGAGGTTGCGAGTTGACCTAAGTTAGTACGTTTCCAGTAAACACTACACCCTAGGATTGTGAGTGACTATCATAGGTATAGATGTATACACCTTAGATAGTGGACCAGCTCGAAGAGGTAGTCCTAAAAATCCTGAGAATAAGAGATAAAGTTTAAACCACCTAGATGCCCTAAAGAACCTAATAGACATCCAAAACATCCAAGAATGAATTTGTAGAGTTATGACCAGACAACGTAGCAACTTAAGCAAGAAAAATGGACAAGAGGATGTTCCACAATGAAAATCAGATGTTAGAAACTTTTAGAGATGAAATTTTGGAGGGGGAAATTTGGAACACTCAAGCCCTTGGGATAAATTAAATACCCGATTTTTCTTTTAAGCGATTTTATTGATAGACTTAGAGGCCAAATCTTTAGACAATAGAGAAAGAGAAAAATCCTTACAAAAATACCTAGTAAAGAATTTTTGAGAAAATTCGGTCAAAGTTGAGCTAAAAGAAAAATGGTCATTTTGACCCCCTCTTTCCTAATTAGGGGTCTATTAGTGTACTGGTCAAACCATTATGGGGGAAAGAAGAGGGGAGACAGAAGAAAGTAAAGAGGTTAGGGTTTTGAGGCCAGAGGAGAAGATCTAATCTAAAATCGACACCGGAGATCTGAGAATCCTCAACCTAAACCATCAGCAGTCCGAGGCAAGGTGCTCTCACGAATCGCACCTTCTTATTTATTCAAAAACGTCCAAGAACTTAAGGTTAGTCCACGAATGTCTAGATCTAGATGTTTATCGAAGTTTTTGTGAGTTAGCAGCGTTTTTCTGTTGATTCTTGGACTTTTACCTTCAGCAGTGTGATCTTTCCAAGTTTCAGAGTGAAAGTGGCCAAGATTTGCATTCGAATCGGAGTTTCAAGAAAACGTGATTTTCGGTAAGAAACTTGTGTTTTTCTCAAAAAATTCGAACTGGAATAATAAGACCTGTGATTACCGGAAAAATATAGGAAAAATATATTGAATAAGTAGAATATGAGATCTACGATATTTTTTAAGAAAACTTGTTGATTCGGATTACGGATTGGAAGATAAAAAAATCCGAAGAAAATGGATTGAAAACGCAAAAACACCTAATGATTTGGAAATTGAAACACACGCAGGAGAGAGAAGGGACGCCGCCACGCGTCGGCTGGCATATGGAGGAGCACGGCGGAATCAGTGTTAGACACACAGTGCATTCCGGCTTGTGGGGCGTGCTCCGCACGCGACCCACAAACGCACGAACCGAACAGACGCTCCAACCCGACCATCTGCACCACGATTGTGCGGAAAGCCACGCATGGAAGTCGCACGTAGGGACCCTCCAGAGCGCGTGTGATGCGCGTGTAGGCGCGTGAGTCATCATTTTTCCTTCCGTTCGGCCTCCGTTTGCTTGTTTTTCATCCCTATTTCGATACTACCCTATTATTATGTGAAATAGGATCGGTCAAGGAAATTTCAGAATTTTTGGAACCCTCTCCGTCAAGAAACTCGAGTTTGGGAAGACACGCGTCAACCATGTAAGTAACCATTTGGATTCCCACAAGCAGTACTTGTATGAACCGCTTGGAATAAGCATGCATGCTACCATACCGATATACTTAGCTAGCCGAACCAAGCATATGAATATGGAAACCATGGAAATGAAATAATTAAGAAAATAAATGGAATCTAGATATGAACGATTATGTATCTGTTTAGATTGAGATTGTAATAATGTAACGACCCGAAATTTTCTACTTAATTTAAGGTCGCTACTGTATACATATCATGAACATTGAGTGCGAAAAGACTTCATTTAAATTTCATAAAACGTAACCTTTGTCTTAAAACACAGCCATGGACTTGCGTGTTTCGAAAACACCATTAAACGACACAACAAAAGGTTAAATAAAATAAATAAATATTTAAATTAAAAACATCCTATTCTAGCCTAAGTCTAAGAAAATAAATACCACTACTCTATGCATGTGTCATGGTCTCAAATTGCGATGTCGTCGTCAACAGTACAGGAATGCCTTGCCTTAACCTGAAAAATGTAGTAGCACATGCCTCGAGTATTTAAAAAAATAGTCAGTAAGTTACCCCATTATTGGGGGTTAAATGCAAGAACATGTGAATGCAATAACGGGACCTATCATTTCAATCTATTTTCCTACGGTACTGTCCTAACGAGTAACTTGGATGAGTACCATATACTCTACACACAGCCCATACATGCGAGTATGGACTCACCAGTCAATTCGCACACTGCTGGGCCACTCTCCTTATCGAGCGAGCATACTCTGGGTGCTCCTTAGGCCAGACACCCGTTAGAACTAGTAACCGCCACGATAGCATTATGTAAAACAAAATGATCATATCCCTGCCAGCAGCATTGTGTAAAACATAGTGATCATACCCTGCCCATTGTGATGAAATGGGGGTATCCCCCAATGCATGAGCACACATAATGCATGAGGTCCCACTATTTTTCCATTTTCGACATTATTAAATATAACACCGCTATCGTTTTACACTCATATTATATCTTTTAACATTTTTCAGTTCTCATATCATGCATAATTCTAATGGGGTTATATTTCATTTTATTTATTGTGATATAATGTCATTCATAACATGTTGAATACATACAATTTAGAAAACATAACATAATACTTCATGCTTTTAACATGTCATTTCATAACGTGCAATTCATACAACAATTACCTCAATGGTCACACAAAACAATCTAAACATAACATATCACATCATAATATATCGTATCATAAACATGTCATATCATAAACACTTCGTGGTCATATCGTTCCCTAACTTATCATAGCCTAACGTTCTTATACCTATTACAGTCATATCATTACGTGAATGTACCTTAATCATATCACCACATGAACGTATCCTAATGCTATCGTTTTATCAATCTATCACACGTATCCTAATGCTATCGTTTTATCAATCTATCACAAACCTATCCCTTTTTACCCATAACCTAATCGTATTCTTTCATTAATCTCTCCTATCCATAGCACTCTGGTATGTAACATAACCTTAACATTTCATGAACGTATTTTACTCCTATCGTTACATTTCGTTTTGTGCATCCTTCTCGTATCCTATCTCAAACATATCATTAAACACATCGTACCGTAATTATTATCATACAATTCACAACATATACATAACATATAAGAAGCATATCGATCTATAGACAATTCACACATATCAATATATATGACACGTGCAGAATTACGGGGCACGTGTCAACATCAAATATAACTATGTCGATAGTAAGACCACTTACCTGATTAGCTTAGGCTGATATCCCGATGTTATCCTTAATAAAAGTCCATTGAAATCCAAGTCAACCTACGTGAGCCCATGACATCAATTTCAAGTTTGAACTTCTACAAAATTGTTTCTCTAATTTATATTGGTCCATGTGTAATACTTCATGAGTCTTTGCATGAGTTAAGTCTTAAAATATTTATATATGTTTGTTATAGTATTAAATACCCTTTAATATTTTCCAGATATTCTATTTTTTCTTGGTTTAATACCCTCTCACATTTTTATTGTGTTTCCCTCTTTTTTTTTTTTTCTTTTCATAATTATATTAACCGTCTTGCCTCCCTGTCTCTGGCTGTATTTCCCTTTTAGTAGTATTTTGTGATTCTGTATTTCATTTTTCTTTCCTATGATTTTGTTAGCCTTGTTTTTGTATTTCCTTTATCTTTCTTTTACCCGGTTAATAGTTATATTCTTGGTTTTAATTTAATCCATTCATTTGTTTATTCTTTTACTATCATTTATATAAGATTATTGACAACCTAAATAATTGCAACAATTCACAAGATTTAAAGTGTCGTCATTTTCTAAAAATGAAATTGATATTAAAAAAAGAGAGAAATATTTAATATATACCTTGACGAGATCTCTCTTTGCCAATATTGTATCGTAGGTAGTCCGTTAGAGTTGAGCAGTGTGGATAGTGTCACACGAAACTCCACTTCCCTCTCTGTTCCAATATTGTATCGTCGAGACAGAACTTTGGTACTAAGATCTTGAGCAAGGCAGATCTGGACAGGGAAGTGTGACAGGTGCCCCGCCCTAGTGGTGATAGCTAAGGGGTCTTCTGAACAGGACTCCTGGGTCGTAGAAATCCATCCCTGAGCGGGAGAACGTGAAACTACGTAGAATGACTTAGTAGCTAACCGACACACAGGGGATCGCAACCCCCGATTTTAGTGGATGTATGGTCCCGTGGGAAGGTTGTTAGCTAACCTCCATGGATGATGTTCAGACAGAGTTACTTATTCAGATCCAGCCATACGATCCCATCAGATTTACTTGTGAGGTCACGCCTCACCTCAAGACACTAAGCATTCCACTCCATAAGATGGACAAGCCTCCTAAGATACAAAAAACAGAGTTGTAGCTTGATTTGCACTCACTAGAACCCATAGATAAGACCGTGGATGCCTACTAAGATAAGGTTGCGAAAAGAGCCTACAACTAGGTTGCTTATTGAGTATATTTTTATACTCACCCCGTTTTTCTCTTTTTTTTTTTTTTTTTTTTTTTTTTTTTTTTTTTTTTTTTTTTTTTTTTTTTCTTTCAGGTACCAGTCGAAGCGAGGAGGTGTTTGAGAACTGCATTGTCACAAAGGGGTGTCGTTCCGAAGCGTCAGTCCATTTTCACATTTGGAGTCTTTTGTATTTTCTTGTATATTTGTATTTCCAATTTGTAACATTTGACCTTGATTTTATATTTAATTTTGGTGTCCTTAACTTTCTTCTCTTCCTTCAAATTTTATCGAATTTTTATCTTCTATTTAATTTTCTTTTCAATTTTATTTGTTTTCTCTTTCGTTTCTTTAGTCACGATTCGGTTTTTCGAAGCCTCGAAAATCGGGTCACGACATTGAGACTTTTACCCTTAGAAATTTGTGCATCATCATTGTCATTTCCATGTTTCAAGCAATTCTTGTGGTAGATTGCATCTTACCTATTCAATCAAGTCTTAATCAAATTCTACTTTGGAGTGACTCGATTTAGAACAAGGTTCCAAATCTTGTTTCAAGATCTTTGATATCAAGTGATAATCTAATTTTAGTCATATCTCTTAGTTGATCCAAATTTTGGGTAAGGAGGTGTTAATTTTTTTTTATTCAACGATTCTTGTTTAACAAAAACTTGGATCGTTAAGCTGAGGATTAGGATTGTCTTATCAGATAATCTCCCAATTTGCATGCATAAGAGAACCAAGCTATAACTAAGGCGCTAGAGCTAGAGAGGTTGCGAGTTGACCTAAGTTAGTACGTTTCCAGTAAACACTGCACTCTAGGATTGTGAGCGACGATCATAGATAGTCCTAAAAATCCTGAGAATAAGAGAGAAAGTTTAAACCACCGAGACGCCCCAAAGAACCTAATAGACCACCAAAACATCCAAGAATGAATTTGTAGAGTTACGACCGAGACAACGTAGCAACTTAAGCAAGAAAAATGGACAAGAGGATGTTTCACATCGAAAATCAGACGTTAGAAACTTTTAGAGATGAAAGTTTGGAGGGGAGAATTTGGAACACTCGAGCCCTTGCGATAAATTAAGTACCCGAATTTTCATTTAAGCAATTTTATTGATAGATTTAGAGGCCGAATCTTAAGACGATGGAGACGAGAAAGATGCTTAGAAAAATCCCTAGTAAAGAATTTTTGAGAAAATTGGGTGAAAGTTGAGGAAAAGCAAAATGGTCATTTTGACCCCTCTTTCCTAATTAGGGGTCTATTAGTGGTCAAACCATTATGGGGTAAGAAAGAAAAAGAAAGAGGAAAAAGGAAAGAGAGAAGGTTTAGAGATGCCGGATAGAATTCGAAAGAGAAACCATAAATGCAATCCAAACCGCTTGGCTCTAGTTCTTTCATAAGAATTGCTCAACAATATTGGAAGATTGGAAGAGCTATTCTATTGAGTCACTCAATTTCATATTAAAAAAAAAAAAACAATAAATATTGGTTTTAGATTTTTTGTTTAGGTTTTCCTTCCTTTTTTTTTTTAGTGTTTTGTTTTTGGAGGAAATCGGCACAAGATTCAAGAAGGAGCCGAGTTAATTTGGATTAAAAAAAATGAGGTTGAGGCTTGTATCAAAAATAGTAAGATTTATAGTTTTGGACGAGGGATTAAAGCTGTAAAAGTTTGATATGTTTGTAAACGAGGAATTAAGAGTAACTAAGTTGATTCAAGTTACATGGAGGAAGTTTTGAAAATCTTCTAATAAATAAAAAAGAATTAAAAACCTAAAATAAAACCTGTAAATTTGACATCGTCCCAAATGTGTAGGTGACACACGGAAGGCACGAGCCATTGAATGCGGTGGACAACGGATGGATCATATGTCAAGCACAGGGTGGTACTGTGCAGCTAGCCAGGCAAAGTAGTAGGCGTGCACGACCCACTAAGCAATTCGATCCGAGAAATCAAACTGCGAACCGATTGCCTGCCTAATCCAATTCGTCTCAAAAGCGTAGTCTATTTGTAGAATGTGTCGCGATGATGTTAATCATAAAAGAATCTTATTTTATCGAAGAATGAACGCACTTCATCAAATTTATAGTAGCTAAACCGTGAACACCACGTGGCAAGCTTGGAGCATCTGCATGTCACGACCTACTATTTTTAGGCTTCAAAAATTTGACCCTAATGAAAATAGACAAAAACCAAAAGAAAATAAAATAAAACACAAAAATAGTGTAAAGTTTAAATCAAATTAAAATAAACATGCCACACAACAATACAAAATAAAATCTAATTATGAGACGGTGCAATTCAAATTTCTTACAAAGGGAGAAATGAGTTTATGATATAACTACAAAACAAAAAATACAAAAGACTCAAAAATATCAAAACGAATTGACACCAATGACGACCCCTCTGTGATCTCATAGTTTTGGAACGCTCCTCCACCTTGACCAAAAACATGCAAACACTTGAAAAGAAAGGAAAAAGATGAGTATAAATACTCAGCAAGCAACCTACTTGTAGGCTCTCATAGCAAACTTAAGCTAGTATCGTATTCATGGGCTTTACTCTAGGCTCTTGAAAATTTAGGTGTACTACTACTATCTGAGTATTTGGGGTTCTTCAAAGTTCCAAGTGGTACTTTAGCTGCTCACGAACCTACTGTGGGTACAAAAGAGATGGTTCACCATTTTTTTGACGTTGTGGATCTATCGAGGGACAAGTCTCATCTCTGAGGTGTATTACTATTATGTTCTTTGACTAAATACGCTTACGTAGCCCTAGCAGTGAGCGTTTGGTATCCTAGTTAAGGTGTGACCTCATCACATCTCATAGGATAGAATGTCATCTCATATGAGCACATTTGTGTAAGGTTAACTGGCGACCCTTCAACAAGAAAAACCATATAGTCAATGTCTAGTGGAGCGACCCCATGTGCCTGAAAGCTTGTCAATCTACCCATGTTGTCCCTTACTGTAAGACCCGAGCCTCAATGGAAAGTTTAAAATCTAATTTTACCTTTAAAGTCAAATTCTCGAGATTTTATTGAGGGACTTAGAGACCAAAATTCGAGATGAGGAAGGATAGTTACGTTCTTGAATCTAGAGTGGATTACGGTTAAAGAGACCAAAATTCTTGACTCTTAAATGGTCCTAAACCATCAAAGAATCAAGAAAATTCGTAGGTACGTTCTTGAACAATGGTTTTCGGATTTTCCTCATGTTAGAAATATTGAGAGTTAGATCCTGAAATTTGAGTATGTTAATCTAGAGTGGATTACGGTCATAATTTGTGAAGGGAGCCTTGATTGATTCGGATCGAAAATAGGAGTTCCAGCATTCGACCAAGGATGTGAGTATTGATATTTCTTGCCAGCTTTGGACTTAGTTTATTACTAATGTGGTTAGAAATAATTTACAATAAAAATACCTATATGTAGATGAGAATGAGATCTACAAATCTCACGAAGGAATCATATTAATCCTTGTAGAAAGAAATACGAAAATGCAAAAAAAATAGAAAATAATCAGTTTTCTGGAAAATTGCAGAGACGTGAGGAAGAAGAGGAATGGCAGAGGGACGCGTGTCAGGCAAAGAGAGGGCCATGCCTCGCCGGAATGGTCGACACGTGTCCGGCGTGTATTGGCGGAGAAATTCAACGAAATACTTCGCGTCGGGCAGGATTCAGAGGGCAGCGGCCCGCTACCAGAGTCTGCGACTCGATGACTCGCGTGCAACCCGGATCACCGACCCGACTTGGCGTTGCCACGCGTCAGCGTAAAAGAATTCGATTTCCAGCGCGTCCTTCCAGTTTTGAACCGACGACCTGGATCTCGGCTGACCGTTCAATGGGCGCCACGTGGCAATACCCCAGCGCGGTCTTCCCTCCCTCGTGCGCGTTCGTACGCGCGCGTGGCCGTGCGCGTGTAACACCTTCCCAGGCGCATATGAGCGCGTGCACGCGCGTGAGGTGCTGTTTTCAGCCCATTCGACTTCTGTTTGCCGATGTTTCTCCCGATTCCAACTCTAACCCTATTTTTATATGAAATAGGACCTAAATGGAGAAAATCAGTATTTGTAGACACGTTATTGGTGTAGAAACTCTAAACGAAGAACACGCGTCAATCAGGTAAGTCACCACATGGAACTTTAGGAAGAAATACTTGTAGGAGTCGCTTGGTTATGCATGCATGCTAGTTTAATTACCTTAGGTGGTAGCTTTCCATGATTGAAAGTAAGTAATTTGATTGTTAAGAGTATGGATGTATTATGTGAAATATTATGAGAATTATCTGAGTGTTGCTATTATGTTTTAAGCTTCTACTTTATATGTAAATGTTTAATTCATGCTGAAAGGAGAATGGGAACTTGTTAACTCTGCGCTCCGGGATTTGATGGATGTTATCGCCCCGTTGAGCATGTATGTTTATTTTGCATGAATTTTGTATGATGATACTGGATGATAGTTTTGTGCACACTCAGTTAATTTCCTCGACCCACAAGAATGATAAAGTCTAGGGTTTTGTTGTTAAAGTGACTAGTCAGTAAGGTATAGACCTAACCTTTCCCTTAATAGTCTAACAGACCACCTCAGCATACGAGCCACCTCTAGAGTACCCTTAGGCTACTTGTGTATGGGTGATGTTATAGCTTCGTGGGAGACCAACGGATTCCTGATCAGGACTCGACTGCTCGATAGCCGTTTAGTATGGGAAACGGGATACCCACGTCGTAATTGACTGTTTAGCTGGATGGGATAGAGGAGGTAGCCCTCCCAAATACAGGGGGATTACCATGGGGCTAGGGGATTGCAACTCACTTCCTAGGCAAGACCCCAGGTAATCTCATACCCATGTCGAGGTAGCCCCTCGCAAGTCACCAATCCAACACAGGTTAGCATAAAAGGAACTCTAGGGGTACAAATGAAAGGACTGAGAACCAAAGAAGCCCCAAAGGGCAAGTTCTAAAGAGCTAAGACCAGAACTAGATTTCCTAGAGGCAAAGAGAAGTCTGTGAAAAATTGTTAAGCTGAGGTTGCGATGAGAGCCTACAAGTAGGTGGCTTACTGAGTATAATTTTTATACTCAACTCTTTTTTTTAGGTACTGGTCGAGGTGGAGGAGCGTTTGAGAGCTGTGCGGTCACAGAGGTGTGAAAAATTGTTAAGCTGAGGTTGCGATGAGAGCCTACAAGTAGGTGGCTTACTGAGTATAATTTTTATACTCAACTCTTTTTTTTTAGGTACTAGTCGAGGTGGAGGAGCGTTCGAGAGCTGTGCGGTCACAGAGGTCGTCATTCCGGAGCGTCAGTCCCTTGTCGGTCTTTTAAAGTCTTTTGTATTTCATTTAACATTTGTAATTTCCTTTGTAATAATTTCGAAACAAAACTTCTCTCTCCTTTGTTTTAATTAAATAGTACTTTTATCTTTTTTACTTTACTTTACTTTTTTTTTTTTTTTTTTTTTCCGATTTCATCTTTTTAGTCATGATTCGAGTTTTCGAAGCCTCGAACATGGGGTTGTGACACTTACCCCTTGTGTCTCAACCATATGCTGCGTAGTTACTCTTTCGAAGACTTTATGCGGTGATAACATTTGTTTCAGTATTATAGATTCAAAGCGCACAACCAAGAGAAAATGAAATAAGTATTCCGTATAACTTGGAGAAAGTTTCTTTGTACTAAATTACTTCAACATTACTTTTCATTTTTTTTATATTTTTTTATGGCTATATAAAGAAAAAAAGTACACTAACAATTCTTCCTTCCACATCTAATAACTTCTACTACTATTGCTCCACTACAACTAACTAATTACTTCTCTTAAAAATTCGGAGTAACTTCTCTTAGAAATCTTGAAAGAATAATAACTTCTTCTAAAAATGCTCAACAACTAATGCTACACTACTAAAAACTTCTCCTACAAATATTTTACTATTAATAATTTCTCCTAGAAATACTCAACTATTAATAACTTTCTTAGAAACACTTCACTACTAATAACTTCTCCCAAAAATGTTTCATTATTAATAATAATTTAACTTAGAATGCTCCCTCATTAATTAATGATTCAAAAACTAAATAACGTATAAATCAAGTTTATTGATTCACAAAATATTTCACACTATTAAAGTTGATTGCAGATATATTGAGTGGAACTTAATATGTACGAGTGTGCTCTTACGGTTTTGAAAAAAATCCTTTATACCATGACCGATCAAACATGTTATTGTTAAGTTTCATTTTGTGAGAGATGAAGCAAAGAAGAAGTAAGTGAAACTAGATAAAATGACATAAGAAAAGAAGCTTATTGCTATGCTTACAAAGTCTTTATAAGTGGTCATATTAAGATTATTCAACCTAGGTGCTCTCAAAATTGCTAGCTAAGATGACCTTTAAAAGTGGAAAGTGAGTTCAAGATGAAAATGGAAGAATTTTAAATTTTGATCAGTAATATCTTTCTAATACATTAAATTTGAATTGGCATATTTTAGATCATTATTATCATCATATTTATTGGGAAGAATATATTTTTCTTAAATGTATTTATAGTTAAAAAATGTATCAACCTAAAACGACGTTATAATTGTTCAAGTTGATCCTATAGTAATAAGATTAAGTAAATCTTATTTGACCACTTTAAGACAAACTCTTCAATGACATGATGTTACATTTATATATGAGAAATCATGATCTGGTGATATAACGTAGAGTCTTCTAAGAGTGGAATGCGTTCGATTGATTCAATATCGATCAAGTTAGAATTTTTGTTTTTTTAAATTAAAAAAAAAAGGGAAAAATCGTGAATTTATCCATCTCTCAATTTGGTTAGTCACTCTAACATCTACCCATGTAGTCTCAAATCTCTTTTCGAGACAGGTTTACGAAATTGCAACCCTAACCCCGACCTATTTTACCCACAATAAAATTACTCAGTTTCTAGCCACAGTAGAAACTACTCACCTGGTTTGTAATTATTTATAGATTAGTGTGAAAGTACAGATAATAACCATATGCATTCCTGTTCATATGTTCATATGGAGATTGAGATATGCAAGAATGGTTGAAACTGATGCATTGGAAGGGGCCGCGCGAACGCAGGTCCCCCGCTGCCACAAATAATGACGTAGGCTCTGCCGCATTGGGCAGACCTTAGATGGGCACCCCTCCTTTGTGTGCAATGGAGGTCACCAATCTGGGCCATGAGCCTTCTTGATCGCCCATCAACCTCGTCCAGGTAAGTAAGTTTCTTGGAACGATACTGTGTTCTATTTATAGTCATGTGAGGCTTTCCTGCCGCTGAATTGAACGATGTGGGTCTTTTTTTTAAAAAAAATTAAAGTAGAACGAACCTATGAATTCAATAATTTATTTGATATCAATGATCTATAAGACACCTTTAAAAAAATTTAGTGGAGAACAGACGCAAACTTAAAAGTTTCCTCGAACATATTAGAGAACAATGTGTTTATTTAAAATAGAGTGTATATTTTCATAGTACAAAATAAGGGAGCGGTTCACAAAATCATTTTAAAACATCAAAAATAGTTTTGGTGGGTGTGGTTTGTCTATGGCTCCTAGTTGGTGACAATCATGGAAAACATGGAGTGAGTACAATACTTAGTAAGTGACCTCAAGACTTAATAAGTGGCCTAATTGTAAGTTTTTTAATCATGTTTCCCGTGAATGCTAGAGTACGACACTCTTGTCTTGATGATATCCCGTGAATGCGCTTGAATTTTATATTTTCAAGTCATTAATTCAAAGCTACAGGATTTTTTTTTTCTTCCTAATTTTTGTTTTAGTACTATTTCTTGTATATATAAGAAGAGTCTAGCGTGAGAAATTAGGTTTTTAAAACTTTTTAAAAGCTCAGCAAAATTTAGTAGTCCTAACTTAATGAAAAATATTGCAAAAATGGCCCACCAATGAAAAATATCTAAATCATAAAATTTTAGATTTTGAGGTACTCAATTTTTTCATTGATTTTTTGAAATGCACATTTTGGGTTTCGCATTCGATGCTACAGTATTTTTGTCATGACCCAATTTTCGATCTCGGACCACGACTACAAAGACAAAGGCAAAATCAAATAAAAACAAAAGATAAAAATTCAATAAATTTAACTAAGAAAAAAAAATAAAAAAACATCAAAATCAAATCCAATTATAAGACGATGTTCAAACATTGCAAACGGGAATACAATTATAAAACAAAATACAAAAGACTCCAAAATGTAAAAGTGGACTAATGCTCTGCAACGACTCCCCCTCCCCCCCTCCCCCCCTCCCTCCTATGACTGCATAGCTCTCCAACGCTCCTCCACATCGACTGGTAGTTTGCTAACACCTGAAAAAGAAAGAGGAAAGGGCTGAGTATATATATATATATACTCAGTAGCAACCTACTTGTAGGCTCTCATCGCGTCTTTAACCTAATAGGTATCCATAGGCTTTACTCTTGACTCTAGGACGTTCAGACCTACTCTCCACTACTACTTGAGTATCTAGGGTGGCTCAAAGTTTCAAGCGGTACTTTTAATTTATCACCGACCCACTCTGGGTATATAGGGTGTAGTTCTCTAGCGCCCAAGGTCTCTGGGCGACAAATTTCATCTCTGAAGTGAACTACTTTTGTGTTCTTAGACTTGGGTAGCTTGCTTTGCCTAAGCAGAATGTAACTAGTGTCCTAGGTCGAGGCACTACCTCATAAAACTCTCTCTTGTGGGGACAGCATGGTGTGTGCTAGCTTGCTCTCATCATCCATGGGAGGTTAGCTGGCGAACCATACCGATAGGATCATCTAGTCACCCAAGGTTGAGAGAGCAACCCCCATGTGCTTGCTAGCTTCTAAGACTACTTGCATAATTCTACATCCCCTTTGAGGAAGGATATGTTGTGCAGGATAATCAAACTGAACTATCAGTCACACACACCTAACCAGTCTAGGCCTAGTTCGATGGTACTGGCACCAGAGTGGAAAGTGAAGTGGAAACTCTGAAGTGGAAACTCTTTTGACACTGTACCAACTATCAATGGCCTAGAGACTACCTTTCTCTTGCTAATTGCTACAATTTTTCTACTCTTTCACCTTGGTAGCTTATTTTGCTTACGCCGTGAATGATTGGCAACCTGAATTGAGGAGAGACCTCATAAAATGCTGATGAGACAATATGGTGATTTCTAGTTTGAACATCATCCACGAGAGTTTGGCTGGCCCATCCGTCAAGACCATAGAGTCACCTAAGCTTGGGGAATGCGATCTCTATGTCCTGGGCAGCTACTAGGCTATCCGAGTCGTCCCACGCTCCCCTCTCATGGGCGATTTTATAGCACAGTAGTCCTGTGCAGGAGACCATTAGCAACTCCACGAAGTTGAAGCTCCCACTACCCTAGCCAGCTTGTGCTTTGCTCATTACCAGAGTGGATAGGGCAGTGGAGGGTCTGAAGACACCATCACACTTTTATCAACTTGAAGAACTACCTTGGTTGTCGTTAGCTACCGTTGTAACGACCCTAAATTTCTACATACTAAGAGTCGCTACTAACGTCTCATGCTTATCTATAACGCGGAAATATAACTCTTACATGAACATAATTGATAACGTAAACTTAAAAAAAAAATGTTTAAAACAACTTCTTCTCTAGAAAACACAGCCATGGTCTTACGTGTTTAAATATGAAATACTGAAATTTAGAGAAAACAAAAAACAAATACAAAATAATTTAAAACAATCTATTCTAACTTAAGACTAGAAATTTAAATATGAATCTACCCTATGCACGTGCCACAGTCTCTGCTTGCAATGCCGCCGTCCTCCGTACAAGTGCGCCTTGCCTTTACTTGAAAAATGATGTGGCACACAGCCTGAGTATTTCAAAGAATACTCAGTAAGTGGCCCCACTATAGGGGCCATGCAAATGCAAACACATGCAAACATGATTTTGGGACCTACCTCTAATCATCTTAGGGGTGGCCTCTAGTCTCAGACAAATTGGATGTGTAGTACTTCCCTACACACGACTCACACATGCGAGTGTGACTCCCCAGGGCGCTCGCACACCCCCTGGACCCTCTAGTCAAGCTAATCTGTGGCGACGTCCAGATGTCAGCGGAACCCCATAGTGTCATGCACTTCATGAACACCCTCATCTGTGTGCTTTCGCACCTGTGCGCATTCGCGCTCATCATACGGTGCACGTACGCACTCATTATCTCTAGGGGAAGTAGCCCTATGCTTATGAACATACAATATGCACGAGGTCCCTCTAAATCCATCATAATGTCTCTTCTGACACAACCCTCTAATCTCATCTCTTTGTTACTCTAGGTAACACATACTCGTGGATATTTATATTAATATCATTTTCATGCTCTTAGGGTTGTGTCCTATATCGATCTAACGACATGATGCAATATGACACTCATCATCATATAGCATGCTCAATATGGAAAACATCATTATATTAAGTTAAACGTCACGCAATCATCATACTCATCATATTGCCACAAAGTGCATCAAACATATCAAGTACGACATTCATCAAAATATATATATATTGAGCACATCATCAAGTATCGTAACCCAGACATCATCATAACTCATATACCGCATCATACGACATAGTTCATACATCATCGTAACTCATACAATTTTTAGCATATCCTATGGTAAGGCCACTTATTTCATTAGCTTAGACTGGTATCACCAATTTATCAAGTTCGATTTTATTCTTTGTATCCAAGCCACAACCTATATGAACCATAACATCAATTTCAATTTCAATTCTCTAAATTTTACAATGGTCCATGTGTTAAACTTCATGTGAGCATTAGAGACTTTATGAGTATTGAAGATATATATTCCTCGTTATTCTTTTTACTCTATGTATTTACTTGTCAAATTGTTTCTGCTCACCAAATCTTCCATTTTCCTCATCCACGGTCTCTCTTCTTTTTTGTATTTACTTAGTTAAATATATATATATATATATTTTCTTTTACCTCTCTCTTTTCTTTTATGTATTTACTTAATTAAATATATATATTTTCCTCTACCTCTCTCTTCCCTTCTTTAAAGATCTGTCCAGATCTGTCCGTTAATTCTTTTCAAACCTCTCTGTTTAATTCTTTTCAAACTTATTGTTTAATTCTTTTTAATTCTTTTCTTCTCTATTTAATTCTGTTACTAAATGAAGAGGAGATCTGATTCTAAATAATTATATAAAGGAGAAGATCTATGATCTCATTCTAATTAATTATAAAGGATTTTGTTTTTTTTTCTTTTCGGAAGGTTTTTTTTTCTTTTTTTTAATTATTTACTTTTGGTCATTTTCATTTTATTTTTTATAAGATATCTAAAACTAAGATAACTTTTCTATCCGTTGAAAAAGATAAGAGATCTAACTTACCCATAATTTTGCTATCTCTTTCCCTTCCTATTCAATCGGCTTGAAGTGAAGCCATTTCCAATTTTTCTCTCTCAAAATCTGCTATCTTTTTTTTGTTTCTTTGTCCGATTTTTCTCTTCCAAAATCTGTTATTTTTTGTTTCTGTTTCGTTTTTTTTTTGTTGCAGATCATGTTGCAGTTGTACCAGGTGTTGGGGAGATATTTATTATTATTATTTTTTTAATTATTATTTACTTATTATTATTATTATTTACTTATTATTATTATTATTATTATTATTATTTTTTTTTTTTTTTATTTTTTATTTATTTATTTATTATTATTTTTTTTTTTTTTTGGTGTTACACAAAACAAGCTCAATAGAGAGATAACATTCATCAATCATCAAGAGCACAGATCTTCCTAATACACGGGAAGCATATAAAACATCATTCATCAACAATCTCATCATAGGGGAATTTTTTAAATTTCTTACATAATACATTCCACAATTATCCATACTGTCCGACTCGTGTTCCAGTCATGCATATTTTTCACCCAGCTTTGTGGCTTCGTCAGACCGTCACAAGGTTTGCCTTTGCCAACCGAATATCACTTGTGTAGAATTGAAGCTTGTTCGACCACATACGTTGTTCGTGCGTGCATGTCCAATCGTGTGCGACACAACAACGTTGCATCTGATGTTGGTGTTAATATAACACATGCGGAAGCAATTTGGATCTTAGGCACTTTAGAACATCAATTATAGTAAATAACTAGCATGTTCATAAGTATTAAAACTTAATGAGTTTGAATATTAATCTTTTGTAGTTCAAACTCCTTTTTCTCACGAACTGGTTTCGAACCACCCCTAGTGTCTTCTCCACTATCCTCCGGCCTTTGAACGGGATTGTGGAATCCGGTGAGTGACTAAACTTGGGAGAGATTTTGTATATATGAAGAGAGTGTTTGTGAGAGGTTTTTCTCAAGGTTTTTCACCAAGAAGAAGAAAACCTTCCATGTACCATGATCACTCTATTTAAAGAGTCATGTTTGCATATCATGCAAATTTGAGATCACCAAATTTTGACACTCAAAATTTCACTCAACTTGTGGGGTTTATTTGGCAAGCATGCAAGTTTGGTTAAACCAAATTTTGACACCTCAAAATTCCACTAACATGGATCTTTCCATTAAATGAAGTCAACGTTTTGACTTTCTTCATTTTAATTCAAGAATTAATTGGAATAATTAATTTCAAATTAAAGTAACATTAAATGATTAATTAAACTATTTAATTAATATTTAATATTAATTCAAATGCCAATCCAATCAATTCCAACCCATAATTGATTAAGATCTTTAAATCTTATTTAAATATCTCAGATTTTCTCTTTTTGTTTAATTCATAAATAAAATAAAAATGTGGTTACATATATCGTATATATGTAGCACATATTCCCTAATTTGAATTCGAACACTTCGAACTCACTCGTCACACTGTTCTATGGTTTAGTCCGATATGAGCTAGCAGAGGGACCTAATGGACCTATAGATCATGGGCTCCAACGATCCAAGATTAACCTGGGTAACCAACATTCATTAACTACTAGGACACTCCACTATAGCCTAGTAGTTGCACTCCCCTCACTATAGATATATTTCTGTCCATTTGATATAATCATGATTAGTAAGTCGATCCTTCACAGGTTGTTCGTAACTAGAGCTGGGTCAATTTACCGTTTTACCCCTGAAGTTACATCTTGTTCCTTATGTCTCACTGATCCTCTAATGAACAATTGGTTTGTGGTCCAACCAGTAAACTGAATCCCTCTTAGGCCAATGAGAGAGTGGGGCCCCTTGTTCAAGACCTAGAGTCAGTGCTTAAAGGAACTACCTCTCTTCTATCCCTAAAAGTGGGTAGGAGTGAAAATCTTGCACCACACGTCCCTAGCCATTCACTCAGTCTTACCCCTGAAATGGGAGGCCTATTGAGTCGGCGAACTAGAGCCACTCTCACCCATGAAAATCTAAGGATAATTTCGAATAAACAGGAGTTCATGGTTAGCTCAAGATTAAAACCGAGTTACCTAGGTTATCGAATGAAAAGAAAATCAGTCTCAACAGTAAACGACATTATAAAGTGAGAGTGGTTTTCTTCATGGTCCGATCTTATGCAATACTCATTGCATAGGATGTCCCCACTCACATGTCTCCACATGTACAACTTAGTGATCACATTGTTTATATCATATACAAAAGTGGGTCGCATCCATAGTGTTCCCAGAATAAGGTACTTAGCCTTATCCTTATATTATAGATCATTTTGACTATATACTTGAACTTGATCCACTCTTATGTCTCTACATATAGTTCAAGTAATCATACTATAGCCAGAGTGTTCTTAGTTTATTGGATTTAGATTAATGATCGTAAAGTTCACTTTATTCAATAACAATCTTTACTGAATAAACAACAATAATAACTTTATTGAAAATAGAATATGTTTTTGTTTACAAACTATGAGTTTTAGGATATAAAACTCAACAGCATCTCATTGTCATCTTGATTCCCAACAATGTCATGATGTCGTCATGATGTCGTCCCATGTCTTGGGACACGTCAACCATCTAGGCTTGCTCAGACACATTAGTTGGGAACTAACCCATGCATTGGTCATCTCATCGAGATATCCCAAACGTCCATCCATTCAGGTTCTCTCGAGCGTCAGACTCTCCTATGTTCACGTTAACACATTTACGACATATGTTGCAGATAGCGAGTGCATAATCCAACCTCCGACATATGGGCTGGGGTACAATACCGACACACCCGTGCCGTCCGTACTGTCATTGAAAAATCCATTTCAAAGGAAGTTGCCTAAGACACTTGTCTCGAAACGCTCGCTCACGCTATGACACACGCATGGGTCACAGGGTAACTCGCTTAGGCCACAAGGCCCAATGGTGGTGGAGAGCCAACACCATGCCTCCCCCTATAATACATTTTGAGGCATTTCCAATCCTTCTCAAGTAGACGTCTTGATACGAAATATGGTGTCTTAATCATGCCATGGATGATTTAGATTTAAGAAGATTTTATTGTATTTTTAAGTATTAGTGAATTGTCTTTAAGATTATAAGTTACAATTAGTTAGTGGTTATTCTGTTATTGATGGCCATAAAAGTTATGGCCTTTCAAATAAACATATGGTATAAGGTTTATTGTTAAGGCTATAAATAGTCATTCATGTTATTGCTCTAGTAAGAAGATTTTTGATATTATAATGATAGTTGCTACTTCTTAAGTAGTGAACTTGTTCCTTTGCATTTCTTGTGTTTAGATTTGCATGCTAAGTCATTCAAGTCATCTTGATCAAGCTATCTTGTGGATAATTTAGATCTAAACGTTTTACTTTAACAAGGTTGTTAGATTATATCCCAAGAGTTTCATAAAAGAAAAAAAAAAAGTTATCATAACTTTGGCTCAAGATGAGATATATGTTTCGTTTGCATTATTTTCAATTTATTATTTATTTATTTTGTTTTTAGTCGACGCGAAGTATAAAATCCAATCTTGACTCTATTGAAAATTGTGAGAGGTGAAAATGAGATCTTCATTTGTCTAAATGAGTGCAAATAGAGTGGCCTAAAATTTATTGAGTGTATTCATTGTGAGAGAGTTTTGTAAGGTCCTTTGTATTCTATTAACATATAAACTGTTCACAAATAGATTCGAGGACGAATCCTCTTAAAGAAGTGGAGAATAATATGAACTAGGGCATCAATCACGCAATATAAACTTCAAAAGAGATGTGACGAGAATATTGTTTAAATTATCAAAAGATGTTGCAATTCATGTCACATTAAACAAGAATAAAGCTTCATTTTTTCTTAAATAGTTACAAATTTTGGGAGGATGATAATTTAGAGTTGTGATAATTCAGGGAGGATGATCATTTTTTCTTAGATAGTTACAATTCATGTCTTTAATGTATTATAAGGCTTATTTACATAGTGTACATAGTGGGTAATTAGGGTCATAAAATATGAAATTTACAACTCTTCGAATGCCTTATAGAAGGTTAATTTGAGACTATATAAAGTCTGGTATGTTGTCTTTATAAAGAAGGCTTGAAAAATGTATCAAAAAGAGCATTTGTGCTTTCCTCTAGCCAATGGTTAAGTTTCTTTGCAATTCTACTTAGTTTAGATTGCATGTATAGAATCATTCAAACTTGACATGATCAATCTTGATTGTGGAGTGGTTTGAATATCAAATAAGTGTTTCTGCCTTGAGATATTTGATCAACAACGTAATTCGATTATTACTTTCTCTTGGAGTGATTCTTTACCATTAGGCTTAAGTGTTTTTACCTTTTCTTTAGCCAAGGGCTAAGTTATTTGTAATTTTATGTGGTTTAGATTACATTTTGCTTAGGCATAGCAAACTACCTAAGTCTAACAACATAAAATTAGTTCACTCCCCAAATGAGGTTTGTCGCCTAGAAGACCTGTGACGCTAAAATGGGTGAACTACACCCTTTGTACCTAGAGTTGGTCCATGAACAGTTAAATGTACGCTTGGAACTTCGAGCCACCCTAGATACTCTAGTACTAGTAGAGACTAGGCCTAAATTTCCTAGAGCCCAGAGTAAAGCCTATGGAAATTTACTAAGTTAAAGATGCAATGAGAGCCTACAAGTTTATTACTTACTGATATTTATATACTCACCCCTTTCATCTTTCTTGTTCAGGTGTTCACAGGCTTCCGGTTGGGGTGGAGGAGTGTTGGAGAGCTATATGGTCACATAGGAGGTCATTCTAGACCGCCATTTCATTTTTACATTTTGGAGCCTTTTGTATTTTGTTTTATAATTGTATTCCCAATTTGTAATTTTTGAACAACATCGTCTCATAATTGGAGGATTAGAAGCATAATTATTGTTTTTCAATTGGCTCTTTTCGCATTTTCTTTTCTTTACCGCTCTCTGTCTTAGTAGAAAGACCTGAGTTAAGTCTTGGCTAAACCTTGAAAATAATAGTGTCATAATGCCTAAATTCATCGAGTTGTTCCAAAGAATCAAAATGACCAGTTTTTTCAGTGCAATAAAGTTACATAGTGTCTATTTTTTATAAAGAGGTATTTTCATGGGTTTGCACTAATCAATTTTAGTTCGAATTGTTTGGGACCTACTGGTTTCGGTAAATATCTGATGCATTCTCAGCCGCTATTGAAATAGCTTTTCTAGCTATATTTTCGGCTACTCCACTCATTTCATAAAGTATTCTACATGGTTTAACAACAGCTAACTCTTCTACAAAAAAGACATATTAAGATAAATAATCCTACACTCTCCTTAGATTTATTTATGGCCCTCCAGGAGCAGAAAGGATTTATTGAGGCATTTACCATCAAGTGATTTATATGAATCATTACTATTTCTTTCACAGGGTTTCTCCATTATTCCAATTACTCTTTAATCAAGAGATTTATTTATTTTAGACTTCAATTTGAGGCCAATTCAGAATTGTTCTAATTGTATAATCATCAACTACTTACATTGGTAAACGACCCAAAGGAATTTGATTATAATTCAATTTGTGATGATCATAAGTAGAAAATTCATATTCTTTAGTAATTGATTTGAATAGATTAGGCATAGAGGCCTTCCAACCTATTTTACTGGAAGTATTTGAACCTCAGTATTCAGAAAAAAGCAGAATATTTGATGGAAGAACAGGAAATCCTTTTGAACAACCGAAAATAATTATTTTTTACTATTAAAGATATAGGGCCAGCACGAGTAACATCTATTTGTTTGATGTAAGAAAAAAGAATTTTTTTTGTTTCTAAAATTATTGAAATCCAAAATAAATGTCAATGGAAAAGCAAGCCCTCTTTCACAAAATAATCATCTTTTCCAGGTTTATTGGTTTTGTATTGAAACACACGTCTTAACTTAGATAAGTTAATAAGTTGGGTTTGTGATAATTTGTAAAATAAATAAGCTTGTGACCCCTGATTGTTATTGATGACCATATGCTGCAAGAATCCTTTTTTTTGTAATTCCTATGATGCAATTGGAGCTTATTGTCATAAAAGAGTCAATTTAAATGGTCTTTTGTGGCTAAGCGGGTGAACATATATATATTTTTTTTTTTTTTTTTTTTTTTTTTTTTGTATCATTTCCAAAAAAGTCTCCTACCAAGACATAACTTTTATTTGTTCAAATAACAATTAAGGTGACAGAGTCAAGAACAACAAATCTCTTTATGATAAACAGATTCATTTGGCAAGTTCATTATTATGGGTAGTTCCTACAAAGGATCGGACAAATGACGTATACAATACATGAATTCGTGTCGCAACTAATTTGGTAAGCTACGTGTCCGGTGCATTGTAACTAGAATTGTCACTATGACTATGACTAAGAATGTTTTTATTCATATTATTGATAATTGATCCTTTACTTTCAATAGGACTAAGACTATTGATTGATTACCGAGAGATTCATGAATTGGGATCCTAATGCATATAGATACAAATGGGTCAAGGCCTCTATGGTAGAATCAGTCGAGGGCCTGAGATAAATTGGATTGGATTTTGCAATTTTTTTGTAATAGCCAAAAAAAAAAAAAAATTAATAATAATAATAATAATAACAATAATAATAATAATAATAATAATAAATAAATAAACAAATAAAAATATATATACGTCAAGAAAAAAAAAAATCATAATTAAATAACTAAAAAGAATTACTTAAAAATAAAAATAAAATATACCCACCTCTCTCCACTAATCTCTAGTCCCAACCACATCTCTTTCCTCGACCCCACCATATCATAGTTCTTCCAAAAATAAACAGAAAACAAATGTTAGATTTGGGAAAAAGTAAAATGGTGTTTCAACACAGATATGATGCAGATCTACCTGAAAGATTTTGGTCTATTATTACAGTAAAATCTTATCTCAGATTTCCTCTTTTCTTTTATGGTTATAAGAAATCAATTTAGGATCAAATTTTTTTCATATTTTACTAGATCATGTAATAATCAGATTGCATATTCAATTAATTAGATTTTTTTTGTTAGCATTTTAAGTTATAGGAAATAAGGTTAGAATCAATAAAATTTTAGTTGCGATGGTAAGATAGTAGCTGAGATTAGCTAACAATATCGGTTGTTTAAGAATGAAAATATATATAGAATTAGAGGAATAGCTTATTTACAGAATTGAAAATGTTTACGGAACTGAAAATCTATGTACACAAGTAAAATAATTACAGAAGGGAGAAGGGAAGATTTGTTTAACAGAATTTAAAAATAAAACCGGAAATATCAAAAGGCATGAAACTTCATTAAATTTTGTTGGAAATATCAGAATATTAACATGTAAATTAGAGAAATAATTTGATAGAGTTCAAACTTGAAACTAATGTCATGGGCTCACATAGGTTGACTTAGATTTCAAAGGACGGAATCAAACTTTCATTAAGGATATATACGTGACAACAACTTAAGCTAACTAGGTAAGTGGCTCATCCATCGTAGGTTACGCGTTAATAGCTGTTTGTTGGCACGTGCCCGTGGATTCGCACGTGTCATTAAATTGTATGCTAGTTGGTTGTGCTTAAGTATGTAATCATGTGAACGCGAATGTATGCTACGTATGCTGCTTGGTTTGATGCGATATGTTATGCATGTGACGATATGTTATTCTTGAATGATTATGACATGATTGTATGAAATATTTGAATGTAAACAGCATAAATTATATGACATGAAATACGATAAACTGCATGGAAACATAACCCCGATAGGAATATGTATGAAATGTGAATTGAAAATGAGAATGATATGTAAGCATGAAACGTGACAGGGGGTTATGTTCATTAATGATAAATGTAGGACTAGTGGGGACCTCATGCATATTGTGTGTTCATGCATTTGGGGGATACCCCTATCCCATCACGAGGGTACGGACGCGTACATCCAATGGCAGGACAACGATCGTTATGTTTTGCATAGCGCTGCAGTGACGGTTACTAGTTTTAACGGGTCCCGGCATAAGGGCTCCCAGAGTATGCCCATCGAATAAGGATAGTGGCCCAGCGGTGTGCGAACTAGCTGGTGAGCCCATACTCGCACGTATGGGCTGTGTGTAGAGTATATGGTACGCATCCACGATTACCCGTTAGGACTGCATCATAGGAAAAACGAAATGAAACGAAACGATAGGTCCCATCATTCCATTGCATGTGATTGTTGCATAACCCTGATAGGGGGTCACTTATTGAGTATTCTAGAAATACTCAAGCCTCGTGCTATTTTACTTTTGCAGATAAGGGCAAGGCACCCATGTGACAACGACGACAACATCGTACACCTCGAGACCGTGGCACATGCATAGTGTATTTGTTTTTCCCTTTCATAGTCTAGGTTGAATTCGGTTTGCATCACTAGTATAGGTGAGTATAGGTTGAGTTGTATTTGCATAATAAACCATAGGGTAGAATGAAAACATTCATTTCGGTTTTGGTTCCTTTTCCTTTAATTCAATAATGTTCGTTTCTTTTTCCGTTGTAATCCTTTTTTTTTTCACGAGGTAATAAAAAGCGACTGTAAGTCGCATTTATGAACATGGTCCATTTAATATATATTCCGCATTTTAAGGTATAGTAATGACTTTAGAATAAATATGTAAAATTTTAGGGTCGTTACATTTTTCTTCTGGAGTACCCTTTCTTTGGCCCCTCTTACGAAATACGCTACTCCATGAACAAGATCAAATAAGTTTTAGCTCATATAATAAAGATACTAATTGTCATTGGGGTGACGGAGGGATCGTACCATTCGAGTCTCTCCTGAAGTTACGGGGCTGTTTTTCCGAGTTCCTTAGAGAGAGTTGTCTCGCGCCCCTACGTATTCTCTACCTACCCATCTGTGTCGATTTGGAGGTCAAGAAAGTTGGTGACTTGATGATAGGGGAGCCGGTGACTGAAAAATCAAATTGATCATTAATCCAAGACCTAATATTCGGAGGAGCCATTTTTTATTAACATAATGACACCGAGCCCTTGTTGCAACCCGGGCTACTGAATCCGCTGCTTTATTTTTGGTATCAACAATTAAGAATTGTTTGCCCCTACCCTATGCACGCACGTAATAGACTTTCAAACCTCTCGAAATCAAGGAAAATTTAAGTTATCAGGAGAAACCGATTAAAATCCTAGCCTGAGAAGTGAAAGCCTTACGTAGTAGAAATATAGGTTTCGTTAAGGTATTGTGACGTAACCACCAAATCGAGGAAGCTACGTGGGAACGAGAGGAGGAAATAAAGGAAAAATATCCCGAGTTGATCCATGAGTTCGAGGACGAAAGTTCTTTTTAGGGCTAGGTAATGTAATAGTCTACAAAAAAATAAACAAAAAAATAAAAATAAAATTTACCCACCTCTCTCCACTAAACTCTGGTCCAACGGCATCCTCTTTCCTCAACACTATGTCACAGTTCATCTAAAAATAAACAAAAAAAATATATTTGGGAAAAAGAAAAAATGGTGTTTTAACAAGGATATGATGCATCTAGAGAGATTTAGGTCTATTATTACGTAAAATCCTATTTCAGATATTCTTTTGATCCCATATTCAATTAATTAGATTTTTTTTGTTAGCCTTGGGAATCAGATCCCATATTAAGTTAATCTGGATCCCATATTCAATTAATTAGATTTTTTTCTTAGCATGGGTAGTTATAGGAAATAAGGTAATCAATAAAATTTTAGTTGCAGATCCATAAATCCATAAGATAGTAGCGATTAAAATTGTTCAACAATATCTGTTTAAGAGTGAAAATAAATATAGAATGAGAGGAATATCTTATTTACAATTGAAAATGTTTACCGAACTGAAAATCTATTTACAGAAGAAAAATAATGACAAGGAGGGAGAAGGGAGGATTTGTTGAAAAGAATTTAAAATTAAAACTTAAAATATAAGAGACATGAAACTCTATTAAATTTTGTGTAATAGTAAATATCAGAATTTTAACAGGTAAATTAGAGAAATAATTTTATAGTGTTCAAACTTGAAATTGATGTCATGGGCTCACATAGGTTGACTTGGATTTCAAATGATGGAATCGAACATTCATTAAGGATATATACGTGACAACGACTTAAGCTAACCAAGTAAGTAGCTCACCCATCGTAGGTTATGCATTAATTGCTGTTTGTTGGCATGTGCCCGTGCATTCGCATGTGTCATTAAATTGTATGCTAGTTGGTTGTGCTTAAGTACGTAATCATGTGAACGCGAATGTATGCTATGTATGCTGCTTAGTTTGATGCGATATGTTATGCATGTGACGATATGTTATTCTTGAATGATTATGGCATGATTCTATAAAATATTTGAATGTAAACAGCATGAATTGTATGACATGAAATACAGTAAACTGCATGTAAACATAACCCCGTTAGGAATATGTATGATACGTAAAGAAATGAAAATGAGAATGACATGTAAGCATGAAACGTGACAGAGGTTATGTTCATTAATGATAAATGTAGGACTAGTGGGACCTCATGCATATTGTGTGTTCATGCATTTGGGGGATATCCCTATCCCAGCACGAGGGTACGGACGCGTACATCCAATGGCAGGACAACGATCATTATGCTTTGCATAGCGCTGCCATGACGGTTACTAGTTTTAACGGGTTCCGACATAAGGGGCTCCTAGAGTATGCCCACCGGATAAGGAAAGTGACCCAGCGGTGTGCGAACTAGCTGGTGAGTCCATACTCGCACGTATGGGCTGTGTGTAGAGAATATGGTACACGTCCATGATTACCCGTTAGGACAGCACCGTAGGGAAAACGAAACGAAACGAAATGATAGGTCCCATCATTTCATTGCGTGTGATTGTTGCATAACCCCGATAGGGGGTCACTTACTGAGTATTCTTGAAATACTCAAGCCTCGTGCTACTTTACTTTTTCAGACAAGGGCAAGGCACCCATGTGACGTCGACGGCGGCACCGTACACCCCGGGACCGTGGCACATGCATAGGGTAGTTGTTTTTTTTTTTTTTTTTTTTTTTTTTTTTTTTTTTTTATTTATAAATTTCATAGTCTAGGTTGAATTCGGTTTGGAACATTAGTATAGGTTAGTATAGGTTGAATTGTATTTGCATAATAAACCATAGGGTAGTATAAGACATTCATTTCGGTTTTGTTCCTTTTCCTTTATTTCAATAAATGTTCTTTCCTTCCTTTCTCTTGTAATCATTTTCTCTTGCACGAGGTAATAAAAGGTGAGTGTAAGTCGCATTTATGAACAGAGTCCATCTAATGTATATTCCACATTTCAAGGTATACTAATGACCTTAGATTCAATAGGTAAAATTTAGGGTCGTTACCGAAACTATAAATGTCTAGATTAAGAAATAGCAACCACTTGGGTACTAAAATATATAGATTTTAACCCATTGACATTATCTATCCAAATCTTAACATTCTATAATACTTTTATGTTTAAGATAGTTTAGTGAAGTGAACCTATGAAACGAAAACTTTACATAGATTTATTTATCTTCTCAATGTTCATTACACCTACTACTATAAATAATTTTAGAATAATCAAACTTGACATCTTTTTAAACTAAAATATATGATAATAATACTTGCACATGGATTTCATTAATATCTATTTCTTTATTAATAATATTTGAAAGATCAAATAAATGACCGAAATAATGATGATACATTCAATAAAAAACATAAAAGAAAAATAAAGTTGTCAATATGGGCATTTGGTCTAGCAGCAATTTTGGCGTAAACAATTACAATCTTTCACTAAAATGATTCTTTACGGAATATGAGTGAGAGTAGACAATAATAAAGACGTTAGAAGCAAATAGAAAGGATAAAAGAAGAATGTGATAAATAATCATCGCAAGAATATACTTTAATGTAAGCATTAAGTTCAATTCTTGGAATGCTCCATAGTCACTAAAATAGAAAAGTTCTCTAAAATGAAAGTAAAAGATTGAGGGAATGATTCTTGATCAGGGTGGGAGAGGTTCCAAATTCAATACTTAGAATGCCTCTAGTTTTTTCTTATCCACATCATACCGCGAAATACTTATTTCACAACTTTTTTTATCATATTTATGTCCGTAGGGCTGAAAAAAATGGTAGAAAAATTGTACACATGATCTATTAAATTAATTGATTTTAGAAGGTTGAAACTATCAAATACAAAACTAAAAAACTAGGACACATTAGTCATTTTCAAAATTTTGAAAGTATATGAAGATACTATTTATTACACACAAATCTTATAACTATTTATAGTTATGGTCTCATAGTCTAATGGTTAGGACATTGGATATTGAATCTAGTAACACGAGTTTAAATCTTCCACCGAGAGGCAAAATAATAAGTAAGAAATAAAACATTAATTAATTACAAGTTGCATATTCTTTAAGATGTTCCATTCTATTAGTTAAAAAGAACACAAATTGACCATTCATTTATTAAAGTATTAGAACTCAATATAACATTGAATCTAGTAATAGGATTCTTACTAAAAATAAGATAGCCCAAGAATGGGAAAATTCTCCATTTTTAAAGAAAAATAATATTTAAATAATTAAAAATGGAAAATTACTAGAATGCTCCTCAAAGAGTGGATATCTACAAAAATTCCCTTTTGTACGAAGTCTGATTGCGTGCACAAAACGCCATAAAATTCAGTTCTCGGACATCGAATCTCCTTCATAACTGGGGTGGATCTAGAACACTCACAAATTCAAAATTAACGTCGGTAAAGCCCTGGTCGCAGCAGATGTGTCCATGGCCTTTAGAGTTGAAGGAACCACGCGAGGCTGGTTTAACAGAGAAGCATAACCTTCCGCTCTTGTCGGTGGAAGAATAGCGGGTTGATTCTCTTAGGCCCAATATAAATCTCTGGGTAGTCCTCACATATCCACTTTTTTTTTTTTTTTTTTTTTTTTTTTTTTACATATATTTCATTTTTCATCCTCAAAATTGAATAGGCTTGATTCAACGTCCATTCCATGTGATACAAGTTGATTCGATTAAGGAATGACCATTTAGTGGGCATTTGAACCATTGAAAGTTTGTTTCGTGGAGAGATTATATATGATGTAAAAGACAGATTTTGATGAATGAAATTTAGCTCTCAAATTGAGACCTTCATCCTTGGAAATTTGACCATCATCTTTGTCATTTCTAAGTTTCATGCAATTCTTGAGGTAGATTGGACCTGAGTCATGTTGAGTTATGGAGTCTGCTCCCTGTATTTATAGCTTGGTCAACGGCTATATCCGGTAAAGCTATATTTGGTAAAGCCATATATGGTAAAGCTATATCCGGTAAAGCTATATATGGTACATAGCTATATATAGTAGATGGTTAAATCTGGTAAAGCTATATTTAGTAGACTGAACCATATATATATATATATGGTACATAGCTATATATAGTAGATGGTTAAATCTGGTAAAGCTATATTTAGTAGACTGAACCATATATATATCCCGTCCAGTAAAGCTTTGAAATGTACTTTCTATTCTCTGTACTATCTCTTGTTGTACATGCCTGAAGTCATCAATAAAAAATCCTTTTAGCCAGAGTTCTCCTTGCAATTCTCTCTATCCTTTTCTTTGTGATCATCTAGATCGAGCGTGTGCGTTGTTGTGCGATCCTAACAACTGGTATCAGAGCAAGGCAAAATTCACCACGATCTGTGAAGATGGAAGGTTCAAAGATTGGAATTGAGAAGTTCGATGGATCCGATTTCGGTTTCTGGAAGATGCAGATTGAAGATTATCTGTACCAGAAAGATCTTCACGAACCTCTGTTGGGGGTGAAGCCGGATACCATGACCACGGAACAGTGGAATCTCAAGGATCGACAAGCCTTAGGGATGATCCGGTTGACGTTATCTAGAAACGTGGCGTTTAACATCATCAAGGAGAAGACAACGTCAGATCTGATGAAGGCGCTGTCAAATATGTATGAAAAACCGTCGGCTATGAACAAGGTGTATTTGATGGGTAGATTGTTCAATCTACAGATGTCTGAAGGTGGACGTGTTGCAGATCATATAAATGAATTCAATATGATCATAAGTCAACTGGGTTCAGTGGAAATTAATTTCGAAGATGAAATTAAAGCGTTGATTTTGATGTCATCCTTACCCGAGTCATGGGATACTGTTGTTGCCGCACAGCAGTTCCCGAGGATCTGATAAACTGAAGTTTGATGAAATTCGAGATGTAGTTCTCAGCGAAAGTATTCGCAAACGGGAAACTGGAGATTCATAAGGCAATGCTCTCAGTGTTGATCGAAGGGGAAGAAGCAAATCAAAGAGCTCAAACAAACATGGGCGTTCAAAATCAAAGAACCGGGGAAAATCTCCAAACAAACCCAACGTAACGTGTTGGAGCTATGGGGGAAAAGAACACTTTCGACAAATTGTACAAAGCTAAAGAAGAAGCAGAATCATAAATCTGAAGATGATGATGATTCTATATACACAACAGAAGATGCTGAGGACATTTTAATCCTTAGTGTGGATAGCCCAGCTGCATCCTGGATTTTGGATTCAGGTGCATCATTTCATTCGTCTCCAAGTAAGGAATTGTTTCGAAATTTCAAATCAGAAAAATTTCGGGAAGGTGTATCTTGCCGACAACAAAACCTTGGAGATTGAAGGAAAGGGAGATGTCTCCATACAAACTCCAGCAGGAAATCAATGGACATTACAAGATGTCAGATACATTCCTGGTCTCAAGAAGAACCTGATCTCTATTGGCCAGTTGGATAGCACAGGCTATGCAGCAGAGTTTGGAAAGAGTTCCTGGAAGATTGTGAAGGGCTCCATGGTTGTTGCGCGTGGCACAAAATCCGGAACCTTATACACTACTGCAGAGTGTATAAACATGACTGCTGCTTCTGAGAGTGCTTCCAATTCAAGTCTATGGCACAATAGACTTGGACATATGAGCGTCAAAGGAATAAAGATGCTGACTGCGAAAGAAGCTTTAGAAGGCTTAAAATCTGTTGATATGGGTCTTTGTGAGAGTTGCGTTATGGGCAAACAGAAACGAGTTAGTTTCACAAAGGCTGCTAGAGAACCGAAGAAAGTGCGGTTGGAAATGGTCCATACAGACGTCTGGGGACCATCTCCAGTTTCATCACTTGGTGGATCAAGGTACTACGTCACCTTCATCGATGACTTCAGCAGGAAGGTATGTGTTTACTTTCTGAAACACAAGTCAGATGTGTTTACCACCTTCAAGAAGTGGAAAGCTGAAGTTGAAAATCAGACCGGCTTGAAGATCAAATGCCTGAGGTCTGACAATGGAGGAGAGTACAACAAATCAGAGTTTATAACATTTTGTGTAGCTGAGGGAATTAGATTAATAAGAACAATTCCCGGTAAGGCAAGACGAAATGGTATTGCAGAAAGGATGAACAGAACCTTGAATGAGCGAGCAAGAAGCATGAGGATTCATTCTGGATTGCCAAAGACATTCTGGGCTGATGCTGTGAACACAGCAACATATTTGATTAATAGAGGGCCGTCAGTACCCTTGAAGTTCAAATTGCCCGAAGAAGTATGGACAGGAAAAGAACTCAAGTACTCTCACTTGAGAACCTTTGGCTGTACTGCGTATGTTCATGTTGATCCAGAGAAGAGAGATAAGCTTGATGCTAAGGCTGTGAAATGCTACTTCATAGGCTATGGCTCTGACATGTTCGGGTATAGGTTTTGGGATGAGAAAAATATGAAGATCCTAAGACACTGTGATGTGACCTTTGATGAAAATGTCATGTACAAGGACAGAGAGAAGATAAACTCTGAGACTACGAAGCAAGTGGGAGTTGAACTTGAGTGGCAAGAAAATTCACACAGTAATGGTACAACAGAAGCTCAAGAAACTCCTGATCCTATTGCTGAAGAACTATACGTGGAGCAAGTTGCACCTGAGCAGGTGTTGAGAAGATCATCCAGAACTACCAGAGCACCAGATAGATATTCAACCTCATTACATTATCTGTTGCTGACTGACAAAGGAGAACCAGAGTTCTTTGATGAGGCCCTACAAGTGGAAGATTCAACCAAGTGGAAGCAAGCCATGGATGATGAGATGAGCTCACTTGAAAGGAATAATACGTGGGTGCTGACTGAGTTGTCTATAGGAAAGAGAACTCTGTTGAACAAATGGGTGTTCAAAATCAAGGTTGAACCAGATGGCAGAATGAGGTTTAAGGCTCGATTAGTAGTTAAAGGATATTCACAAAGAAAATGCATTGATTATGCTGAGATCTTTTCTCCAGTTGTGAAATTAACTACTATCCGAATTCTACTGAGTATTGTTGCATCGAAGAATTTTCACCTTGAGCAAATGGATGTAAAAACGGCATTTTTACATAGAGATCTAGATGAGGAGATCTATATGCAACAACCCGAAGGATTTGCAGCTCCAGGCAAGAAGCACATGGTGTGTAAGCTCAATAAGAGCTTGTATGGACTGAAACAAGCACCGAGACAATGGTACAAGAAGTTTGACTCCTTCATGAGCAAGAGTGATTTCCACAGAAGTGAAAAGGATCAGTGTTGGTACCTCAAGAAATACACTGATTCTTATGTGTTTCTACTCCTGTATGTGGATGATAATACTAATTGCTGGATCAAGTATGAGGGAGATAAACCACCTGAAGGCAAGCTTGTCTTCAGTATTTGAGATGAAAGATTTAGGTGCAGCGAACCAGATCCTTGGGATGAGGATTTCTCGAGATAGATCTGCTGGCACATTAAATCTATCCCAAGAGCAGTACATTAAGAAGGTGTTGTCCAAATTCAAGATGAATAACGCTAAACGCAGGACTACCCCCTTGGCAAATCATATTAAATTGTCAAAGGGGCAATCTCCACTAGACCTGACATAACACATGCAGTGGGAGTTGTTAGCAAGTACATGGCAAATCCAGGGAAGGAACATTGGGAAGCTGTGAAGTGGCTTCTGAGATATCTGAGAGGTACATCCAATACTACACTTTGTTATGGCAATGGCAAAGTAGTTCTGCAAGGTTTTGTGGATGCTGATCTGAGTGGAGATGTAGACTCCAGCAAGAGCACATCTGGGTATATCTACACTATAGATGAAACAGCAGTGAGTTGGATGTCCAAGCTTCAGAAATGCGTTGCTCTTTCATCTACTGAAGCTGAGTACGTGGCCATAGCTGAAGCTGGAAAGGAGATGATATGGATGACAGACTATCTAGAAGAATTAGGCCGGAAGCAGTGTAAGAAGATCCTTTATACAGATAGTCAGAGTGCCATACAGTTGGTGAAAAACCCAGTCTATCATTCAAGGACAAAACACATTAGAAGACGGTACCATTTCACTCGCAGGTTAGTGGAAGAAGGCGATATGTGTTTGGAGAAGATAGAGGGTGCAAAGAATCCAGCAGACATGTTGACAAAATGTGTTGATGTTGGAAAATTAAAGCTATGCAAAGCCCTAATTGGTATGGTGTAGGATCAGTCTCCAAGTGGGAGAATTGTTGAGTTATGGAGTCTGCTCCCTGTATTTATAGCTTGGTCAATGGCTATATCCGGTAAAGCTATATTTGGTAAAGCCATATATGGTAAAGCTATATCCGGTAAAGCTATATATGATACATAGCTTTATATAGTAGATGGTTAAATCTGGTAAAGCTTTGAAATGTACTTTCTATTCTCTGTACTCTCTCTTGTTGTACATGCCTGAAGTCATCAATAAAAAATTCTTTTAGCCAGAGTTCTCCTTGCAATTCTCTCTATCCTTTTCTTTGTGATCATCTAGATCGAGCGTGTGCGTTGTTGTGCGATCCTAACAAGTCATTCAATCAAGCCTTAATCAAGTTCAACTGTAGAGTGACTTAACTTAGAACAATGTTTCAAATCTTGGTTCTAAGGGTAATGCAATCTACAACAAGAATTGCATGAAACTTAGAAATGGCAAGGATGATGCTTGGATTTCTAAGGGTGAAAGTCTCAATTTCATTCATTCACAATCTAATTTTATTTAGAGTCTCTCCACAAAAGAAGTTAGTGGTCGTGATTCAATCATGATCCCCTTAAATCTCCACAGAAAACGAAGTTAATTTGACAATTACAAACTTTATGAAATTAAAAATAATAAATAAAGTTTTCTAACAACTCATAAAGATGTGGTAGATACATATATAGGGTAGATATTTAGTAAAGATTTTGGTAAAGATATATTTGGTAGATTATATTTCATAGGTGGATAAATCTATTAAATCTATATTTACTAAATTGAAACCCTATATATTCCACATTAGACCGTGGTTCCAAGATGTACTTTCTTCATTCTCTATATTCTCTCCTGTTGTACATACCCGAAGTCATCAATAAAATCTTTAGCCAATATTTCTCTTGAATTTTCTCTCTCGTATTTTGTTGTGTTTATCTTGATCGAGTGTGTCCTTTGTTGTGCGATCCTAACAGATTAGGTATCCCCACCTTGTGGAAATGGCCAGGGTTTTCCTGAATTGGGTCATTGAGCTGTAAACCCATCTTAAGAGGGTGTGTTGGACCACGTAAGTTGACACAATAGCTAGCACATGGATGTCACTCCTTCAACACTAGGGTGACTTTATAGTCCTATGAGAGGGTCACCAACTAACCTTTCATAGATGATGTTCACATTTACCGACACCATATTATCCCTCAAGATCATTATAAGATGTAGTGTCTCAACCGAGGGCATGGGTCATTGAGTGTGTAAACAAAGCAAGCTACCTAAGTCAAGAGAACAATAAAGTTAGTTCAGCACAAGCTAATATTCACTTCCCGGTGTATCTGCGGTTCCATAAATGGGTAAACCACCTTGAAACCTAGAGTGGGTTCTTGAGCAGCAAGAGAATTCTCAAATTTGAGGCCTTTCTAAAAGCTTAGAGAGTTGTATAATTAGACCGAACTTCCTAAAGCCTAGAGAAAAGTCTATGGTAACTTACTAGGAATTGGATGCAATGAGAATGTACAAGTAGGTTGCTTAGTGTATTTTTATACTCACTCCTTTTCTCATTTCTTTTTGTAGGTGTTCACTAGTTGTCGATCAAGGTGGGGGAGTGTTCAAGAGCGGTTCAAGAGCTGTGCATTTGTGTATTTTGGGGTCTTGTACATTTTCTTTGAAATTTGTATTCGAAACCAGTTAACCATTTGTAATAAACTTGGCTAGCAGTTTTATATTGGATTTTGATTTTTTTTAATTATAATTTTACTATATTTTCAAAATTTATTGAGGTATGTTTTACTTGCCTTTTATTTTATTTACTTTTGTCTTATTTTTTAGTCACCATCGTAGACTCAAGGCCTAAAAAATAGGTCATAACAAGTGTTGGAATTTATGCCCTAAAACCTAGCCATTAGTTATTTAATTCAATAATTTTGATTTTTTATTTGTAATTTAATATTATATATTGCATGAAAAATCTGAGGTTATTAACGTAATATTAAATAATATGTGATTGATATAGAGGAGAATCATGTTCAAGTAATAACCTAAATGATCTGTATATGGATATGGTTGAGTGTCTTATTCTAATAACACAATTGATACCACCCACTTTTTAATTGTTACAAATGATTTGATCAAAATCATTTATGTGGAAAAATGATAGTTCGGGTATCCTATATGATGAGTTTGTATAAAACCGGACCAAAAAATATTTAATTTCTCTTATAAATTCACGAATTGATGAGGTTAATATTTCATAGAATGATCATATGTGACTTGATCTTCACCTTGAGTGAATTATGAATTCCTGCCTATGAAGACTTGTCCTTTGATTTGCATCGGTTAGAATGACGTTTATAGCTGATTTAATATGATCCTAACATTTTTTTGGACTTCACAAAATATGGAATTGGGAACATAATATCATGAGATGGAATTCACTACATTTCATATAGGGAAAATATACGAGTTGTTCTCGTACTGATTTTGGGACTTAAACAATGATGCCCCACTCTATTACAACCCAATTTTCAAGGCTTTAAATTTCCGACCATAACTAAAAAGATGAATGTAGAATCAAATAAAAATAAAAGTAAAACAAAACCTAAGATGAATACCTAATAAAATTTAAATAGAAATAAAGACAAAATTACCAAAATATAATCCAATTATAAAAGAGTGTTTGAATTTATTATAAAAGGGAAAAATGGATTTAAGATACAAATGCAAATAAAAAAAAATAAAAAAAAGGATTGAAATGGTAAGGACTAACACTCCGGAACAAATCCCTCTATGACTGCTTAGCTCTCAAACGTTCCTCCACCTTTTCCAGCAGTCAGCAAACACTTAGAAAAATGAAAGAGGAAAGGGGTAAATATATAAATATATTTATTAAGCAACCTACTTGTAGACTCTCATTGCATTCTTAATCTAGTAGATATCCACGGACTTTACTCTTGGCTCTAGGAAGTTGGAGCATAGTTTCTACTGCTACCTGAGTATCTAAGGTGCAGCGAAGTTCCCAATGATATATTGTTCTTGGAGAAATTTCATAACATTAAATTGACCCCCTAAACGAATTCTGCTGCTTATGAAATTTTAATACTTGGTATATTATGGTGTGTTAAGGTCATGTGTGAAATTTGGTAGCCATTGGATATGCCTAAGATGGTAAACCGAGTAGAGATGTAAAATGCCATAATTCCCTTCACCAAAAATGACCCCGTTCTATTACTTTTAAGACACTTAAGTAATGTGGAACTTTATATACAACCTTTAAAGGGGGTTACCAAGATACTATTAAGTTTTCACTCCTATGGGATCATGTTAGGTTGCCCTTTAATGTTTACCGGAGTTAAAACTAATGAGTTATAATGCTACTCCATGATATAATGTACAAACTTAAATTCATTTATAAACCATATTCCAAAAATATACCTAGGATCAAATAAATATCATGGTAAATAAGTTGCTATATGCCCAAAAGTGCAACAAGCGTAAAAAATAATAATAATAAAATTAAAAAATAAGGAAAAAAATGGTAAACGATTTCCCACATCTCCATTTGTTGGATCGATATGGCAACCATAGAGGGGTGAATAGAGTTTTAACAATAAAATTATCAAAAAATAAATTTATGTGATAGGCTCACATAGGTTGACTTCGATTTAAATGACAAAATTTTACTTTCATTAAAGATAAATTAGTGACACCAGCTTAAGCTAATAAGATAAATGACCTTACTATCGACTCGATTGGAAGACTTGTCTTATGTATGACAACACTTTCTCAGTGGTCCTTGCACGTGTTATTTATGCTTTATATTATAGGATGATGTGGTGATGTTATCTAATGATGTGATGATGTTATCTGATGATGTGATGACGTTATATGATTATATGATGACATGATGACATTAAATGATGATGTGACATATTATATGATGATGTGATGACGTTATATGATGACGTGATGACGTTAATGATGACATAGTTACGTTATATGATGATGTGATGACATTAATGATGACGTATTGACGTTAAATGATGATGTGATGATATTATATGATGATGTAATAACGTTAAACAATGATGTGATAATCATATGTGATGATGTTATACGATGACGTGATGATATTAAACGATGATGTGATAATGTTATATGATGATACGATGACGTTAAATGATGATGTGAAGATGTTATAGGATGATGTCATGATGTTATATGATGATGTAATGATGTAAATGATGATGATATAATGATGTACATGATGATCCATGATAACAAGATAATGTAAGATATTTGATGATGAAATGACTTTATATGATGATATTCCATATTAAGACAATGTGCATGTATTAAATTTCATGATGTACTGTGATGAAGACTTTTCAAAGACACAACCCTAGTTAATGATAATGAATGTATGAAGGTTGATGTGTGCATGTTACTTAGACTAATGTATGAACAATGTATAGAATTGTGTCATAAAAGATGATTTAAAGATGAAAACTATAGGGACCTCCGGCATTTTGTGTATTCATATAAGATACTTCTTGTAACACCCAAAAAATGAAGGGAATTAGCTCCAATGAGAATAAGCCACCCATGTATGACACAAAGTACGCAACAAAAGAAATTAAAGGGCACAGACAAGGGCCTTAAGCAAATTATTCTTATACCATGACAAGTAATTTTAAGGATCTAAGGCCTTTAAAAAAGGATTGGAAATGAAAAAGTAAGCGAAAAGTACGAAAATGTCTTTTTTTTTTTTCAATTTTTAAGGAACCTTCCTTCCATATTTTAATTCCTTATCTAGAAGGAATTTCAAGATGTGAAGAAGGGAAAATGGCCAACAACAAAAAAGAATTTTTAGAAAAATTATTGGATTTTTCAAGGAAAATAATTAAAATATTAAGAAATGGCAAATTATCAAACTACCCCTGAAGAGATGGATAATTATGAAACTGCCATTCTAGCAAGAATCATATTATCAACGGTGACCATCGACACAAAATTTGTCGAATCTCTAGTCTCAACGGTTGGATCTCCTCCAAAATTGGATATAATCTAGAACACTCCTAGATGACAACCAATGGCTAGAATTCAAAATCAAGGTTGGTAAAGCTCTGACCGGAGGAGATAATTTTGGCGAAAGATCCAGAAAGCTCAAGAATGGAATTATGGTGATTCTAAACATTTCAAGTGTGGTGGATCGTCCATCTATAAATAATGGACCAGAGGCAACTAATTGGAATAAGAAGCGAGCTTAATCGAGTCCTCAATTGATAGTTACAAGCATTTAGATTTTGGGTCAAGTCGTGTGCTACTTCTATTTCAATGCACCTCTACGATAATTTTAATAATAGGTCTTTAGATCATGAGTTGCATGTGTTTGCATTTTCTAACATCAATAATGGACTTACTTACTGTGTATTTCTTGTGTTTGCATTTTCTAACATCAATAATGGACTTACTTACTGTATATTTCTTAAAATACTAAAGTTGTGTGCTACTTCTATTCCAGGTAAAGGCAAGACAACCATGTACGGCTTAAGAAGTGTTGACGATATTGTGTTGTCTAGTTTTATGGTTCTATTTGTAGAATGAAAAAGTCAAACACATTAATGAAAATGCTATGATTTTTCATGGCCGGTTGAACCAAGAGTTTAGTTTAAGCTTCTTTACAAACAAAATGTTTTTTCATACATTTTTTTTTTTACGGTTTGTAGTTCGTATTCTTTTTTTATCTATATTTTGCATTGGAGTTGACTTTTTTATGCAACAAAACATATTATTGTTTGTTTGCTTTTTTCATGTGTTATGTCACCTTGTTAATTAATTGTATTTGGTTGAGCATTAATAAAACTCTCTTTTTGAAAATTGTAAATTAATTTTTGAAAATTCTCTCAAATTCTTAAATTTAGAATGTTAAGATGATGAAGATATGCATATGTTTCTCAAATTCTTAAAAATGAGATTTTCTTTTCCTTCCCTTAAAACTCTTTTAAATGTAAGCTCACCTTTGCTATATATGTTTCATTAGGTTTATTAAGATTGTAGTGAAATATTTGCTTAGTAGAAGATGTTAGTGTCTCTACTATTCTAAGAATCCTACCACTAGATTCAATGTACGGTGAGGCATGTTATATTGAGTTCTAATATGTCGGGCGGACTCAATGATTCCAAAACGACGGACAAATTTTTCACGAAATAAAACAAAGAAAATTTAAAACATAATATACATTCTATTTATATTATATCAAAATAAAGTTCATACATAATTTTTTACAATACAACACAAAAGTTAAACACAAAATAAGGAACCAACACAAAACATTTTTAAATAGAAAGTTTGAGGACGACGGGTGAGGCTTGTCCATGGCACCTACTCCAGAGTCCACTTCCGACCTTTACCAGCTCCTTATTACCTGAAAAACATGGAAAATAAGGAATGAGTACAAAGACTCAATAAGTAGCCTACTTGTAGGCTCTTAATCGTGTTCTTGATATGCTAGGTTTTCACACGCTTTCTTTTCATGTTCTTGTTTTTGTTATAAGTACATAGGCCCTTTAGTTCTTGTTCTTGATGTGTGGGTTCCTATCATGATCAATCCTGAGGACCTTGGTCCTTGAATCCATAAATCTTGGTTCTAATCTAAGGCTTAGTTTTTTTTTTCTTGGTCTTAGAACTTGGATCTTGATCCATGTTCTAGTCCTTGATCTTTGTCTTGTTCTTGGTACCTTCTACGTTCTTGTTCTGTTCTTGGTTCGTTCAACAAGATACTTCCCCTGTGATTTACGGTATTAGTCATGAACCTGACAACCTGTATCCAAAGCTTCATTTGTTTCAAGGACACAGTCTTAACCTACGTCCATGACTTCATGCGTTCCAAGCGATGTAGTTTGAACCCGCATCTTAAGGCTTACCCTGTGATACAACCTGAATACCTATGCCCAAGACTTCATACGTTTCAAGTGGCATAGCCTGAATACCTATGCTCAAGGCTTCATACGTTTTAAGCAGTATAGTCTGAGTCATGAATATGTTGTATCGTGGGAGGTCTTAGGAGCTTTCTTGAGTTTCTGAGTTTTAGGACCTTGGTTCCTTATCCTTGAGTATTACCTAGCATTCTTCTTACCAAGGTAGTCGTAAATGTATTGTTCTTGGTTCTCAATCTTGTAAGTTTCTAAGGTTTATAGTTCCTCGTGGCATAAGTTGTATCATTAATTTATAAACATAAGCACCATAATACCAAGCATGAGTTATTCTAGAAAGTCATAGAATCATAATGATTTCTTTAGGGGGTTCTAGAAGAGTCTTGAGTCTTGAGGTGTTTCTTGGGTCCTAACTTGGTTTAAGTTCCAAACTTGCTTTAAAAAACTTGAAATATCAAACATATCTTCATGTCCTTAAGAATAGACCTTATAGAAAGTAATAGGTCATTTGGAGCATGTACAGACCTTGAAATATCAGAAGTAGTCTTAGGGGCATTTTGGTCATTTTACCCCTAATTCTTGGTTTTGCTACTTAACGTGTTCGACTTTCAATCAACATCATCAAACATCATAAAATAAGATCTACTACAGAGTTTCATTGTATTTGGAGGTCATTTGGGTCATGAACGAAATGTAAATTATCTTAGGGGCATTGGTTTACTTACTTACCCTTATCCAATGACATTAAATTTCATATATAATCTCATTATAATAAGCTTAGTATTAAAATTTAATTGATAGTAGACTTCATTTAGCGGGTTATTTTAACGTTACTTAAATCTTGAGCAATTTGATTAGTTCAAGGCCTTAAATCACGGTTCTTTGAGTTTTTCTTTCATATATCCTTAATTCATACTTGATTTAGAGTTCATATAGAAATCCAAGCGATTCCTACATGTATTTCTTAAGAAAATTTCAAGGTGACTACTTACCTCATTGTCGACATTCAAGACCTCCGTTCTTGAGCTTACTGTATCCGACTTACTTCAAATTTTCTTCCACAGACTTCTTATTGTGTCTAGTTTCTAGAATCATAAAACAAAATTTCATACGAATCGTTCTTGAAGGGGGGGTTAAAATAGAGAAAAATCGAGGGAAGGGATTTTGGGTTGACATGGCCGGTTCAATTGAATCGGCCACTTCATCATCTTCTTCCTTTGGATAGGAATAATACGCGCACGTCCTTTGCATCACTGTCTGAAACTCGCCTTCCACAACTCTGATTTTAGCGTTTCTCCCCTTGATTTCATCATGAAACTTAAAGGTGCTATAAGGAATAACGAGGGATTGATTTCATACCTTCTTGTTGATTCTAGCCTAAGATATTCGCCTCCAAAGTTCGTTTAAAATCAGTGTTCTCGCTTGATAAAAAACAGAGAATTTCTTATTGGACAACCAATTTTAGGGATTTTCAAGGCTTGATTTGTTCATGGAACCTCTACCTTATCCTTCACTCAAGCTAAAGGAATTGATTTGGATGAACGACTTTGAGTCTGGAACTTTAATTTTGAGAAATTGTTCTCGGTCTGCAACTCACCCGAAACCCAGAAAATCTATCTCTTGGGTAGCTGGTTCTATAACATTTGAGCTCTCCATTCCTTTTCTAAAGTTACTTCCTCTCAAGCTAAATGAATCATCCATTTGAAGGAAAAGTGATCATAAATAGGAAATCTATACCTCCCTCAAATTTTACTCAAACTTATTTCCTTCAATTCGCATGTTTCTAAGATTATTTCTCTTCGTGTTCATCTATGGAAACAATCCTCATAACTGCTGAAACAGGTTGAGATTTTCCTTGCACAACAAATTATCGTGTATCATCGAATTAAATTTTCATGATTTTCTTGAAGCTCTTCAATGGCGGATTGGACTAGGGGAGGGGGGGGGGGGGGGTTCTAGGCACTTTTAGCCATCGATTTCTTCATAAAACTTGTGGATAATCTTGTTTAGTAATTGTATGAACAAGTTTGAAGGAAAATTGTGGACAATTGCTCTCGTATTTGGAACAAATTAGAGAGTAGGATACCTACAATCTAAACGCTTATTGCTTACGATTGGGAGATCGACCTTCCTCGATTCTTATTCCATATTATTGCCCCAACTTCAGACTTTATAGGGGAAGCTTCCACCGACATTGAAACCTTAAGAATCAACGTGACTTGGAGATTAAATTTTTTGAAAAAATCATCAGAAATATCTTCTCCGATTAGCGAGCTACCGACTTCCAATTTGAATTCTAACCGTTGGATTTGGTGATTTGTGAAGGTTCTAGATTGTGTCCAATTTTGGAGGAAATCCAATAATTGGATCTTGATATTTGATGAATTTTGTGTAGGAGGTCACAGTGGAGGTTCTGATTTTGAGAAGAATGACATATCCATAATTATCTATAATTTTATGGGTATTTTGGTAATTTGCCATTTTCTTAATATTTTATTATTTTTCTTAAAAAATTCACAATTAAAAAACACTCTTCGTCCGTTTCCTTCTTGACCCTCTTGAGATTCCTCCGTTTCCTTCTTGACCCTTTGAAATTCCTTCTAGTAAGAAATTAAAAATTCAGAAAATTCCACATAAATTGGAAAAATGACATTTCCTTCGGGACCCTCTTGAAATTCCTTCTAGTAAGAAATTAAAAATCCAAAAAATTCCACAAATTAGAAAAATGACATTTTTGCTATTCAAAATCAGTTAATAAGTTCCCATCATTCTGAACTTGGGTTATAGGACTCAAAGTCGAAGACCATGGAACAACAAATAATTACAAGATTTGTGTGTCATAAATATCTGAACTTTAGAAAATAAATAGTTCGCATCCTTTCAAAACTTTAAATACATGTATCATCATTTTTTCAGTTTTGTATTTAATAGGGTTCCAAAAAATTAAAATCAATTAATTTAATTGCATTAGTTATAACTCATAAAGGGAAAATAATAAGTCCCACCAAGATTTGAACTCAGTTTATTGGATTCAAAGTCCAATATCCTAACCAATAGGCCATGGAACCACAAATATTTGTAAGATTTGTGTAATAGATCTCTGAACTTTAAAGAATAAATAGTACTTATATATGAACTCTAGTTTAATATAATATAAATATATTGTATATTATGTTTTAGCTCGTCTTTTTAAACTACCGAGTCAGTCCCAAGATGAGTTGCGTCGACTATGCCTTACTTTTCTGGTAGATTGGGTATAAATATATATATGAAGAGAGTGGATGATTAAAATGTTGTATACTGGATTTGTGAAAACTAATGGGTAGAGTAGCATCCACCGAGGAAATAAATAAAACAAATTCCTTAGAGGTGAAAACATAACTGAATGTATTTCCAAGGTAGCTTGTATGCCAATAGTAGCAAAAACAACGTCGTAGAGCTTCCAAGTCCCTTTGAACTTTGGTACGGTACTATTCAGCTAGACATGAGGTTGGTTAAGGACGTGTAACATGATAGTTTGTTGGATTATCCGACATAGTGGATTCGCCTTATAGGAGGGTGTTGATCATGCAAATAATCAGTAATTACCCCACATGGTGGATCCATTCTGTGGGAAGACGTTGATCATGTTGGTAGTCTATGGAACTAGCACATATAGGAGCTAGTCTATGGAACTAGCACATACAGGAGGTAGAGCTCCTGACTTCTAACGACTACATGGCCGGTTAGATGGATTTGCTAGCAACCTCCCATGGATGATGAGCATGATAGCACTCACCATGCTATCTCCACATGATAGAGAGATTTCGCGTGCTACGTTGGATACTAGTTACCTTGCGTATTCTAAGTTATCTATCCTAGGCTATGCACAACAAGAGCAATGCATCTATATCCTAGAGTAAAATTTGTGGTCTCCTGCTATGTCAACATTACCATAAGAGTTTATAAGTAGATTGCTTATAGTGTATATTTATACATTCACCCTTTTTTCCTTTCTTTGTCAGGTGTCTATAGGCTGCCAATTGAGGTGGAAGAGCGTTTGAGAGTTGTGCAGTCACAAAGGAGATCATTCTGGAGCATCAACTCTTTATTGTATCTCGGGTCTTTTGTATTTCAATTTATATTCATATCCTAAATTAATTTTTCCGTTTGTAATAAATTGGACAACAACCTGTGCTAGTTGAATTTTATTTTATATTTAGTTTTTTTTTTTTTTTTTTCTTTTTGTCCTTATTTTTATTTAAATTTTATCGAATTTTCATATTTTATTTTACAATTTTTTTTTTGGCTTTCATCTTCTTAGTATGATCCTTATTTTGAAACCTTGAAATTTGGATGGTGACATATTAGAATAAGAATAGTGAAGTATTGGATTCTATAGGCTTTCTTAGGATATAGAGTCTACACCTCTAAGACTCATCTCGATGACATGGCTCAGCACATCCTAGTATATAGGCTAACTCGGTTTAGTAGTATATGATATGTTGTTAGACCGGTATGAACTTGTTGTATGTTTTTTTTGTCGTGGTAGTTATGATAACAACCTCAGACGTTGAAAAGCGAATGGAAATTTGTGTATCTACCCTCTGGGAGCTTAATGGATGATATCGCCCCATTGAGTATGTGTGATTGTATACATGATTGACTATACATTAGCTCCACGTGATTATATGTATGATTGTATACATGATTGACTATACATTAGCTCCAGATGATTATATGTGTGATTGTATACCCGATTGATAGTATATTAGCTCTAGGTGATTGAATGTGTGATTCTCCTTATAGAGGATAAGTAGTAGAAATAGTTTTAGCCTAGAGTGCGTGCGTCAGTTTTGCTGAGTTGTGACCTTGGATGGAACGCCTCTAGTAGTGTCCAAGTGCAATGAATCATGAGAGATGATAAGAGAGTGAGACTCCTAGTGCACCTAACTGCACCAGATTTAGGGATTTAGAAATGAGAATCCTTGAGATTTGAATGTCTGTCAAGACCGCCAAACCATCATAGAGACCTAGAAAACCCCCATAGCAATCTTGAAGACAAATAAAGGTAGCTTGTAGGCCGATAACAGCCGGTACAGTGTCTGCGGAGCTTCCACTTCCCTTTCTACTCTAGTATTGTTTTGTTGAGATAAGCATGATGCAGATTAGAGAAGTGTGACCCATAGGGCTTGAGATTTTGATGGACCTAATCAAGTGAATTAGATAAGGACCAAAGAATTTTCATTTTTCTTGTTTTTAAGAAAGATTCTAGATTTTTTATTTTCTTATAGAGAGGGAATTTTAAGGTGGTGTTCGAGGAAAAAATGACCAACATTGTGTAAGAAATTTTAAATTTTCAATGAATGGTAAGGAAAAATGGATAGAGGCATGCTTGCCCCCCAAGTCACATAATGCTCTACCTAGCTCCTTTTCTCCAATTGATGCGGGAAGGGTGAATGAGCCTGGGTCTTTTTTTAGTGGGATCTTATTTTTCAATATTGCACTACACTCTTCATTTAGTGCCACCACCATGAATTTTTCAAATTCAAACTTTCTTCTATTAGTGAGCACATTCTTCAAGAATTTTACATAATTTGGCATTTGCTTGAAAGCCTCCACTAGTGCTATGTTTATATAATTTCGTTCCGAATATCCATGAACTTCTAAAATGGGCTTCCTCTTTCTTTCTTTTTATTCTTTGTAGAGAAAGAGGTGTTGGTATTTATGTTCTACTCTCTTCTTCACTGCTGACTGTTGTTTGCATTTTAGGAGACTGCACTGTGTTTGCATTTTTGCTCTGCTTCTTCTGTTCATCAGTTTCCTGGGAGTGACTGTCTCTGTGTTCTTTAAGTTTTCTCCCGTGCTAAGTATTTCTTTCTCACTTCTCAATTATATTGCTTGACATTACTTATTGCCTTCTCTTTTTGGTGTTTCGGTATTTGCTGGCAGCTTTTCAAGAAGTCTATTTCATAAGTAAGTTGCTAATCGATCTACTTGAACTTTCAAATTTCGCAAGCATGCATGCTGACTCTGTATCACAACATCATTTTTTACTATATATTTCTTTTTTAGGCTCTCGAGAGATGTTCTCGATATGGGCTGAGCTTGGCTAAATTCTTTCCCTTTGGTGTTGGCTCGTTGAGGATCATATGTCATTTTATTTTTTAGTCAAAAACTTAGGATGGTAATTTTCTTTAGGTTTAATTTTTTTATTATAGGAACTTTATCCCTTCCCAGAAAAATTTGGAATTTCTTTAGGTTGAATTTCTGGTTGCCTTGACTAGCTTGATTCCTCATATAAGAAATTGAAGTCGGATTACTTGGACATTGATCAAGAGTGTGTTCCTCTTCTCAATATACACAAGATTCGGTTGCTATTTAGGTCATTTTAGTAGTAGCTTGGACGGGTGCTTTAGTGATTGAGCCTTATCCCAATGCTAGATTTTGTAGAATATTAGTCACCAAAGCTAATTGAGCGTTGATATAGGTCAAAACATCAATTTCAAGTACTCCTCATGTCTTCTTTTCTAGATTCTCCTCGCATCGGCCCATTGACAATTGTTAGATGCTAGTTTTTCTAGAATCTCATAAGCTTCATTATATGTCTTTGACAAAGTATCTCCATTTGTGGAAGTGTGTAAGCAATATTCAATCCATTGTAGAAAGTTTTTATTTGGGTACAATGGGTAATCCATGGCGATGACACTTTCTAAGAATCTCCTTGAATCTCTCCAAAGCTTCGCTTAGTATTTCATCTTCAAACGGTTGAAAAGAAACAATCTCATTTCTGAACCATGAGTTTCTAGTGGGTGAAAAATACTTGATCAATAATGACTCTGCTAGACTATTCCATGAATCAATTGCTTCTGGTGCTAAAGTATTCAACCATGATTTAGCACAATCCTTCAAAGAATAAGAGAATAAACCTAATCACTCCATTGAGTTGAAATGAGTTAGGAACTCCCAAAAATTGACTTTAGATGTAGGGGGATCTTCTAACAGTAGTCCATGAGATTGTCTAATGGCTTGCAACATTTGGAACATCACGAGTTTTATCTCAAAAGTAATTGCTTGCATTTCTGGTATGATATTGTATGGATTAAGCTCTTCCACATCTTGGTGTGCATATGCTCTGATTGCTCTGTTAAATGAATACCATTAATAGTTATTCTCTCTCCATAAGCCATGACTGCTGGATTTTTAAACAACTAATTCAGTTGGGCTCCAAGTTCGTATATTTCGTTCTGTCATTCTCAACCTTTGATCCCCCAACTTTCGCCTAAAGGTTGTCTTTTTTTTAGATCCAAAATAAATTTTGAACCCGTAGGTGGGTTCATACACTCAATTATGCAGTAAGTTTAGCAAATAAGTCGAGTAGCAGAAAATTTAGCTACAAAGAATAAGAAAAAGTCTTAAAATAGTGTGATACCCTACCATTCAAAGGACACGATTAAAAGTCGATAAGAAGCATGTCAAGGATGGGGGGTCGATAAGAAGCATGTCAAGGATGGGGGGCGGATTCTGGAGGAGATGACATAGACAAGCCTCACACTAACCTCTAACCTTCTTGTTGTTTTGATGTTTATGTAAAATCTTAAGTTTCTTACTAAAGACAATGAACTTACACCTGAAAACTATTTGACATACATGGTTTGGTGGTTGGTTTCGGCAAGGCTTAAACCCGCAACCTTCGGCTCATAAGACCAACGCTCTAACCAACTGAACTACAAAACTTTGTATGTTTTAATTAAATCAATATTTGAATCAAAATAATATAATTATAAGCTTTTCTTATTTAGAAACAAATAATTTTTAAACAAATTATAACTTATTTAGCCAGTATTCTCTACTTCGATTGAATTAAATTTTAAATTTTAACTAAGAATGAGTTTTAGGGGAGGTATGTGTAACGCCCCATTTTAAAAAATGCAAGAAATTTTTTAAAACATAATTTTTTTTTTTTTTTTTGGATTCAAATAAGGAAGAACAAGAAAATGAAGATAAATTCTTTTATATAAATGTTGGACATATTATATTGGTAATCAGTAATTACCCCGCACGGTGGATCCATCCTGTGGGAAGACGTTGATCATGTTGGTAGTCTAAGAAACTAGCACATACAGGAGGTAGAGCTCCTGACATTTAACGACTACATGGCATGTTGGATGGATTCGCTAGCAACCTCCCATGGATGATGAGCATGATAGCACTCACCATGCTATCTCCACCTGATGAGTAGCATATCACTCACCATGCTATCCCCACATGATAGAGAGAGTTCGCCAGCTATATTGGATACCAGTTACCCCGCGTATGCTAAGCTATCTACCCAATGCTATGCACAACAAGAGCAATACACCTAGATCCTAGAGTAAAATTTGTGGTCTCCTGCTATGTCAATAATACAGTAAGAGCCTATAAGTAGATTGCTTATGGTGTATATGTATATATTCACCATTTTTCCCTTTCTTTGTCAGGTGGTCTATAGGCTGCCAGTTGAGGTGGAGGAGCGTTTGAGAGTTGTGGGGTCACAAAGGGGATCATTCTGAGGCGTCAATCTCTTCATTGTATTTCGGGTCTTTTGTATTTCTATTTGTATTCATATCGTGAATTAATTGTTTGGTTTGTAATAAATTGGACAATAGTCAAATTTTAGTTTATATTATTTATTTATTTATTTTTTTTTTTTTTGTTGTCCTTCTTTTTATTTAAATTTTATCATTTTCGTCTTTTATTTTACATTTGTTTGGCTTTTGTCTTTTTAGTATGATTCTTTTTTTGAAACCTTGAAATTTGGACCGTGACATATTAGTATAAGAGTAGTTGGGTTTTGGATTTTATAGGCTTTTTTAGGATATAGATGGGTACACCTCTAAGACTCAAACCTAACCATTAATCGAGAGGCGATGGGAACAAGGGAACCCGTGAATACATAATATTCTATAGAAAAGGAATCCTAATAATTCATTGGGTAGGATGGCGTAAGGAACCCAAGACCAATCCATTTATTATGAGAAGTCGGTTCATGGGCTAACTAACCCGAGAACCGAAACACATATAAAAAGAGGAAATATTCGCCCGCGAACATTTCAATTTTATTAGATTTATAAATTTGGGTCGATCAAATATAAGACTAGATAAAAAAAAGAAAAGGCAAAACAAAATAAAGGTTTATTATAACTTTATAATAAAAGAAAAAATAACAAAACCAGATTATATTATCTATTATTTTTTAGAAAACTATAAAAAAAAAAATGATTCTATTATTCATTCTAGAATCTATTAAGAGTTTAGTTTTCTATCAAAAGAAGATATTAAAATTTCTAATAGATTAATTAAATTAAATCTGGAAGAAGCTCGACGACATGCCTCACCACATCCTAGTATGCAATCTAACTCTATTTAGTAGTATATGATATGTTCTAAGACCTGTATGGATTTGTTGTATGTTTTTTTTTTTTTTTTTTTTTTTTTTTTTTTTGTGTGTGGTAGTTATGATAACAACCTCAGACGTTGAAAAGCGAATGAGAATTTGTGCATCTATGCTCTGGAAGCTTGATGAATGATATCGCCCCATTGAGTATGTGTGATTCAGCTCCAGGTAATTGTATGTGTGATTGTATACATGATTGACTACATTCGCTCTAGGTGATTGAATGTGGGGTTATCATTCCTAATAGGCCAACTTACAAAGTCAATCCAATTGAGACTAAAGAAATTCATGACAAGTAGAGGAGCTCATGGAAAAGGGGTATATACAAGTAAGTTTGAGTCCATGTTCTATATCAATCTTATTGGTGCCAAAGAAAGATGAAACTTGGGGCATATGTGCGGATTGTAGAGCCATCAATATAATCATGGTAAAGTATCAACACCCTATTTCCAGACTACACGATATGTTTGATGAATTGCATGAAACCCTCCCTTAATTTTTCTTAGTGATTCCATTAGAAACTTGAGAACGGAGGTCCCGAACAACGACGATAAGGTAAGTAGCCAGTCTTGAACTTTTCTTAAGAAATACTTGTACGAATCATTTGAATTTTAGCATGAAGTTTGAGTTAAGTATAGATTATGGGAATATGAAACAAAAATACTAAGAACCATTAGTTAAGAGCCCAAACTAAGCCTTTTATGAAATATTAAGGATGTACATAAAGTTTTGTGGCCAATGAATAAGGATAAGTAGCCAAACCAAGAAACAATGCAAAATAACCAAAATACTCCAACATGGTTTACCTTAGTTCAAGAACCAAATGACTAAGTGTCATAAAATTTTACAATAGGGCTTAGTGATTAAATGACTAAAGTACCCCTAATTACTTTAAGATATTTCAAGCCCCAAAAATTCTAGAAATAGCTTAAGAGGTCTACTTACAAGGTTATAAGGACATGTTCAATGTATGAAGCAGTTTTAGATAAATTTTAGAAATTAAACAAAGTTAGGGATATAAGTTAAGGCTTAAAGGAATATCCTTAATGACTCATAACCAAAATTAAAGACCTTTCTAGAATTTTTAAGAAACATGTTATGACTTTAAGATACTTTGAATGATTCATGCATGTTACTACTCTGAGTTCATGATTTATGAATAGTTTAAGATATGACTTGTGCCTCAATAATAAGAACTAAAAGACCCAAGAAATTAAGAGAATGCTCTAAGGACAAAAACCAAGTAAAAGACCAACACAAGTCCTATATCCATTAAGACAAGAAGAATACGAGGTACAACTCAAGAATTGAGGATCAAGGTTCTCAAACTAAGAAACTCAAGTCCTGGTACAATATGTTCATGATTATTACTATATCGCTTGGAACATAATCTTTGTCTGTAGGTCTTCAAACTACATCACTTGGAACATAAGAAGTCTTGGATTCAGGTTTCAGATTACGCCGCTTGGAATATATGAAACATTGGGCATGTTAAGGATTGTTGGGAGGGAGTCCCACATTGGCTAATTAAGGGAATGATCATGAGTTAAGAAATACATCTCCATTGTTATGTTGGGGAAACCAAAAGCAAAACTATAAAAGCTTTTGTTCAAAGTGGACAATATCATACCATTGTGGAGGGTCGTGATTTCTAACATTGTATCAGAGTCACGCCCTTAATTTAGCAATGTCAATAGAATTCTCAAGTGTCAAACAAAGAAATTGTGAGCCTCGAAGGTGTAGTCAAAAGTGACTCAATTGTCGAACAAAGGGTGTACTTTGTTTGAGGGCTCCAGAGAATGAGTTGAGCCTTGATTAAAGGGAGGTTATTCAAGGATTCCATAGGCCTCAACAAAGGAGCTTCTATGGTGTACTTTGATCGATGGGAGAATTATTGAAGATTTTTGGGAGGAAGTCTCACATTGGCTAATCTAGAGGATGATCATGGATTTATAAATAAGAAAGACATCTCCATTCGTATAAGTCCTCTTGGAGAAACCAAAAGCAAGTCCATGAGATTTTATGCCAAAAGTTAACAATTCCATACCATTATGGAGGATCGTGATTTCTAACAGGGTGTAGGTATTCAGACTATGTCACTTGGAACGTGAGAAGCCTTGGGCATAGGTTTTCAAACTACATCGCTTTAAAAGTAAGAAGCCTTGGAGACAGATTTCAAACTACACCACTTGTAAGAAGCATTGGGCATAGCTTTCAGACTGTATAGGAGACAACACATGAAACCTTGGAGGTATGTTGAACCTACATCACTTAGAATGCAAGAAATTTTGGACATAAGTACAGACTATGTTACTTTGAATAAATGAACCCTTGGACATAGGTTGTTAGGTTCATGGCTCGTACCGTAAATCTTAAGGGAGTGTTTTAGGGAATAGAAAAAGAATTAAAAAACCAAGATCCTTTAGATTAGAACCAAGATTAAGACCTCCGAATACAAGACCAAAGTCCTTTGGCTAGATCATGACAACAACTTAGAACTCAAGTATAGAACCTAGGGGCCTAAGTTCTTAGGACAAGAATAAGAACCAGTCTTAAAATAGTGTGGTACCCTACCATACTAAGGACATGATTAAAAGTCGATAAGTAAATAACTTACGGAGTCTTTATACTCACTCCATGTTTTTAATATTTTTTCGATACAAGAAGCTAGACAAGGATGGGGGCGGACTCTGGAAGAGATGACATAGACAAGCCTCATAATAACCTCTAACCTTCTTTTTGTTTTGCTCGTTTCTCTGTTCCATATTTTGTATTTAAAACTATTTATGTATGAGCTCTATTTTGATATAGTGTAAATATATATGTATATTATGTTTTAAATACTTCTTGTTTTGTATTGTGAAATTTTTTATCGTTATTCTATATCCACCGAGTCAACCCCAGTCACAATCTGTGCTTCAAGCATTCTAAATAATCAGGTCGTGACTCGATTCACTTTACTACTTTCATCGAAGTTGAAGAGTATTAATAACCATGCAAAAAACTTAATTTCATTCTATTTTGTTAACTATGGAAAGAAATAAACATCTTCAAAATTTGACTAAAATTTGAAAACTAACAATTCTTGAGGTTCTAACTCTTTGGTGATTGTGTTTGGTTTTAACTCTTTGGTTTTGGCGAGGTTCAAACTGGTGACTTTCGGCTCATAAGAGCAATGCTCTAACCAACTGAGCTTCGAAACCTAACCTTGTATGTTTTTCTTAAATCAATATTTAAACGAAAATAATATAATAATTGAACTTAAATTTTAATCAAGAATGAGCTTTAGGGGAGGTATGTGTAGACCCATTTTTTAAAATGTAAAAAAAAAAAAAATTATTTTGTAGAGAGTCAACAAGGAAGAATTAGAACATGATAGAAGGAAAAAGTATTATTTGCTCATTTTTTTTTAATAAAAATTATTCAATTAAAAATGGAAGAATTTTAACTATATATAATAAAAAAAATTATGTGTTGGGTAGATTATTAAGTCTTAAAGTTTGAGTTATAATTTTCCTATTTTATTCATATCTTTCATATCCTTAGGCTAGCAAATCTTGCCATAATCTCATGAACTAACCTTAGGGTAATGCATACCGGTAACACTCCATATTCATGACATGCTTAGAATCAATAACCCTAAAGTAAATATATCTTATTCGTGTAACAAATCATTCTCATGAGCTGAATCAATAATGACATTATATTTGTCACCACTCTTGAGTTCATGGAATCTCTTAAATTCTTTTAAGTTAATCATTGAGGTCATCTTTCATATTTTACTACTAGAGTCTTGGGTCATGCAACGACCCTAGATTTCTACTAACTTATAGTCGCAACCGTAATCATAGTCTAGCTCTTATGTGAAACTGAACATTTAAAACTTCGTTTTAAAACACTATCATGGACTTATATGTTCGAAACGTATCTTTCAAACAATATAAAAAAATAATAATAAATGAAGTAAAACATTAAAAGCAAAAACACCATGTACTAACCTAAAACTAAGAAAATAATACCACTATCTCATGCACGTGTCATGGTATCTACTTGCGATGTCATTGTCAGTCGTGCAGGGTGCGTTGCCTTTACTTTAAATAGAAGTAACACACGGCTTGAGTATTTTAAGAAATACTCAATAAGTGACCCCACTATTGAGGTCCGAGAATACAAACACATGCAACTCATGATCTAGAGATCTATCGTTAAAACTACATAGGGCTGGCCTCCAATCTAGACAAGTTGGATTTGTAGTACTTCCCTACACACGAACCACACATGCGAGTGTGGATCCCGATTTGTACCTCCCCTGGACCCACCATAGTCAAGCTAGTTGTCTGTAGTGACGTCCATAGGTCAGCATACCCCTAAGTGTCACGCGGGTTATGATGATGATGATCATCATCGTGTAGGCGTCTGTACTCATCATTGGAGAAGTAACCCAATGTATATGTACACATAAAATGCTTGAGATTTCTATAATTTTAATCTTTAAATCATTCTTATGACACAATCCTATACATCAATCACACATTACCCTAGATAACATGCATGCATTGACCTTCTTAAGCCATAGTAACAAACCTGAGTTATTCGTAGTGTATTCTTTAGATTATTTTAGAAGAATCTTAGATCTTATGTAAGAGTTACTTGAGGTACTTCTTTCAACGTTTCTTAGGCCCTTACTTGGTTTAGGTTCCAAACTTACTCTATTCAACATGAAGTCTTGAATATATTTGTGATGGGAATGAACTCTTCATCCACGTAGCGGAAGCATTGGAAACCATTTTGATTTTATTAAAAATTAAAAGAAAAGCAATAAGTACGAGAGAGAACTCTACCTTTGTAGAAACCCTAGCTTGGAAGACTCCTTGAAGTATTCCTACCATGCAAAGGTTCTTCAACATTCCACAAGGTCTTCCTCAAAGGTTTTTCAACATTCCACGAGATCTTCCTTGCTATGACTCGAACACAAGGTCAAGGCTTGTGGGAGCCTCCTAAAAGAAAATCCCAAATGGATTGGAGAAGAAGAGTTTTGAGAATTCTCTGGAGATGCTGAGCATAATCGAGGCTCACTCCTTTCTCTGGAGCCCTCAAACAAAATACACCCTTTGTTCGACACTTTAGTCACTTTTGACTACCCCTTCGAGGCTCACAATAATGGTATGATATTTGAAGATTCTATTGACATGGATAAGTTTAGGGCATGGCTCTAATACCATGTTAGGAATCACGACTCTTCACAATGGTATGATATTGTTCACTTTGAGCATAAACTATTATAGCTTTGCTTTGGGCTTCCCAAAAGGCCTCGTACCAATGGAGATAGTATTCCTCACTTATAAACCGATGATCATTCCTAAATTAGTGAATGTGTGACTCACTCTCAATAATGCTGAACAGCTTCACTTGGAACTATTTAATTAACACTATCTCACCTTATCAAAGGATCCTTTAGAAAATTACATTTGCCATACAAATATCTTTTTCTATTTAGAATTAAACAAAAACTATTTTGTTTCTCTTTTGGAGTAGCCTACACTTAGGCATGATTACGTACATATTTGTCTCAGCGCATATATGCTTGATTACAATTATTGAAGTGTTGTAAACTAAGTTTACAACATTCTCATAATCCTAAAAATTGTCTAATTGTACATATTTTGAAGGTATAGTAAGTGTTAACGTTTTAACATATACTAATTGTACTTCATTTAATCTGAACATATTTTCAAACAATTTTGAAAATATAAACTTTAATAGTTGAAAGTAATTCCTACTCTGTAAACTATTAGTGACTACTTACTAATAAAGTTTGAGAAATTGAATTTCTCTCCTGGTGTCTAAAAACACCATGGTTAAATAAATTGGTTACTAACATTTCAAAAGTAATTTTTGGAAAATATTAAAACATAAATGGTTAAATAAATTGTTTTTAAATAATGAGTACTAAAACATATGCTTAACATTTCAAAGTAATCTTTGGAAAATAATAACCAAATTAATAAATAACTGATAACATTTTTACTAAAATGTGAAAAACTAAATGAAAACCACCCACTATGGAGTTCAAACCCACGACCACAACGTTAAGAGCGGCTACCAACTGAGCTAGACAGGCTTTTGTTTAAATTATAACGAAGTTTTTTTAAGTGTATATAAAATTATAACAATTTCCAAGGTTGAAAGAATACTACGAAAAAACTTAACTTAATCCATGCATAACCAAGCATGAATGGCAAGTTGCCCATGTTGAAGTTAAAATTAGAGATTCTCCAAATGTTTCAAACATTTGAGAAATTTCATGGGTTCCCTTCCGAGGATCCTCATTTACACTTAAAATCATAGGTAGGTGTAAGTGTCTCGTCTAGGTTTCAAGGAGTCAATCAGGAATGGATCAGATTAAGTCTATTTTCCTACTCATTAAGGGACGCCACAAAATCTTGGTTAGAGACTCTGCCTCTAGGAACAATTAACTCATGGGCTGAGAAGTTTTTAATCAAGTACTTTCCACCCACCAGAAATGTCAAATTCATAAATTAAGGAGTAGTTTTTCAACAATTTGACGATGAGACGTTGATTGAGGCATGAGAAAGGTTCAAGAAATTGCTGAGAAAATTTTCCAATAACAAAATACCTCATTGCATACAAATGAAAACCTTCTACAATAATCTAAACAACACCACAAAGCAAGTACGTTAAGTTTTTTAAGGGCATTTTTACTACACGAAAGAAATTTGAGGAATTCAATATCTAGCAATGAATGAAGAATGTAGTGCAATCCTTAAGAATAAAATCCTATTGAACGAGAAGGACCCATGATTGATCACTATTCTAGTAACAATAGAAGGAAAAAAGTTAGGCAGAGCCTTATGTAATTTAGGGACAATCGTACACTTCAAAAAAAAAAAAATAAATAAAAAAAAAAAATAAAATAAACATGATTCGAGTACTAAAAGCACGTGGGAGATAGTTAAATATCTCTTAACATAGTCATGCTCGGCCAAGGACGACAATTATCTTATCTCGAATACATGTTACTAACTTCATTGAGATGCAAGAGAAGATTTCATGTCAGATCTAGATTCTATTTGATAATAATTTATAAAAGTTAACAAGTTAGAAGCGGCTCTCTAATTCACTAATCTTTTGATTGATATGATTTAATTGGAATAGTGAGAGTTTTGTGCAAGACTAAATCCTAATCGATAATAGTTTTTATGTCAAGAGTCGTGCACGGTACTCATCACGAAGGAATTATAGTTTCTTATACAAAGGTAAGAAAAGGGTAATTATAGGCACACAAGAGTTAGTTTTATTAGAAATCTTCAATATTGATGAAAAACCAAATTGTTTTGAGTTATGAATCAAGAGTTACAAAAATGAAAAGAAAATAGATTGGAATGAAATACTTATGATTTCTGAAAAAATTGTAGAAAGAAGGAAGAAACCCACGGACATGTGTCATTTCTCCGTTTCTGCGCCGATTTTAATGCTAACCAATTTTTTTTTGTCTCAATTAGAATCCAACAGAGAACTTCAAGAATTTTTTGTGACTTTTCGGCCGTAATTGAACTCGGAAGGCATGAGACAAATCATGTAAGTATCCATTCAATTTCTAGGCAAGTAATATTTGTAGGGATAGCTTGGATATGCATGCATGCTAGTAAAATCAACTCCTATGAGGTTAGATTTAGTATGACAAAAAATTAGAATGATCGGATAAGCATGAGAAAAGTCACACTTGTTGTGGGTATATCTGAAATAGCCTTTGTGTGTTGTAATTGACTGTGTATCTGCACTCCAGGTGCTTGATAAAATTTATCTCCCTATATAGCATGTGTAATTGTATCCATGATATTATACATTAACTCTAGGTGGTTAAATATATGATCCGTAGAGTGATAGTAGAAATTGAATAAGACTAGGGTGTTAGTGTCAACTTAGCTAGAACATGACCTAGGATGAAACGCCTCCCGTACTCCAAGCACATTACAATCGTAAGAGACGATCAAAGGGTGCAACCCCTAATATTCCCAATCCAACTAGACTCAAGGAGTCAAAACTGAGAAACCTGGAGACATGAGTTCATGTCAAGATAGCCACACCACCCTAGAGACCTAGAAGACCACCATGGCAACCTAGGAAGACAACTGTAACCTCCGAGACCATTAGCAGTCGGTACAGTGTTTGCAGAGTTTCTACTTCTCTTTCCACTCAAGTATAGTACCGTTGAGCAAGACATGGGGCCAATTATAAATGTGTAGCCTAATAGTCTAGTTTGATTACCGTGCACGGTGGATCCGTCATATGGGAAGGCATGGATCATGAGGGTACTCAATGGAGTTGGCACACACAGGGGTTGCTCCCCCAACCTTCGGTGACTTGTGATCATATGGGAAGAGTTCACCAACTAACATTCCATGGATGACTACAAGCGAGCACACACCCATGCATCCTCATGACAAAGAGAGAGTTCTATGATATAACACCTCAATCTTGGACAACAGTTAACCATTACGTAGGCTAAGCTAGCTACCCAAGTTTATGAACAACAAGAGCTATATACCTCGAGCCTATGATAAATACCATTAGTTATGATATAACTTCATTTGATATTGTTTGTTTCACAATTTCCTTTCCATCTGTTTAGTGTTGTTAAGATTATTATTATTTCCATCTGTTTAGTGTTGTTAAGATTATTATTATTTGCTTGACTGTGTTTCTTTTTACCCTTTCTCCTTCTCTATTGTAAGGCAAAATGGAGGTACACAAAAGCTTGGAAGTTCAAAAGGATATTTACTCAGTTATCAAACCCCTATTCCAAGTTATCAAACCCCTATTCCAACCTCCTGGAGCCTATCTATCCACTTTACAATCTTGTCTTTAAACCTTCCATTAAAGCACTTATTTCCTTTAAGAGTCAGGGGAGGTGGACGTGTGCGGGTCACGATCGGGTCGGGTTGGTAATGAGTCGGAGTAAAGTATGCATGCGACCTAGAAGCCAGGTCAAGTTGGGTAGGCACGTGGGTTATCGGTCCGGGGTGACGGGTCGGCCAAGTGATATGAATTTGTACCCAATTCAAGCTTTATGCAGAGATCTACTGTCCAGGACGGAGGTATCCTCGGTACATTCTCTAAAAACACATCAGGGAAGTCATAAGATCAGGAAGTCTTGTAGAGGGTTTGTTGTAAAGTGGAAAAGTAAATAATGTAGCATTTGAAGCAAAAAGGAAAAATAATTTAATGTCGTATTCTAACCTAATGGTTACAGAAAGACATCAAGGCATCTACCCTAACACTAGTTCCATGGTCTTCTTACCGACGCTATCGTCATCTGTATAAGATGTCTTACCTTAAAATATTCAATGAAAATTATACCAAACCAGCTACACATGATTTTTAATTTCAAAAATCTTAAATACCTAGCAAGAGACTTGATTTGGAAAAATTAAAAGAGATTAAAGTAGATATGTTGAGATATTTCTTTATCTTCAATAATTAGGATACAAGGTGACCGATCTTTGCAATGATTTTGTTTTAATTCATATCATCAAGAAGATGGATCTGAAGTTTAATTGGACGTTAAGGAGCAAATTTACGCGGGTACCAAGAATAATTAGTTACTTTGGCCTAGGCCAACCAAGTAAGTAGCTCCACGATCGGCTTCGTTGGATGAATTGTATTATGTATGATAATGCATCCCCCATTGCCATTGCACGTGTCATATGTATGAATGATATGTTACGATATATTTTATAATCTCATATTATGTTGTGTTATGTCATGCTATGCTATGTTATGTCATGCTATGATATGGTATGCTGAAACATGTTGTGTGAGCCACGATAAGTTGTGCTATGCATAGAAGCTATGCTACGATGTTCTATAATGCTTAATTCTCGTGACAACTATGTTATGTGTTACATATTGTAGAGGAATTATGTAAGCATAGTTTACAAACTTAATATGTTATAAATAAATGGAGGTTTGTCTTGCCTCTATAATATTTCATGATTAAAAGCTATGAAAATCTCATGCATATTTGTGTGTCATGTGCACTATAATACATTCCCATTATGATGAGTACAGACGTATACATTACGACTAGTGATTTACGGTATTTATGTTTGTCATGAGGTCATGCCTACCCTTTCCCTCTATAGTTCTGGCACAACTTGTTAGCGAGTGCTATCCCGACGAGTCAGGCCCAAGGGGTGTGTAAGCCTACCTGGTGGGCTCATGCTTGCATGTGTGGGCCATATGTAGAGAAGTAAATATGTTGAGATATTTCTTTATCACTAGGAGGGTGTCCAAAAGAAGTGATTTTTCTCATTTAGGACCTATTTCACATAAAAATATAGTTAGAATCATAATTAGGATAAAAATCTAGGAACATACCAAAAATCATCTTACACTCGCAGGCCACGCATTACCAAACGTCGTCACATATTCTTCTCGCGACAGCCACGTGCGAGTACCATGCGTGAGAGGATTCTGCAAGCATGGGTCACAGGTCAAGGTTTCTGGAATGATAGTGGGCTAGTCAATTCAATTTTCTTTGGACAAAGGGTCGAATCGGGTTGGTTAGTGGGTGGCAGATCGGTTTAGGTCAAAATACGTGGGTCAGATCGGTATTGTAGAAGGCAGCGTGTCCTCGTCTGGGTGGAGACATGTCGCTCCACGCCACGCTTGTTGCATCATTCTACTCGGCACCCGATGGGTGTCTTCCTTCTGATAGCACGCATCATTCCTCTCACTGATTGACACATGGCACGCCAAAACTTCATCTCTCCTTCTAACCGTCATAACATAGATCCAATTAGGTTTTTCTTCTTTGAGTTTTAAATTTTTGTATTTTTTTTTTATTTTGAACTCAAATCAACTTGGTTTCTTTAGCAAAGTTGTAAATCGTAGTTTCGACTACATCATGATATTTTTCTTAAATTTAAACAAAGTTGTAGATCGTAGTTTCGACTACATCATGATATTTTTCTTAAATTTAAACACCAAACAGAGACAAAATTATGTGTGTTCAAAGTAGGTTCATTGCTTCCTCTTACCATTCTTGGACGAACTCTCGGGGTTCTATTTTCTAGTCCAAACTTCTACTGAGTTCCTTTACAAAATCTGTGGGGAATCCTACCTCGAAGAACATAGTGTGTGTGTGTGTGCACGCGCGTGTGCATGTGTGCGTGTGTGAAGTCACGGAGCAAAAGCAGTGCGTATAATATCACAGTGTACATGATATCGTAATGGATGGCATGTACTTGTGATGCAAGTCATACTCCATTCTTTTCTTGATATAGCATTCCAATAAGACATACATACATAATACTTGTCATCATCTCTTTCATAATCAACATACATGACTTTCTTATGTCTCATAGGCATAGAGCGGAGATATTAACGAAGTTTATATAGCATGACATTCATAACACAACATAGTTCAATAACATACATAATCATATCATAGTATAACTTATAACATATAATAACTTGTATCATGACAACATATATCGTAGCATAGACATAACATCGCACACGTCAAATAATACCAAAACATGACACATGCAGGAGGTCACAGCACATAGTCATTCATATAGCAAACAAGTCATCTAACCAAATCAATAGTAAAACTACTTATTTGGTTAGTCTAGGCTTGAACCGTAAAGAGCTTGTGGGTTGTGCGTCTGAGTACTTATGAGTTTCTTTTTCTCTACTCGACTGTTAGAAATTGGTTTTCCTTGTTTATTGTTTTCACCGGTCTCTTTTTCAAATGGAAATCCATGTACAGTCTAGTCGTCCTTTGGTTCCAATTACCTCCTCTGATGACTCGTGACGACGATGGTTCCTATATAGTATTGGATTCTTGACGTCGTTGATCGTTTAACCAACTGCAACGATACTGGTTTGCAACTCGAAGTGTAGGGTTGACTATGCGCTGACAAGATTCTAAAGGAGGTTTACACCATCTTCTCTATGAGGAATGGGGGAGCTCGAAGTCAAATGGGGGAGAAGTTCTATGTTGTTGCAACCGAAAGGAGGCGGCTTGAGAATCAAATGGAGAGTGGGTGGTTGGTTGGGGTTCTAGCGGTTCCAACGACTCCCCTAAAATTTCCTACACAATTATTTAATTATTATTATTATAACCTCAACTCTTATTAAATAATAATAATAATAATAATAAGAATAATAAAATCTGTATAATAAAAAAATTAGTCCAAGATATTATGGCATAATAGGATGAAATCAAGTGGAGATACATTTAATTCAACAAACTAGAGAAATGTCAAATAAAAAATGTTATAGAATTTTGTAACGACCACATAAAAAAAACACCAGGTTGCAAGAAAATGCGCGAAAATTTTGGCGAGGCGCTGAAATTCTTGCACCCCTCTCAGCTACACCCTACCCGATGCCCACACTTCTCCAAATGAACCCACAAGAATCCTATCACCGTCATAGAACCCACCTGCAAAGTAGAAAGGAAAAACACAGAGAGAAAACGAGAGAGAGAGAGTGAGTGATTTTCGAGAATACTCCGACAACGATAATCTCATAGATCTAGTGTCGAAACAACAAACTCACACTGTGAAAGGGATCATCGACGACTGGACGTACATAGGAGGTAAGCTCTCACGCCTTCACAATGTGATTCGTCGTTGGAAAAGAGGGTTTGAGTATTTTAGAATCTTATAGATCTGCACATAATAGGTGCATACAACTAGAAACACTCCGTGGGAAGCAAAGAAGAAGGGTCAGTGACGAACAACCAAAGGGAAAATGGCAAGAAACGAATGTCAGAGAGAGAAAACTAATTGAAAAACTCAAGGGAAACGAGTAGAGAAGACGAAGTCCATGGACTTTGGGTCGAACCTAAATTTGTTACCCAACTGCAGCCCATTACAGACACTATTCTACCTAGACCCAAACCAATCACTTGCAGCTCCTCAACCCCAACCATGCGCCTGCAGCTCGACCGATACCTGATTACGTGAGGCACAACCTGCTATGGCCCACGCATTAGCCCACACCTGCAGCAGCCAGTACTGCGCCGCAATCTGCAACCCACATATGCATAACGACTCGCGCCTCGACCTGAAGTCGCCAACAGTTGCGTCAAACTTTGATTGCACCACGTGGCACACCTACAGTACGACACTTCCTCAGCTAAGTCGGCTTAAATGGCTTGGCTCGACTATACAGCTCAAAATTCGCTCCTTCCACTCAGTAAAGGGAAAAATAGCTAATTTCCATAGTTCCGACCATCTCGAAGTTGAATTTGAGCTTGTTTAAGGCAAATAAGGCCAGTAAGGGTAAATTTCTCAATTTAAATTCGACTGAGTTAAGAATTCTTAGATTACTAACCAAACGAGATGAATATTTTAGTAGAAAACGATGACCAACGATAATTGGAGTAATTTCGAGGAATGGGAGCGAATGTACTCCAATCAGGAAAAACGTCAGTTAAGGCCAACCAAGCAAGTGGCCCTACCATCATTCAGTTATAATTTTGTGTTGTATGATGGCATGTGTTCGTGGCTCCACACGTGTTATATGCTTGTATATGCAAACTGTTATGAAATGATATGTATATATTATGATATGTGAATGTTATGTTGTATTTGATGAATTGATATTTTTATGATATGATATGTTGAAGACATGCTCGAGATATGCTATGTGACTGTTATGATACATGATATGATACAATATGTGCATGATGTGGATTGTTATATCTGAAAGCATGAAAACGTTATGATATGACATACGTGTGACATGAATGATATGATATGATGGACATGTAAAACAACGAGTTACATGAAATACATCTCTGACATACGCATGAAAGATATGATAAACAATATGAAAAATGATATGATATGAAGGAAACGCTAACGGGATTGTATTATATGATAACGAAAATGGAAAAATGTTGGGATCTCATGCATTATTGTGTGCTCCTGCATCGAGGAATACCCCTTCTCCTTCACGATAGTACGAACGCGTATGCTACAAGACAGGGAAACGATCTTTATATTTATCATAATGCAGTTGTGACGGTTGTTATTCCTAACGGGTGTCCGCCATCAACAACTACCAAAGAATACTCGCCCAACCAGAAAGGGGCCCAGTTGGTATGCAAACTGACTGGTGGGTCCATGCTTGCACGTGTGGACTATGGGTAGGAAAAGTACACATTCAAATTGCCCATTTAGGATAGCCGCCATAGGAAAATACGCTGTTATGATAGGTCTCATTCATGAAATTATATGTGCTTGCATTTAACTCGGACCGGGGGTCACTTATTGAGTATTTCTTAAAATATTCTAGCCATGTGCTACTCTCATTTTCAGATAAAGATAAAGCTCCTCTCGGTGGACGGTGGCATCGCACCTAGGAGACCATGACCCATGCTTAAGGTAGTTTCATAATTTGAATTATTAGATTATAGGTTAGTATAGGTTAGTTGCATTTTCAAACTACAAGGCATTTTTACTTTATGTTATTTCTTGTTTATTTCAACGCCCATTATTTTATTTAAGGGCTTTAGAAATGACAGGTAAGAACAAAGTTATGTTTTTATTATAAAGTTTGAGTGAAGTATTTTCACATTAAATAATCTTGATACGTATACAGTAACGACCTTAGGTTATAAACAAAATTTAGTATCGTTACAAAAGAAACGAGTGCAAGTGAGGACGCTGGCCCCGAAGAGGGGTGTAGTGTGAGATCCCACATCGATTAGAGAGCCGATAACGAAACATCTTTTATAAGGGTGTGGAAAACTCTCTCTATCACACGCAAGAAAAGTCACCATTAATTATAAATTAGCAAGCATAACTAGACTTAGCTTTTTCACAACTTTTTTAACCATATTTTTGATCGTAGGGCTGAAAAAGAATGATAGAATAATTATACACGTGATCTAATCAATTAATTGATTTTAATGTGTTGAAACCTATAAAATACAAAACTAAAAAAATGGGGACACATTAATCATTTTCAAAGTTTTGAAAGTATACGAAAATACAATTTATTTTTAAAAGTTCAAAGATTAATTACACACAAATTTTATAAACATTTGTGATCTCATGGTCTAGTTGGTTAGGACATTGGACTCTGAATCAACCCAAATTCAAATTTTGTGGAACTTATTTTATGTTTGTGAGTATTAACTTAACACAAATATTAAAGCAACAATATATTAGATATTTTAAAAGTTCAAACTATAAAATATAAATCGAAAAGTTTATAAAAATATTATCTATTTGTTAGAGGTTTATATCCACATGAAAGGGGCCAAATAAGTAAGAAATCAAACATTAATCCCTCAAGTTCTCGAATAGTTTGGCATCTTAACAAAGTGACATGAAAACAAATAACATTTTTCAATATAAAAAGTTCCCATCAAATAACAAGATCATTCAATATAGGCCATGCTAAAGTGATGTGAAAAAATGTGTAAAACATATGAAGTGAAACTATGAGGTCTAACCTCCAAAGCAGTTGCTTTATTAGATGTAACTTTACGAGCGTCTCGAACGTCTTCTTTTAAAAAATGCCTTTGAAAAGTTTCATTCAATAACACTATTAAATTGCATAAGGAATTACAATCCTTCACTAAAATGATTCTGATTCAAATATATGAGTTTGGAGGTAGTAGTGCAAAATATAATGATTTATAGAGTAGAAAATAATAAAGACGTTTGAAGCAAATGGAAAGGATAAAAGAAGAATATGATAAATAATAATGGTAAGAATATACTTTAAAGCAAGGCATTAACTAATAATGGTAAGAATATTGTTGGTCTAGTTGTATGATTCGAGCATTTGGTGCTAGAGGTCTAAGAGTCTGATTCTTAAGTCTTTTGTTGATAAGTAGAATTAAAAGACCTTAATTCTTAATTGTACTTTCATTAATGTGACATTTTAATAGGTAATTTCCTTGAGAACTTCTTATACGGTTCTGAGGGGTAAACCCAATGATTAAAGGCAAGGACAAAGGATCCCCTCAACAAGTAAAAATCTTTTTCAATTGTCTCAATAACTAAACTAGATCAGAATGAAGAATTGAAATAGATTCTAAAAGAGACAGGCAAAAATTAAGGGTTTAGAGACAGCTCAATAAATGAAATGCTTAAGCTTAAGGGTTGTTAAGTTCAATTTTTGGAATGTCTCATGGCTAGAACTTTGACTAAAATAAGAAAGTTCTCTAAAATGAGAGTAAAAGATGAGTGTATGATTCTTGCTTAGGGTGCAAGAGGTCCCAAATCCAATACTGGAAATGCCTCTAATTTTTTTTTTTTTCACATCCTTTTTTCTTATCCACATCATATGCTGAAAATACATATTTCACAACTTTTTTAACCATATTTATGATCTTAGGGCCGAAAAAGAATGGTAGAATAAATTGTTTAGCATAGACACAAAAAAACTCAAATGTGTGATGAGAACCCATATGGATAGATGTTTTGGATGTCATGGTGAGATGGTAAATACATGGGTCAGTTCTCAACCAATGTGTCAGAACAAGCCAAGATGGTCAAACTTTATCGAGACTAGGAATGATGTCAAAAGGCATGGGTTATGTTATTGGTAACCAAGATGACTATGAGATTCAACGTTGCTTAAGAGTGATCTTGGCATAGAGTAGAAGAAAAGACAAGTCAGATGACTTGACCTAGTCTAAAGGCATGTTGGATAGAGTCGCAGATGATTGAACATGCACACACAAGAGGCGTGTGTGACAAAATAAGTTTGGATTCCACACTAGTTGTGTTCAGTTGGTAAAGGAAAACCTCGCCTAAAGTTTAACAAATCTACAAAATCGGGCAAAAAATGTGAATTGGGCTTGAGCTCCCCCTCAAAGCTTGTCGTAAGTGTGTCAAGATCACGATGCAGCACGGTTGAAAAAGTATGACGTGACATTAGATATCAAATTAAATGAAGAAAATAATAATGATGCTCTTATGAAAAGTAAATTTCGAATGATAAAAAGATAAAATTAGGGCCTTCATGGAACCCCTACTTTTTTTTTTTTTCTTTATTTCATGTCCTTCTCTTTTATCCATGTAATATACGTAAAAATACTTATTTCACAACTTTTTTAATCATATTTAGGATCATAGGGCTGAAAAAGAATGGTAGAATAATTGTAAACCTGATCTAATAATATATTAATTGATTTTAATGTATTGAAACTCTATCAAATACAAAACAAAAAATATAGAGGATACATTAGTCATTTTCAAAGTTTTAAAGGTATATGAAGATAATATTTATTTTTTAAAGTTTAGAGATTTATTACACACAAATTTTGTAAATATTTGTGATCTCATGATCTAGTGATTAGGACATTGGACTTTAAATCCAATAAACTGAGTTCAAATCTCAGTGGGACCTATTTTTATGTTTCATTACGAAAATGAAAATCTAACCAGTGGATTTTTATGTTCATGATTGATGACTAAACTAAAACTATCCAATTATAAAATAATGACTTCAAAGGTTTTTTTTTTCTCCTTCTCTATGGATAATAATACTTCCACATGGATTTTGTTAATACTCTCTTTCTTTATTAATAAAATAATGACTATATATTTAATAAAACATAAAAAATAATGTTGACGTATGGGCATTTGGTTTAGTGGTATGATTCTTTTTTTTGGGTACTGATGAACAAAAGGAAGTGGTACTGACTTAATCTGGAGTAAAATGAGAATATAAGTCTTGGGACTAATGGTTTGTAGAGTTTGCATATAATATAGTAATTGATAGTACCATTCATTGTTCTCCTTTGAAAGATGTTTATGGGTTTAATACATTTACGGCTTTGATTTTGCTTGTTATTCCTTATAATATTTTAATCCATTTACGCCTTTGGTTTTGCTTGTTATTCCTTCTAATATTTTTGTGAGTGAAGCAGCACAAGAAAGACAGATTTGATCAAAACCCTTTACAAAAACGTGAAGATTGAGAAACAAAATTTTAAAGTTGTTTCAAGAATTAACAAAGGACGAAAAGAACACATTTTTCACCCCGATGATTGAGTTTAGATACATTTTCGCAAGGAGTGATTTGCATGTCAAAGGAAACAAAGTTACATTCAAGAGGGGATCACCCTTACAAAGTTCTGGAAAGAATTAATAACAATACCTATAAAATTGATCTTACAATCAATGTCGCTTACTTGAGTTATTTTGTTGTAGGTTATGATTTTATGATTTGAGTACAAATAATTTTAAAGAGGGGGAAGATGATATGGATCAAGGTGTTCCAAATGTTTCAACTAGACCTATTACACAATTCAAGACCAAGAATATTCAACGAGCATTCATTCTTCATCCTCAAAATTAGATAGGCTCGATTCAACCTCCATTCCATGTGATAAAAGTTGATTTGATTGAAGAAGTGCCATTTGAAGCTTCGAAAGTGAATATTTGCACACGATCAAGTTTTTATAAATAGCACTTCATTGATAATTTATTTGCATACACTTTCTTAACTTCTTGCAGTTACAAGAGCAAAAAGGTGAGAACTTACTTGGTAAAAAGGAGATTTTTTGTGAATAAAATTAAGTTCTAAACAAGACTTCCACCCTTTAAAATTTGAGCATCATCTCTATCATTTCTAAGTTTCATGCAATTCTTGTGGTAGATTGCATCCGAGTCGTTCAATCAAGTCTTAATCAAGATCAACTGTGGAGTGACTCAATTTAGAACAAGGTTTCAAATCTTGTTTCTACATCTTTTACCTTAAGAGGTAATCTACTTTTAACTATCTCTTGGTTGATCCGAGTTTTGTATAAGAATGTGTAATTTCTTTGATTCAAGGGTTTTGCTTCAAAAAAAAGCTTGAATTGTTGGGGTGAGGATTTGGTTGCCTTATCACCCACGCTCCAAAGTTCGCTCCCATCCACGATCAACTCCTAGTTAACTGAAAAAAATGTAAACATGGAATAAAAAGTCAATAAATAGCCTACTTGTAGGCTCTTAATGGAAACCTTAAGCTAAGATGTTATCTCTTATTGAGTTATCAGGGTCTTGGCACTTAGAGCTTATATTCTTACATGTCCCTTATGGATTCTAAAAACTTTTCCATAAAGTAACCTTTAGTTCTCTTCCCGTAAACACATGAGTGGTGTTATCATGATCATATCATCCTGTTACTAAATTCTGATGTTGTGTATCTCATCTAAGTGAGGGAAATAGGAGGCCCTCCTTATCATCCTACTAATGATACAAAGGACAGGGCATCCCATATAAAAGAGGAATAGGGGCATTGTTGCACACCAAGTGCTGGGAGATAACGGTCACTTTTGGGTATGAATCCTAGCAACCTTATTTACCATTGTATTCAATTGATCCTAGGTATATTCTAGGACCATGGTTTATAAATTAACATAGGCTTATACATTAGATCATGGAGTAGCATCAAAACTCATTAGTTTTAACTTAGCTAAACATGAAAGGGAAACCTAATGTGATTCCATGGGCGTGAAAATTTACTTGTAACTTGATTTGGGCGAAGGACATTATGGTCATTTTACACCTCCTCTCGATTTACCATCTTAGGTATATCTAATGGCTACCAAATTTCATACGTAGCTTTAACATAGAATAATATTCCAAGTATTAAAATTTTGTAAGTAGCATAGTTTGTTTAAGGGGTTAATTTAATGTTACTTAACTTTTTAACAAAACATCCGATTTAGGCCTTTAACTCACTGTTCTAATATTTTTCTTTCATGTACCATTAATTCATACTTGACTTAGGTTATATATTAGAATCCAATCGATTCTCTCAAGTATTTATTCAGAAAACTCAAAGATGTTTATTTACCTCTTGACTAGTGTTCGGAGCCTCGTTTCTTGAACTTCTTGCAAATGGGTCACCAATCGAAAGGAATGATGGGTCGTGGGTTGGTTGTAGTGATGGTTGCCTGAATTCAAACAAAATTTGACCCTATCCCGTTGTCTTCTTCGCCCAATTCACGCGTCTTTCTATCTGCCTTTCTCTTTCTTCTCGACACTTTTTGACTCCATTTATCCGTTGTTCCTCTGTTCATATCTCAACTATGGTGAGTCCCTATTTGCTTGCCATACGTTCCCACGACGTTGTAGTGTCTTCTACCTACACAATTCGACTATCTTTATACCTCAGTATTCAAAAATTGTAAATTTGCTGACGGTGAAGAAAAACGCAAGGGACAACGTGAATGCAAGTATCTTACCGTGGGTATGCTTCTCATGGGCTGAAAAAGAATGGTAGAAAATTGGGCGAATAAAATACTTCTTTCACTACTTTTTAACCATATTTATTATCGTAGGGCTAAAAAAGAATGGTAGATAATTGTAAAGGTCACCTAATATATTAATTGATTTTAATGTGTTGAAACCATATCAAATACAAAACTGAAAAAACGAGGACACATCAGTAATTTTTGAAGTTCTGAAAGTATATGAAGGTACTATTTATTTTTTGAAATTGAGAGATTTATTACACACAAATTCTTATAAATATTTGTGGTCCCATGGTCTAGTGGTTAGGACATTGGACTTTGAATCCAGTAACTCGAGTTCAAATCTCGATGGGATCTGTTTTTTATTTTATTCTATTTCATATGCGTGTTGTAATAGTGAAATATGCATATCTTTACGATGCAAGGGACAACCCTCTTACTCCCAATTTTTTTTCTTCAATTCACACCGTCTATCTAAATTCTAAAATTTTCTTTATGTATTCATGATTGATGATTAAAGTGAAATTATCAAATTAAAAATTATATTATGGAATAACTTCAACCATTTTTTTCTCCTCTATGGTTACTGCCCATAAACATAATTTTAAATAATCAAATTTTGCATAGGTTTAGAGCTAAAAGGTAGGATAATAATACTTCTACATGGATTTCATTATTAATAAAATAGTGATTACACATTCAATCAAACATAATAAATAATGGCAAACATATGGGCATTTGGTTTGGTAGTATAATTCTTGCTTTGGGTGTGAGAGGTCTCAAGTTCATAATCGGATCGAATGACTATTTCTTTTTATCTAAAACCCTCTTTTTTTTTTCTTTTCTTTTTTTACTTTTTTTTTCCTTTCCTCCTCATTAGTCCTCCGAACCCTAATTAGGCATGGAGGACAAAATGGGCAAAACACTAATTTCTCAGACTTGTGTTACACAATCATTGCTCGTGGAGCGAGTATAGTGACTGGTTGAAGGAGAATCATAGTGTAGGTGAGTAGTTGGTATCGTGAGGAAGAAGATGGTTTTAGTTAACCGACCTAAATTGCTTTACTTGAACCTGACCTCACTGATCCAATTGGATTGGACATAATCGTCAATTCTTACTACCCGAAGTTATATGCTATCTAAGCCTTTGTGTTGCTTTTCTAGGTTATAGCCTATAACCTTGCAACATTGCAAGAATGTCAACCAATTAGGTGGGGGATGATGTTACGGTCATGCTCGTCCAAGGCGTATAGCTCAATGGTCACATGTCCATGCAATGCCAAACTCTTTATTTGATTTCATGTTATATTATCGTATTATTGTATTTTCTTTTGTATTACTGTTCGGCGAAACTATATCCAGGCCAGACCTCAATAGCCTCAAAATGTACTATAGGGGGATGCAACTAAGTGTCAACTCGACCAAGCCAAAATTTGCATGATTGTTCGGCGAAATCATGTCTAGCCTGTCATACGTAAATCGCCTAAAAATATACTACAGGGGGATGTGACTAATCGTTAATTCTTCCTATCGGAAGTAATATGCTATCTAAGCTATTGTATTACCTTTCTCGCTTATAGCCTATAAAATTGCTTCCAAAACCTTATTTCAAATTTTCTTACAAAATCTATTTCGAAAATCTATCTGCCCTTGTTTTCTAAAATCTTCTTCTCAAAATCAGGCCAGAGGTTTGAGCATACATTGCTTGGCCCGTAGGTGACACGAATCCAAATTTGCTTGCCTCACTCGGGAGTGAATGTGGTACAATCGCTGGGCCCCGAACGGGTGAATTGTGAGATCTCACATATATTGGAGAGAGGAAAGAGTGCTAGCAAGGACATTGGGCTCCCAAGGAGGATGGATTGTTAGATCTCAAATTCATTGAAGAGGGGGGTGTTAAAACCTCTCCCTAGCCGCTCACATTTAAAAAACCTTTTGGGAAAGTCTGAAAAGGAAAGCACAAAGAGGATTGGATTGTCCCAAATGGTATCAGAGTAGGAAACTGGGTGGTATGCCAGTGAGAAAGCTGAAACTCAAAGAGGGGTGGATTGTGAGATCCCACATCGATTGGAGAGAGGAGCGAGTGCCAGCGAGGATGCTGGGCCACGAAAAGGGGTAGATTGTGAGATCCGACATTGATTGGAGAGAGGAACGAGTACCAGCAAGGATGCTGGGCCTCAAAGGGGGGTGATTGTGAGTTCCCACATGGATTAAAGAGAGGAATGAGTGCCAGTGAGGATGATGGGTCCGGAATGACGGTGGATTGTGAGATCCAACATTTGTTGGAGACGAAAACAAAACATTCTTTATAAGGGTGTGGAAACCGTTAAGAACTTAAGGGGAAGTTTGAAAGGACAAGCCTAAAGAGACAATATCTGCTAGCGGTGAGCTTGGGCTGTTACATATACTAAGTTAAAATGAAGGTTAGTCTATGGCCCTCTGATAAGTATCATAGTGTTCCAAGTGTTTCAGCTAGATCTATTACACGATCCAAGACCAAAATTATGCAACAAGCATTTATTCTTCATCGTCAAAATTGAATAGGCTCGATTCAACCTCCATTCCATGTGATACAAGTTGATTCGATTAAGGAATGACCATTTAGTGGGCATTTGAACAATTGAAAGTTTGTTTTGTGGAAAGACTATAAATACCCACAAATTATTAGGTAAAAGGCAGATTTTGATGAATGAAATTTAGCTCTCAAATTAGAACTTTCATCCTTAGAACTTTGAGCATCATCTTTGTCATTTCTAAGTTTCATGTTGTTCTTGCTGTAGATTGCATTCAGTCATTCAATCAAGCCTTGATCAAGTTCAATTGTAGAGTGACTTAACTTGGAACCATGTTTCAAATCGTGGTTCTAGATCTTTGATCTTAAGAAGTAATCTACTTTTAGCCTCATCTTTTGGCTGTTCCAAATTTTGTATGGGAAGAGTTAATTTCTTTGATTCAAGGGTTTTGTATTCAACAAAAACTTCGATTGTTGGGCTTAGATTATGATTGTCTTATCACCACGCTCCAAAGTTCGCTCCCATCCATGACCAACTCCTAGCCTGAAAAAAAATGTAAACATGGAGTGAATAAAAAGTCAATAAGTAGCCTACTTGTAGGCTCTTAATGTCAACCTTAAGCTCGGATGTTATCTTTTCTTGTATCTTCAGGGTCTTGGCACTTAGAGCTTATAATCTTACCTGTCACTTACTGATCCTAAAAACTTTTCTCTAAAGTTCCTCATCATCTTGCTCATGATACATAGTGTAGGGCATCCCACATAAAAAAGGAATAGGGGCATTGTCGCACACCGCGTGATGGGAGATAACGGTCACTTTTGGGTTTCAATCCTAGCAACTTATTTACCATGATATTCAATTGATCCTAGGTATTCTTAGAACATGGTCTATAAATGAACATAGGCTTATACATTATATCATGGAGTAGCATCAAAACTCATTAGTTTTTAATTTAGGTAAACATTAAAGAACAACCTAACGTGATTCGATGGCGTGAAAACTTACTAGTAACTTGATAACCCCCTTTCAAGGTCTTCTATATAGTTCCATGTTACTTAATGTCTCAAAAGTTGTAAAACGAGGTTATTTTGGGCGAATGGCATTATGGTCATTTTAAACCTCCTCTCAATTTACCATCTTAGGAATATCCAATGGCTACCAAATTTCATAAGTTGGTTTAACTCAGAATAATATGTCGAGTATTAAAATTTAATAAGAAGCGGAGCTTATTTATGGAGTTAATTTAATGTTACTTAATTTTTTAGCAAAACGTCTAGTTTTTCCCTTACCTCACCATTCTTAATATTTTTCTTTCATGTACCATTAACTCACATTTGACTTAGGGTATATATTGAAATTCAAGTGATTTCCATACGTATTTTTTAAGAAAGCTTCTTGTGTTCGATTTTCTCCAAATTTTCTTTGGCAACTTCCTTAGTGAGTCTTGTTTGAGCCGTGGGTAGCAAATGGGTCACCAACCGAAAGGAATGATGGGCTGTGGGTTGTCTGTAGTGATGGGTTGCCGAAGTTCAAACCAAATATGACCATATCCCGTTGTCTTCTTCGCTTGATTCACGAGTCTTTCTGTCTACCTTTCTCTTTCTTCTCGAGACCTTTTGACTCCATTTTTTCTGTCACTCCTCCATTTAGATCTCAACTATGGTGAGTTCCTATTGGCTTGCCTTATGCTCCCACGCCGTTGTACTGTCTTGTATGCATCTACACAATGCCCCTATCTTCGTACCTTAGTATTAACAAATTTTAAGTTTGCTGACAGTGAAAAAAAGTGCATGGAACAATGTGAATGCGAGTATCTTACCATGGGTATGGTTGGATTCATGTGATAAGGCAACCCTAATCCAAACCCAAACGATCCAAGCTTTTGTTGAAGCAAGAACCCTTGAATAAATGAAATTAACACCTCCTTATACAAAATTCCTATCAACCAAAAGATAAGGCTAGAATTAGATTACCTCTTAAGAACAAAGATCTAAAAGCAAGATTTGGAACCTTGTTCTAAATTGAGTCACTCCACAATCCAACCTAACCAAGGCTTGATTGAATGGCTCAAATGAAATCTACAACAAGAATTGCTTGAAACTTAGAAATGGCAAGGATGATGCTCGGATTTCTAAGGGTGAAAGTCTCAATTTGAGATCTCAATTTCATTCGTTCACACTCTAATTTTATTTACCGTCTCTCCACAAAAGAAGTTAGTGGTAGTGATTCAATCATGATCCCCTTTTAAATCCCCACAAAAGACGAGGTCAATTTGACCATTACAAACTTTATGAAATTAAAAATAATAAATAATGTTTTCTAACAACTCATAAAATGATGCTTGCAACTTCATCCGCTACTTCAATCGTGCAAATGTTCACTTCTAAAGCTCCAAATGGTCATTCCTCAATTCAATCACCTTGTAACACATGAAATGATGGTTGAACCGAGTCTATCCAATTTTGTAAATGAAGTATGAATGCTTGTTGAATCTTCTAAAGGTCCAAAATGCTTGCAAATTTTGTAAATATTTTTGGTCCCATGGTCTAGTGATTAGGACATTGAACTTTGAATTTAGTAACATAAGCTCAAATCTCGACCTATTTTATGTTTGTGAGTAGTAATTTAAAGTTTATTCTTTTTTTCTTCCAAATCTTATTATCAACAAATTCCATTACTAAAAGTAAGAGTGAAACAAGTGAGAAAGTATCTTAATATAAATATAAGGAGGAAATTCCTCCATTTTCCTAGATTTCAATACTCTCTTTCTTTATTAAAAAAAGTAATGATTATATATTCAATAAAACATTATTTTGTTTTATTTTGGTGTAAGAGGTCCCGAGTTCAATTCTTGAAATGGCCCTCCAAGTTAACGTCAATGGCCCTTCTCAATATTATGAGTAACTTTAATGACGGATCTGTGGCCATAAACGGATTCCTCGTAATTGGAATCGAAGCATATTTAAGACTATCAATAGTCACCGATCCAGTTGGACTAAACAAAATAGGTTTTTTTGACTGACGTTAATCCAATTGAACTAAATTTCTTTTTTTTTTTTTAACTAAATTTCCTTTTTTTTTTCTCTCAATTTAAACTTTCGGACTCATTTTGCCGTGATTTCATGACAATTCGACTCAATTTATGACCCAATAGAAAATTTGAAAATTATTTAAGGCCGAACCAAATTCAAGAAGTCAACAAACAAACAAATAGACAAATGGAAGTTTATGCAAGAAATACTTAGAGGAGGCATTAGGATTGGGCATATGATGATTTGGCATGAATAATGAACAAATTGGGCATGAGATTTGATAGCTAAGGCTAGGAAACTCGAGTAGTTGAGTGATTTAGCCAATGATATGATTAAGAGTCTTCCGCATATATGAATTAAACTCTAAGGTTGATTTGTTGAAGACCATAGCATGAATTGTATGATAATTTTGTGATTTATTGAGCAGGTGAGTTTGATTATGCCGTGTTGTCCATAGATTTCCTGATGAGAGGGTTAAGAACAAGGTTATGCCAACTTTATTTTTCCCTGGATATATGTTACATGCCCTAAACTAAATTAATGACTTATGGTTAGTTAAAAAATAGTCGGTTGGCAGGGACATTAACCAATTAGGTGGGAGAGAATGTCACAGTCATGCTCGTCCAGGACATGTTTCCAATGTCACGCCAAGCCCTTTATTTGATTTCATATTATATTGTCTTACTATTGTATTTTCTGTTGTGTTATTGTTCGGTAAAATCATATCTAAACTGTTCAAACCTAAATCGCCTCAAAATGTACTATAGGGAGATGTGCCTAGTCATCAACTCTCCCTCCCCAGAATTTGTATGATTGTTCGAAGAAATGTACTATAGAGAGTGCAAGTAATCGTCAATTCTTACTACCCTCGTGTTACTTTTCTCATTTATAGCCTATAACATTGCTTTGAAAGCCTTTTTTCAATCTTGCTTTCAAACTCTCTTTCAAAAATCTCTCTACCGTCGTTTTCTAAAACCTTCTTCTCAAAATTTGGCCAGAGACTTCAACATAGGTTGCCCGGCTGTAGGCGATGTGAATCCGAATTGGCTTTCCAAAAGTGACTTAAAAATTTAACATCCCTATCACTAACAATGATTCCAGGGATTCCACCTAATCTTACTACTTCCCTACAGAATAACCAGCAACATGCTTTGCATCATTAGTCTTGTTGCATGCAATAAAATGAATCATTTTACTAAATCGGTCTACCACAACAAAAATACTATCACCCTTTTAGTGTGTTGCAAACAAAGAACAAAATCCATAAATATATTAGTCCAAAGTTTGTTAGGGCAATATACAATCCATTTGGTTGATTTAGCTTCTTTGCATTTAAACACATTGGCTACAAAAAATTATTAACATCATGCTTCATTTTCGGCCAAAAGAAGTGTCTATGTAACATATTATAAGTTTTATATATCCCAAAATGTCTCATTAAGCCACGTGTGCTCCTCTTCAAGTAAAGCTCTTATAGAGCATTTAGGAATACACAACTTGCTTTTCCTAAAAGCAAATCTTCTACCATAAAGTTTGTTTTGACCCGTAAGATACTTCAAGCTTTCATGATCAGAGTGGATACATATTTCTCTATGCCATAAGTAGTGTTGTCACACCTGCAATGTGCGAACCAAAGCAAACAAGTCTTTATCATAGTAGGATAGTTCAATGCTACCACATTTAGTTTTTCACTAAAATACACCAAAGATTTTTCTTCTTGCATAAAACAACACTTATGCATAAACCACTCATCACATTCTATCTCAAAAGTTTTATCAAAGTCAGGCAAAACAAGTAATGGTACATTATTAATTTCTTCTTAAGTACATTGAAGGCATTCTCTTGCATTTTTTCCATTTAAAAAAACCATTCTTTTTTCACTCCATCCTTCAAGGGTGCTAAAACTTTTTATAAATCTATTATAAAAGCTAACTCACTCATGAAAACTCAAAACTTCACTTACATTTTTTTTGTGTTGGCAAATTCCTAATGACTTTATCTTTATTTACTCCCTCCATTTTTACGACTAAGAAAAAAGAGTAAACTTTTTTGTGTTGGCAAACTTTTTCTATTAAAATTAGCATGAAATTTCTATGACTTAAGATGCTACACATACTCCAGCAAAGTTTTCGAATAAATTAAAATATCATCAAAATACACAACAACATGCATTCCCAAATATTCTCTCAAAATAGTATTCATTAAATGCATAAATGCACTAGGAGCATCAGTTAACCCAAAAGGCATAACTAGCCATTCATACCATCCAAACTTAATTTTAAAAATTGTTTTCCATTCATATCCTACAGGTATTCTAATTTGATGATATCCAGATTTCAAAACAATCTTTATAAATAAACACGAACCATGCAATTCCTCAAACATATCGTATAGCCTAGGAATAGAATGTCAATACTAAATAGAGATTTTGTTGATGACTCTACTATCCATGCATATGAGCCAAGTTTCATCTTTCTTTGGTACCAGTAAGACTAATACAGAACATGTACTCAAACTTTCTTGTAAATAGCCCTTCTCCATGAGCTCTTCACTTTCCTTTGAACTTCCTTAGTCTCAGTTAGATTGACTCTATAAGCTAGCTTATTAGGAATGACAACCCCCAGAATGAAGTCTATTTTATGTTCAATATTTCTAAGGGAGGTAGTCCTTTCGGTACTTCATCTTGAAACACGCCATCAAATTCTTGTAAAAGAGATTAAAACACTAGGCAAAGACAAGTTGTTATCGTTAGAGACCAAATATTGGTCCTTGTCCATAAGTACAAAGATTGTTTTTTGTGAAAACATGGCCGTTCTCACCTTAGCCAAACAACTCACTTTCTTTCTTTTTCAATTTCATATCTTTTTTTCATTTTGTTTTTACTAATTTTTCACTCAATTCTTGTTTTTCTTTCCATCTTTCTCCACAAACATTTTTTTTTCTCAAACTTTAATTCATGAACAAATACATTGGCAGAACTCAAAAGTACAAGAGTAGTTCATCTTTTATAAAAGAATGCCTATTCAAATAACCATCATACATGACCTTCCTATCAAATTGCCAAGGTTGACCAAGCAATATGTCTCCAGCAAGCATTGGAAACACGTCACAAAAAACTTTATATTTATATTTTTCCAAGGTAAAAGATATTAAAGCCTGAGAAACTACCTTCATTGTTCCCCTATCATTGAGCCATTGAAACTTGTAAGGTTTAGGATGGTGTTGGGTTGAAATTTGTAACCTTTTGATCAACATGGTACTTACTACATTGGTGCAACTTTCACTATCAATGACAAGACTACAAGGAGTCTCCTTGACTAAAATACCGTGTGTGAAATAGGTTATCTCTTTGATCATCAACATCATTGCCTACGTTCCCACAACGTTGTAGTGTCTTGTATCTACACAATTCGACCATCTTTATACCTCAGTATTCAAAAATTGTAAATTTGCTGACGGTGAAGAAAAGCGCAAGGGACGACGTGAATGCGAGTATCTTACCGTAGGTATGCTCGAAGTCATGGACTGAAAAAGAATGGTAGAATAATTGGGCGAAGAAAATACTTCTTTCACTACTTTTTAACCATATTTATGATCGTAGGGCTAAAAAAGAATGGTAGCATAATTGTAAACTTGACCTAATATACTTCTTTCACTACTTTTTAATCAAATACAAAACTGAAAAAACGAGGAAACATCAATAATTTTCAAAATTTTGAAAGTATATGAAGATACTATTTATTTTTGAAGTTTAGAGATTTATTACACACAAATTTTGTAAATATTTGTGGTCTCATGGTCTAGTGGTTAGGACATTGGACTTTGAATAGAAATTGACAATTCAATTTTGGAACTAAAAAGTAGGTGATAGAATAATGATTATATATTCAATAAAACATAATAAAATAATGATTATACATTCAATAAAACATAACAAATAATGTCAAATATATGGGCATTTGGTCTAGTGGTATAATTCTTGTTTTGGGTGGGGACCTCTTCAATTCCAATCTAGACAAATGATATTATTGGGTTGCGTTCCCATGCAATACTAAACCCAAAATAACATTGCTCGCAAAATCTATTTTGAAAATCTCTTGCTGTTTTTTTTTTCATAGAATCTTGAGTGGCTGTCGCTCAATCACAAAGTTTGCTGCTAAGAAAAGTGCGATTGTGACACCTTGCATGCATTATTCAAGTCTAAAATTGGTAGGAATAGAGATCTTATTTGGTGGCACTAGGGGAGCTTCCAGCTAGCGTCTAGTAGTAGGCACATGTAGATTTACAAAGAGACCTGGGAGGCTACTCGAGAGCGAGGGCTTCAACATACCTGTTTTATCAACTCTAAAGCGAGATAGATGAGGGCAGCCTAACCTATCTACAAATAGCGCGATGGATAGATGGACCCTAGAATAACATATGTACAAATAGCGCGATGGATAGATGGACCCTAGAATAACAGAACATGAGGTTAGGTACACAATGAAACCATAAGTTAACCCCGTGGGGGTGACCTTGCACCTTTAGATTAAGTGTGTTTAGGGGATGAGACTTGATGAGCCCAATGAGACTAAAATCCTTACAACGTCAAACTAGGTGTCTTTAGGGTATAAGACTTGATGAGCCCAATAAAGCTAGAACTGAACCATGACTCCTTATATTTTGCCCGCTCATGGAGCATGATGAGCACATAGTTTGAGAATCCTAATTAGGAGGAGATGAGATGAGAGTCTATAAGTAAGTTACTTATTAAGTATTTTTTATACTCACTTTTGCTATACTTTACTTTTTAGGTGAATCATAGGCCACCGATAGTAAGACCACTTACTTGGTTGGCCTAGGCCAAAGCTACTACGACCCTTTAATGCTAGTTTAACGTTGCTCTCTAAAATTTAATTCTACCTAGGAGTCCAATATCATAAATTAGAATTCTAATATGAGAATTGGCTCACGTAGTTTTGCATAAAATAATTTAAACTAGCTACGTCTAATTATGCATAAATACTTTAAACTTACTCCAAAAATACTAATCTTAAATGCTTCCGAATAATTGAAACTAGAAGCAAAGGTTTGATTGTATCAAATCTAAGCTGAATCAGCCAAAATGCAACCTTGAGCGATAAAAAAGTGTACTCTTCGACTGACTCAAACCGTTCAATTAGGATGATAAAATAACATGGGGGCGGAGCTCCCTTCTATAGTGTGGGTCAACCTACCACTTTTCAACTTTAGCAATGTCGGACAAAGTTTCCATCTTTTTGTTCTTTTGGTTATTACAATAATAATGTCATTTAATCAATAAAATAAATAACATGAATTTAAATAAAATAAATAAATAATAAAATAAAATATTTTTCTATTCTAACCTAAGGGCCACAAAAACAAAATATATGTATCTACCCTAGCTTCAGTCTCATGGTCGTCACTACGACGTAGTCATCCGTACATAAATGTCTTACCTTTATGTAGTCATACCTTGAATATTTTTGTTCAAAAAGAGACTAAAAATAATATAACATATTAATAGACTTATTAATAGAAAAGAAAGAAGGCATGCACATGAGATTTCGACAAACAAATTTAATTCATGGAATGAAATTTAATTTGTATACTTTAATTTCTTTCAATATGCACACGTGACTCGAATCGCTTATTCTCAACAAGTTGATTTTGCAGGTTGGGTGTAATAGCCCAAAAATAAATAAAGAAATAAACAAATAAAAATAATTATAAAAAATAGTTAAAATAATAATAATAATAATTAATTAATTAATTAATTAATTAAAATTAAAATTAAAAAAAAAAATTTCCCCACTTCTCTCCGCTAAACCTCTCATCCCTTCCCACAATTATCTCTCCTCAACCAGCCAACTGAAGAAAAAAAAAAACAACAGAAAAACAACCATGGTCAGATTTGAGAAGAAGTAAAATGGGCTTTCAACATATTGCAGATTTAGAGATTTTTGTCAGTTATTACCGTAAATTCCTATTTCAGATTTCATTTTCTTTTATAGTTATGGTTATAAGAAATTAATTTAGGATCAAATCTTCTTTCATATCTTAACAAGTCCTGTAATAATCCGATCCCATATTGAATTGATTAGATTTTTGTTACCATTTTAAGTTATACGAAATAAGGTTATAAAGTTAGATTCAATAAAATTTTGGTTGGCAGATCTATATACTAGAAGATCGTAGTCAAACAATCAACTTACAATTGTACTTACAATTGGTCAGTAATATCTGTTTACACAATTGAAAAACCTATTAGATTCAATAAAATTTTGGTTGGCAGATCTATAAACCAGATCGTAGCCAAACAATCAACTTACAATTGGCCAGTAATATCTGTTTACACAATTGAAAAACTCATTAATGAAAATAATCAGAGAGAGAGAGAGGGAGATTGAGGAAAGATTTGTTGAACAGTATTTAACAATAAAACAGGAAATATTAAAGGGCAGTGAGCTCCTTTAAATTTTGTCTAACACTAAATATCAGAATTTTACGATGGCCAATGTAAATTAGAGAAATAATTTTATAGAGTTCAAACTTGAAACTGATGTCATGAGCTCATATAGGTTGACTCGGATTTCAAAGGACGGAATCGAACTTTCATTAGAGATATATTTGTGACAATGACTTAAGCTAGCCAGGTAAGTGGCCTTACTATCGGCATGGTTATATTTGATGTTGACACGTGCCCTGTGGTTCTGCACGTGTCATATATATTGATATGTGTGAATTGTTTGTGGATCGATATGCTTCCTATTTGTTATGTTATGTTATAATATGTGGTTTGTATGATAATAATTATGGTACGATGTGCTCAAGGGTATGTTTGAGATAGGATACGAGAAGGATGCAAATGTAACGATAGGAGTAAGATACGTTCATGAAACGTTAAGGTTAGGTTACATACCGGAGTGCTATGGATAGGAGAGATTGATGAAAGAATACGGTTAAATTATGGGTAGAAAGGGATAGGTTTGTGATAGATTGATAGAACGATAGCGTTAGGGTACGTTCTTGTGACGATATGACTAAGATACGTTACGTAATGATATGTCTGTGATAGGTATAAGAACGTTAAGGCTATGGTAAGTTAGAGAACGATATGACTATGAAGTGTTTACGTTATGACTTGTTTATGATATGATACATTGTATGCTAGATTATTGTGCTGAAGTACGTAGTTATGTGAACGTGAATGTATGCTATGTATGCTTTTAGTCTGATGTGATGTGTAATGCATGTAACGATACGAGGTCCTTGAATGATTATGACATGTTTGTATGGAATATGTGAATGTGAACAGCATGTATTGTATGACATGAAACACGGTAAATTGTCGCGAACCATAACCCCGATAGAAATGTGTATGAAATGTCAAATGAAAATGAGAATGACATGAAGCCTGGAACGTGACAGGGGGATTATGGTCATTAAAGATAAATGTAGAAATAGGAGGACCTCATGCATTATGTGTGTTCCTGCATATGGGGGATACCCCCATCCCATCACGAGGGTACGGACGCGTACATCCAATGGCAGGACAACGATTGTTATGCATTACATAGTGCAGCTGTGACGGTTCTAGTTTTAACGGGTCCCGGCATAAGGGGCTCCCAGAGTATGCCCAGCGGTGTGCGAACTAGCTGGAGAGCCCATACTCGCACGTATGGGCTGTGTGTAGAGTATATGGTACACGTCCACGATTATCCGTTAGGACAGCACCGTAGGAAAAACGAAATGAACCGAAAGATAGGTCCCATCATTTCATTGCATGTGATTGTTGCATTTAACCCCAATAGCGGGGTCACTTACTGAGTATTTTTTTAAATACTCAAGCCATGTGCTACTACATTTTTCAGATTAAGGCAAGGTATTCATGTACGGCTGACGACGGCATCGCAACTCGAGATCATGGCACATGCATAGGATAGTGGTATTTATTTTCTTAGACTTAGGATAGAATAGGATGTTTTAAACTTAAACGCTTATTTATTTTATTTCGTGTCGATTTAAAGATGTTTTCGAAACACGTAAGTCCATGGCTGTGTTTTAAGTTAAAGGTTATGTTTTATGGAATTTAAATGAAGTCTTCCGCATTCAATGTTTATGGTACGTATATATTAGCGACTTTAAATTAAGTAGAAAATTTTTTGTCGTTACATTGGGTATGCTAGCTTGTTTTGTGCGCTTCTCGAATCGCTTATTCTCAACAAACTCGACATAGTTGATTTTGTACGTTGAGTATGCTAGCTTGTTTTGTGCGCTTCAAATGTCATCTACTTATTTGAATGTCTTTGAATATTATGACTCAATGTTATTACCTTTCCGTACTTGATTAGATGGTCATGCAAACAAGTGGTATTATTCAGAATTTTTCATTATTTTTTATTTTCAATTCTAATTTAGGACACTTGTCAATTTAACTTCAATAATTTATAATTTTATTACCAATGTGATAAATATTTGCAATTTGTGACGAGTCAACGGTTCTCATTCAACCTAACACATTAAAAGAAAAAAAACACAAGTAAATCATACTGTTGATAATATAATATAATATAAATGTATAATAGAAATATATACATTTATAAATGTATAATAGGTTAGTTTTGTACCTTAACGATCAACCATTGTCTCTTCTGGCTCTGATAGTCTACGTTCGAATCCAAGGGCACATGATTTTCCTTCCAATTATGTCATCGTGACATATGGCGCAATCAGCAGGGTCATAGGTCACAGGTTATCTAAAGGACATTTGGTCGGTTGGTTGCTGATCTTGGATTAGGTCCTCGTGGGTCTGCGCTCGCCAACAAAACGTCGACACGTGTAGCCTAGCTGCAGCTCCTCACCAGTTAGCTGACACACGTTTCCGTCAATGCTCGAGTATTAAATTTAGTGATTGTGTGCTTGAAATAGCTCAGTTGGTTAGAATTTGTGGCTCTTAACCACATGGGTGGTGTAACGAGTCAGATAAAAAAAAAAAAAAAAAACGGTTGTCAGCAGGACCGAAAACTCCAGCGAATGCCGGAGTTTTCGTTTGCACACGACCCACAAAGGCCGCCCGACATTGGGGTCACCACGGAAACCAAACCCGACCTTCAGCCACCTCCAAGACACCTGCAGAGAGGAAAAATAGTGAGAAAACGAGAAAGACAGTAAGAAAATTCGACGAAACTCCGGCAAAGCCAAAACCTACGAAATCGACGTCGAAACCTCTGTTTTACGCAACGAAAGTAATCCCAAAGACTTTTACACACACCAGGGGTAGATCTACACGAGTCCTACTTGTTGTACAGCGTCGGGCAAGGGAGATAGAACGTTGAATTTTCGAACCCTCTCAGATCTGAGTGTGTTAGGCCTTTACGAACCAAACAAATACCAAAAACGGAATTAGGGGGAGAATGAGACTCAGAAACGGAGAAAAAATGAGGGAAAAAGGACGTCGAAACGATGTTACCGAGGTGAGAGAGATGTCGTCAGAAAACTTCGGGTAACCGGGCGAAGAAGATGAAGTCTGACCCGAGGGCCAAACTCCACGACCCGAACTGAGTCCAACCCACTCCAGTCCAAACCTCGACCGACGACACTCCCGCGGCCCAGTCGCCTCAGCCCAAACCAGAAAGCTCAATTATGGCCTAACCCATCAGCCACGACCTGAGAACAAAAACCCCAGCCGACCCGAGACCCGCAAGCCCAATCCAACACCCGACGCTCACAGCCCAGCCCACCGGCAGATGTTACCTTTCAGTATAGGTCTGGTCAATCACTCGCGGTTAGCCCAGACCCGCGACTGCAACCGAAAACCCGCGCGCTCGACCCGAGACCGCTGCACACGTGTCGCCCTCTGGTTGTGCCGCGTGGCACATCTACAGCGCGACACCCCTCGGCTCCGACGGCTTAATCGGCTCAGCGGTGGCTTCTTGGCTCCGGCAGCTTATTTGGCTCGGGAACCCTATTTCTGACCTATTTTGCCACTGTTCTGACCCTCCTGGACCTAGTTTTGACCCCATTTAAGGTAAAATAGATCATTTTAAGGTCGTATTTCACAAATTCAAGTTTGAAATTATTTATGTTTGTGAAATACTAACGAAGTTGTCGAATGACCAAATAGGAACCAACCACCAACGGAAGCGTAGGACGTATACAAGGAGCTAGGAGCTTACGTTTATATTTTAGGGAGTACTTCGGTTAAGGCCTACCAAGTAAGTGGCTCACCCGTTGTAGGTTACGCGTTGTTTGTTGTATGTTGGCACGTGCCCGTGGATTCGCACGTGATGTTAAATTGTATGCTAGACTGTTGTGCTTAAGTACGTAATTTTGTGAACGTGAATGTATGGTGTTTAGAATGATGTGATATGTAGTGCTTATGACGTTTATGTGATTCTTAAATGATTATGGCATGATTGTATGAGATATTTGAATGTAGACAACATGAAATGTATGACATGAAATACAATAAATTGCTTGAAATATCATTAGGAATATGTATGATACGTAGACTGAAAGTGAGAAATGACATGTTAAGCATGAAAAATGATAGTGGGGTTATATTCATTAATGATATAGTATAAATATTGGGGACCTCATGCATTATGTGTGCTCATGCATCTGGGGAGATACCCATATTCCATCACGAGGGTACGGACGCGTACATCCAATGGTAGGACAACGATCGTTATGTTTTGCATAGCGCTGCCTTGACGGTTACTAGTAATAACGGGTGTCCGGTCTAAGGAGCTCCTAGTGTATGCTCGCCTGACAAGGAAAGTGGCCCAGCGGTGTGCGAACAAGCTGGTGAGCCCATACTCTCACGTATGGGCTGTGTGTAGAGTATATGGTACACGTCCAAATTTACCCATTAGAACAGCACCGTAGGAAGACAGATTGAAAGATAGGTCCCATCATCTCATTGCATGTGATTGTTGCATAACCGCGATAGGGGGTCACTTACTGAGTATTCTAGAAATACTCAAGCCTCGTGCTACTATACTTTTCAGATAAAGGCAAGGCACCCATGTGAGATCGACGGCGGCATCGCACACCCCGAGACCGTAGCACATGCATAGGATAATTGTTTTTCATTTCGTAGAATAGGTTAGTTTAGGTTGAATTCCCGGTTGCATCATTAGTATAGGTTAGAATAGGTTGAATTGTAATCGCATAATAAACCACAGGGTAGTATAAGAAAGTTGTTTGAGTGTTGTTCTTTTCCCTTTCTTTCCCTTGTATTCGTTTTTGATGAGGTAATAAAAGGCCAGCGTAAGGCGCATTAAGAGCCCACTTAATGTAAATTCCGCATTTCAAGATATAGTAATGCCCTTAGATTAAATAAATAAAATTTAGGGTGGTTAGAGGTGGAGGTTTCAACCCTCCTTCTAATGTTTTCTTCGGGCACTTATCATCACATTATTCCTCCATATCCTTCAAACACTTTCTCTAGGACCAACCATTACTCTTTTTTACCCACACACGGAGACACTCACCCTTACATCTTTTATAACACCTCTCTTCTTCCTTTATCTATTGAGACCCTCAACCTAACACCTCTACCATTCGTGACCGGTCAAAAATTATCATTCAACAATACACAATAAATAAAAATAAAAGAAATTGAAAAAAAAAAAATACTGTAAAAGTTTATACCATAGTGAAATTTATGGGGGTGGGAAAGCACTTATTTTATATATATATATATATATATATAAAGAATAATTTTTATTTTTCATTATTCAAAAAATGTAAAAATTATTTTTAGGCAACAATGTAATATAATATTCTACTCACGTCATTTCTAAAAATTTAGATTTTATTTATTACAATGTAACCCAAATTCTAAAAGAAAAAAAACAACATTAACGTAATCAAATAAATGTAGGCTAGAAATATATGTATATAATAAAATAAACATAAATGTATAATGAATTAGTTTTGTACCTTATTGAACAACGATTGAACATTAGGAAACATTTATATATAATTTTTATCTTCATTTTCGTGTTTTTCTTCCTTTTATCACATGTTCAAATTCTTTCTTTTTGACTCCTTAAAAATAATTATTTTTTCCAAAAATAAAAATTTTACATTTTTTAAAATTGGGCGTTACACATATCTCCCCCTAGAACTCATTCTTGACTAAAATTTAAAGTTCAGTTCAATCGATTTGCTTCAAGTGCATGAGCAAGTTATAATTTATTTAAAAAATATTTGTTTGTAAATAAGAAACGAGCTCTGGGGATTTCAAAGGACGGAATCGAACTTTAATTAAAGATATATTCGTGACAACGACTTAAGCTAGCCAAGTAAGTGACCTTACTATCGGCATGGTTATATTTTGATGTTGACACGTGCCCTGTGGTTCGGCATGTGTCATATATATTGATATGTGTGAATCGTCTGTGGATCGATATGCTTCCTATATGTTATGTTATGTTATAATATGTGAATTGTATGATAATAGTTACTGTACGATGTGTTCAAGGATATGTTTGAGATAGGATACAAGAAGGATGCACAAAACGAAATGTAACGATAGGAGTAAAATACGTTCACGAAACGTTAAGGTTAGGCTACATACCGGAGTGATATGGATAAGAGAGATTGATGGAAGAATACGGTTAGGTTACGGGTAGAAAGGGATAGGTTTGTGATAGATTGATAGAACGATAGCGTTAGGTTAAGTTCTTGTGATGATATGACTAAGGTACGTTCACGTAATGATATGTTTGTGATAGGTATAAGAACGTTAAGGCTATGATAAGTTAGAGAATAATATGACTATGAAGTGTTTACGTTATTACTTGTTTATGATATAATACATTGTGATGCAATATGTCATGGTATGATGTGCATATGATGAAATGTTATGTTAAAAGCATAGAACGTTATGTTAGGTCTCTTAAATTGTGTGTATACAACATGATATGAATGACATGAAATTACGATAAATGACATGAAATATAACCTCGTTAGAATTATGTATGATTTGAGAACGGAAGAATGAGAAACGATATGATATGAATGATGAACGATATTTAAAATGATATGAAAAATGATATGATATGTACTTAATGCTAGCAGGGTTGTATTAAAGGATAATGAAATTGTAGAAGTAGTGGGGACCTCATGCATTATGTGTGTTCATGCATCTGGGGGGATACCCCTATCCCATCACGAGGGTACGAACGCGTACATCCAATGGCAGGACAACGATCGTTATGCTTTGCATAGCGCTGCCGTGACGGTTACTAGTTCTAACAGGTCCCGGCATAAGGGGCTCTCAGAGTATGCCCACCGGATAAAAAAAGTGGCCCAGCGGTGTGCGAACTAGCTGGTGAGCCCATACTCGCATGTATGGGCTGTGTGTAGAGTATATGGTACACATCGAAGATTACCCGTTAGGACAGCACCGTAGGGAAAACAAAACGAAACGAAACGAAAGCTAGGTCCCATCATTTCATTGCATGTGATTGTTGCATTTAACCCCAATAGTGGGATCACTTACTGAGTATTTCTTTAAATACTCAAGTCATGTGCTACTACATTTTTCAGGTTAGGGCAAGGCATTCCTGTACGGCTGACGACGGCATCACAACTCGAGATCATAGCATATGCATAGGATAGTGGTATTTATTTTCTTAGACTTAGGCTAGAATAGGATGTTTTAAACTTAACGCTTATTTATTTTATTTTGGGTCTTTTGTTGTGTCGTTTTAAAGATGTTTTCGAAACACGTAAGTCCATGGCTGTGTTTTAAGTTAAAGGTTATGTTTTATGGAATATAAATGAAGTCTTCTGCATTCAATGTTTATGGTACGTATACAATAGCGACCTTAAATTAAGTAGAAAATTTTGGATCGTTACACGTACTATTCATTATGATCAGATCATAGTGTCTTGATAGATTTACCAAAATGGATTTAACTTTAGTCTCATTTTTCTTGAACTTTTCAAAAAAATAGAGTAAGTTACATTTGATAAGGATACTTGTATATTGAATAATCATGAATCAGATTGATAAAATATTAACAATATAACAATATTCTTTGACTTATGCAACTTTTGCATTGCCTAAGCCCAAAACGTTCTTTGGTCTTGCAGCCTTATTCAATAAAAGCCCAATGATTATCCTGCATGAAAAGTGAGATCTATAGACATGTAAAGTAATTAACTCCAACGTTTACAGAATTAACTTTTATTAGTCTTTTCATTGTATTCAATTTGACATTAATCAAATTAACTCTCAAAGACAAGTATCATCTTTTGGAGAAAACAATGTATTTTTATTCTTGATTCTCTAATCATGAATATCTCAATGTTTCGTAGCATAACACATACTAATTGTACTTAATTTGAGCCGAACATATTTTCAAATAATTTTGAAAATATAAACAAATATTTCAAAGTAATTCATACTATATTAACTAAAGTTTGAGAAATTGAATTTCTCTCATGGTTATTAAAAACACCATATTCAGCATTTAGTAACAATTTTTACTTAACGACATCTCAATGTCTTCCACTACACCCACTGATATTAATTTCCTAATGTCAACTAGTAGAATCTAGTCTATCTCATCAAGTATTTTTCAAGAATTACATATAAATGGAATGAAGAACAAATCTTGATAGTAGATCTTATATAAACTATCCAGTGTGTCACTTAGTCTCCACCAAAAATCTAGTAAATCAAATTTGCTATCATTTAGATTTTTCTTTCCACAGAGTAATTTCGAAAATTTCTCTCTCGAGGCTGATTAGGAACTATTTCCTATCATAGCTTTTTAGTCATAAGATTTTTCTTTAATTTTTGTAATACTTAATTTCGAGATCATTTAGATAACTATCTAAATTTAGCTTTTATTGACTTAAACATCTCACGTGTTTTTGTCATTTTCTTATCTTCTAGTCATGACATCCAACATGTCAACTAGAAGACATGAACAAAGCTTTCTCATCACCTTTGATTCACCAATCATATGCTCTTCGAATAATTCGATTCACATTAACAATAGGTCTTGAGAACATTTCTCAATAAAGACAACAAAAAATATATATATATATATTACCATCATATAGTGCTAATATTATTTTTTACAAGTATTAAAATTTTCTCAATCTCACATATGAGTAATAAAAATTAAACAATAGAGAGAATTTAAACATAATATTTGAAAAATATAAAATATTATTTAATTACAAACAATCAACTATTCATTCAATTTCAACATAGAAAACAAACAATTTTATAAAATGAACTCTATAAACCATTTCTAATGCAATGGTACTTTAGTGATTTAGAACAAGTACTGCCCTAGGGTAGGTCAAGTGTTCCTTCAGTAAACTAAGACAATCTAAACAAAACATTATACCAGAATAACTCTTATTCTTATAATATTTTAGATCTTGTAATTTTATCCCAACAAGTGCCGCCGAAGGGTAGCTCAAGTATTGAAAATAAAATTACAATCTTATCCTTTCGAAGAGTTCACTCTGATATTGACCCATGCAAACACCTTCCGTAGGGGGACGGTCCAAAAGTCGCCACGAGTTCCCGCATGGATCTCACGTTATGAACCAATGATGGAGACCATAGGAAATGTTGACACATTTCCTTCTCCCATTTACTATAAATACTTTCTCAAGATATTCACCTTGGTGTTGACTCATGCAAACACCTTTTGTAGGGGGACGGTCCAAATGCCGCCACGAGGCCCCGCATGAATCTCACGGTGGGAATCAATAATAAAGAACGTAGGATATCTTGACATGTGTCCTTAATATCTTGATATCTTGACAAACGTCCTTCTCCCACTAAGTATTTTGAGAGAGTTTTCTATTACTCAGAAAAATAGGCTAATCTCATTTATCTAAGTTTCCAATCTACCCTTTCATAACCCTTATGTTGGTTGGATTGTTTTAATGTGAATTACCAAGTTTTTAAACTATTAAAAACTAATCACATTATGAGCCTACTTAATGAAATTAAATAAAATTTGACTAATTCAACTCCCAGGCTTAGTTCTCATGTAACGACCCAAATATTTTTCCTATTTAATCTAAGGTCATTACTATACCTTGAAATGCAGAATATACATTAATTGGGCCCTATTCATAAATGCGACTCATTCTCGCCTTTTATTACCTCGTGAAAAAGAAAACGATTAAAAGGAAAAAGAACAGAACATTTTTCGGGCTATTACATTACCTACCCCTAAAAAGAACTTTCGTCCTCAAAGTCTCGAACTCGTGGATCAACTCGGGATATTTTTTCTTTATTTCCTCCTCTCGTTTCCACGTAGCTTCCTCGACTTGGTGGTTACGCCACAATACCTTAACGAAACCTATACTCCTATTACGTAAGGCTTTCACTCCTCGGGCTAGAATTTTAATCGGTTTCTCCTGGTAACTTAAATTTTCCTCGATTTTGAGAGGTTTGTAGTCTATTACGTGTGTCGGGTCTGCAATATATTTCCTTAACATGGACACATGAAATACATCGTGTACGCTTGAAAGTGAAGGTGGTAAAGCTAGTCTGTAAGCTACCGAACCTACTCTTTCTAAAATTTCGAACGGTCTAATGAATCGGGGGCTGAGCTTCCCCTTGCGTCCGAATCTTAGAATATCTTTCATGGGAGCTACTTTTAGGAACACTGGGTCCCCTCTTCGAACTCTAAATTCCTACGCCTAACGTTGGCGTCGCTCTTTTGCCTACTCTGTGCGGTACGCATTCTTACTCTAATTTTATGTATTGCCTCACTGGTGATGTGGACCAGCTCGAGTCCTACCAGTTCTCGTTCTTCTACTTCGTCCCAGCACAATGGGGATCTACATCGTTTTCCATACAACGCTTCAAAGGGTGTCATCCCGATTGTTGCTTGGAAGCTGTTATTGTAAGAGAATTCCATTAAGTGCAGTTTGGTGTCCCAACTCCCTGAATCCATAACGCATGCCCGAAGCATGTCTTCCAGAATTTGGTTTAATCGTTCTGTTTGGCCATTCGTTTGTGGGTGGAAGGCGGTGTTAAAGTCGAGGCGGGTACCCATTGCTTTTTGGAGTCTGCACCAAAAGGCTGACGTAAAACGCGGGTCCCGATTCGACGCAATTGACACCGGTACTCCATGCAACCTCACAATTTCTTTAACATACAGTTGGGCCCAATTGTCTACTGTATATGTTGCCTTACCCGGTAGGAAGCGAGCCGACTTTGTCAGACGATCCACGACCACCCAGATTACCGTATAGCCCTTTAATGTTTTGGGTAGGACTACTATGAAATCCATGACAATGTTTTCCCATTTCCATTCCGGTATACTTAGAGGTTGTAGTAGTCCGGCGGTTTTCTGCCTAGGGGCTTTTACTTGTTGGCACACCAGACACTTACTCACGTACTCTGCGATATCCTTTTTCATATTTCGCCACCAGAAATGTTGTTTCAAGTCTTGATACATCTCTTGTTCCACCTGAATGTATCGAGAAGGTTGAGTTGTGTGCCTCAGTTATGATTTCATTCTTTATTTCGCTCATGGGTGGAACACATAAACGCCCTTGGCATAATAATCCATCATCTGTTGACTTAGAAAATTCGTACACTGGGCCTACTTCCAATTGGTCTAGGATTTTACTTAGGCTTGGATCCCCACGTTGTGAGTCTATGATTCTTTATCTGAGCGTGGGGCGCACTATCAGTCGGGCTATTTGGGCTGCAACTTCTTTGGTTACTACCGCTATATCAGCTCGTTCGAAATTAGTTCGTACTCGTGGCTCCCTAGTGATAAAGGCCGACGAGTGTACTGCTTTTCGACTCAATGCATCAACGACTACGTTTGCTTTTCCAGGGTGGTACTGGATGTCTATGTCGTAATCTTTTACCAACTCTAACCATCTACGTTACCTCATGTTCAATTCTTTTTGTGTGAACAAATATTTTAGGCTTTTGTGGTCCGTGTAGATCTGGGTCTTTTCGCCATACAGGTAGTGTCGCCAAATTTTTAACGCGAACACTACTGCTGCCAGCTCCAAATCATGTGTAGGATAGTTTTTCTCGTAATCCTTTAGTTGGCGTGACGCATACGCAACCACCTTGCCATGTTGCATCAGTACACAACCTAATCCCTTTTTGAATGCGTCACTGTAAATCACATATCCCACAGAACTCTCTTGAACTGTGAGCACTGGGCGGATATTAGTCTTTGTTTTGGCTCTTGAAAGCTGGCCTCACAAGTATCGTCCCAAACAAAAGGTATACCTTTTTTTGTCAATTGGGTGAGAGGCGTGGCTATTCTAGCGAAGTCCTGGACAAACCTTAGATAGTAGCCCGCCAATCCCAAGAAACTTCGTATCTCGGTGACCGTTGTTGGGCGTTTCCATTTCGTGACCGCTTCTATCTTATTGGGATCTAAGAAGATTCCGTCTTTAGACACTACGTGCCCCAGAAACGAAACCTGTCGTAGCCAAAATTCACACTTGGTGAATTTGGCATATAGCTTGTTCTCCATTAGGATGGTTAAGGCTTTGTGAAGGTGCTCTTGGTGTTCTAGGTATGTTTTCGAGTATATCAAGATATCGTCTATGAACACGATCACAAACGAGTCTAAGCACTCCTTAAATACTCGATTCATTAGTTCCATAAATACCGCTGGGGCATTGGTGAGACCAAAAGACATCACCACAAACTCATAGTGGCCATATCTGGTTTGAAAGGCTGTTTTCGGTATGTCTTCATTTTTAATCTTAATTTGATGGTATCCTGATCGAAGATCTATTTTAGAAAACACTGTCGCCCCACGTAGTTGGTCAAATAGGTCCTCAATACAGGGTAACGGGTATTTGTTCTTTACCGTCCTCTTGTTTAATTCCTTATAATCAATGCATAAACGCATTGAGCCGTCTTTCTTTTTAACAAACAACACTGGCGCACCCCAAGGGGACACACTAGGTCGAATGAAGCCCTTATCTAGCAGGTCTTGCAGTTGTGTTTTAAGTTATTTCAGTTCTGCTGGTGCCATGCGGTACGGGGCCTTTGTTGGATTTCGATAATCAGCCAGGGAAATTCCTTCTTATCGGTGAGAGGAAATCTTCAACAAGAGGTTGTTGGAAGAAAAAATAAAATGCGTAAAAATAACAAAGCGAGAGAAGCTGAAATTTTGACTGCGCTTAAAATCAGGTTATTTAATATTCTTAACAGATTTCCTATTTAAATATAAATTATCCTAAAAATGCCTGGAGAGTGCCCAACTAAATCTGTGCCACTCCCTACAAAATTGCCATCTAAAAAGTTTGGTGATCCATTCGACGTGTTTGTCAAATGGTCAAACGGAGTTATTCTGATATCGTGTGAATCTAAATAAGGAAAAATGAAGAACTCAGGTTTTATCTAACAATCTCCTCCTAAAACCTGTGGTATATCTACCTTATTTTGTTTGAACTCCAATTTGAGCCCTATGGCTCGGTGTCCCTAGCGGCATGTCCTCTAGACTCCACGTCTTGTTCGGCTGCCTATTCTTCGAGTTGGCGCGCCGTCAGTCCAGGTGGTTCACCTCTTCCTAATAGGTCTTCCATCTTCCGGTACCTGGACGAGAGGTTGACTGGTTGTTCGGTGTCCCTGGCGGCATGTCCTCCAGACTCCACATCTTGTTTTGCCGCCTCTTCTTCGAGTTGCGCGCCGCTAGTCCAGGTGGTTCACCTCTTCCTAATAGGTCTTCCATCTTCCGGTACCTAGCCGAGAGGTTGACTGGTTGCTCTATCTCCAGCTTTAGGATGTAAAAGCGGTTTGCCGTGCACCGAACTTGCGTGAGCAACCGTCGTCGATCATCGCGGATCCTAAGTAGCCTGCACTTGATGGAAATGTGGCAGCCGGCCTTATCGAGTTGACCCAGGCTCACAATATTAGCCTTGAGTCTCGGGATGAAGTAGACGCCGGTCAGCTTGTGATGATTGCCTCCCTTGCCGACGAACGGGATGGTGCTGTGTCCTTCGATCTCGACGATGGAGCCGTCGCTGAATTTCACCGTCCCTTGAATCCCCGAGTCAAGCTCGGAGAACGCAGACTTGGCCCCGGTCATATGGTTTGTTGCCCCCGTGTCGAGGACCCATCGCTGGTGCTCTTGCTGCTCACCTCTTTCACTGATTTAAGCGAACATTCGCTCCTCCTTCAGTTGAATTGGCTCCCCAGCCGGTGCCTTTGTTATGCACAATTGGAACTCTTCCTCGGGTTCGACGCTCACCGGAGCAGTTATGCCGTCGTCGATTACCTCTGTGGATTTTGGGAGCTCTTCCTCGGGTTCGACGCTCACCAGAGCAGTTATGCCGTCGTCGATTATCTCTATGGATTTTGGGAGCTCTTCTTCGGATTCGAGGTGAGGTAGGACTGATGCAGTCACCATGAAAAGGGTCCTCATCCTCCTCGGATTGAGCCACATGGGCCTTCTCGACCGTCTCCTTGTTCCTGAGCTTGCTCCAGTAATTCTTGCTCAGGTGACCTCTCTTCCCACAGTACGAGCACTGGATTGGCCCGTCATCAGTCGACTCCTCCTTCTTTTGATCCGCCTCTTTCCCGTGCATGCGCCGGCGAGATTTCCACAGCTTCTTACCGCCTTTGCGGCTGGAGGGCCCATTGCTCTCGTTGGTGTCGTCACGGAGCTTTAGGCGTGCAAGCCATTCCTCCTCAGTGAGGAGTAGACGACCCCTTGTCGATAGCTGAAATGGTATTTTTCTTCCGCTGCTCAACGTTACGCAGTCTTCCGGTCAACCTCTTCCACCGTTAGGTCGTTTACGTCAAGCAATGTCTCGATTGAAATCGCGACTTGCTCGAGGTGATCGGGGATGACCTGCAGCATCTTCTTCACGATTTCTGTCTCGCTGATGCTGCCACCGAGTGTGGTGATGCTGTTGGCAAGCCCCGTGATCCGCATTGAAAAATCATCGATGGATTCGCCGTCCTTAAAGCGGATCTCCGAGAGCTGCGGTTAAAGCGGATCTCTGAGAGCTCCTTCCACAGCTGCTCGATGTTGGATTCCCGTACTCGCTGTACACCGACCCGACAGGATTTGATTCCCTCCCAGGCCGATTGTGCGGTGCGCTTGGTAGAGAGAGATGCCAGCATCTCTAGGGGCACAGATCGTAAATATGGCGGGCGAACGCCAGCAGCCGATCCTCCCGATACTCAATCGTTTCTCCTTCCTCAGGATCGACAGCGTGCCATACCGATTGCGCGGTGCGCTTGGTAGAGAGAGATGCCAGCATCTCTAGGGGCACAGATCGTAAATATGGCGGCGAACGCCAGCAGCCGATCCTTCCGATACTTAATCGTTTCTCCTTCCTCTGGCTCGACAGCGTCCCATAACCCTTGCGCCTGTAGGTTGACGCGCATCAACAAGGTCCACTCGTTATAGTTGGACCTTGTCAATATCGGATACTGAACGACGGCGGTCGTTCTCTCCCTGATCACTCGCTCAATGATACCTCGACGCCCGTCATCACGGCGTCGGCCTCTTCGTGGTGGTGATGGAGATGTCGGCACTTGGCGGCGGCGTGGAGGAGTGAGCGAGCCTGCTCGGGATGGACCCCCACTTGAGCTATTCAACTTGATTATTGATAGGATGGCTCCTCCGCAATGATATACACCGATGGCTTCAACTTGGCTCTGACACCACTTGTTGGATTTCGATAATCAGCCAGGGAAATCCCTTCTTATCGGTAAGAGGAAATCTTCGACAAGAGGTTGTTGGAAGAAAAAATGAAATGCGTAAAAATAACAAAGAGAGAAGCTGAAATTTTGACTGCGCTTAAAATCAGGTTATTTAATATTCTAAACAGATTTCCTATTTAAATATAAATTATCCTAAAAAAGCCTGTAGAGTGGTCAACTAAATCTGTGCCACTCCCTACAAAATTGCCGTCTAAAAGTTTGGTCATCCATTCGACGTGTTTGTCAAATGGTCAAACAGAGTTATTCTGAAATCGTGTGAATCTAAATAAGGAAAAATGAAAAACTCAGGTTTTATCTAGCAGCCTTAGAGATGGGTCCCATTCCTGGTTCCAGATCTATTCAAAAGTCTACCTCTCGCGATGGAGGAATTCCCGGGATGTCCTCCAGGAAGACATCCATAAATTCGTTTACTATGGGTACTGTATCTATGGGTTTTTCATTTCCTTTTGTATTTACTGCACAGGCTAGAAATGCCCACCCCCTTGTTGTATCAGGCGTCTCGCTTTCATCATCGATATTATTTTTGGGGTGGTACCTGTGGAGGTTCCTTTAAACTTAAAGGTAAGTCCGTTGGGAGGTGTGAATATCACCTCCTTCTTATGGCAATCTATGCTAGCAAAGTTTTCGGCTAACAAGTCCATTCCTAGTATGACGTCAAAATCCGTCATATCCACTACCTTTAAGTCTACGTGGATGGTTTGTCCAGCTATTACCACTTGTCCGTCCTTTACTCTATTTTTCGTAACTAAGTCTACCCTTGCTGGGGTACCGACCGATAATGCATGCATTAAGGGTTCTACTACGAACCCTGCTTGTTTAACAAATTTTAAAGCAACAAAGGAATGGGTAGAACCAGAATCAAACAATGTCAATGCAAAGTGTCCTAGTATAGAAAGCGTACCTGTCACCACGGTGCCAAATGTTCCCGCCTCTTTACTGGTCGTTACATATGCCCTGGTCTGTGGGCGGGTTTGTATGGTGGGCTCTCAGATGACCGGTCCTCTAAGGGGTTCCCTTGGATTTCCCGGGCTCTTTGCAGGGCAAGTTTTGACCACATAACCTACATGACCACAGATATAACACATACCTGAGCCCGCCAAACATCTCCCAACATGTTGTTTTCCACAGTTACGGCACAGGGGCTTCTCAATTGCTAGGTATCGGCCTATTGGGGGTGGAGTAGGTGGCCTACTCTGATATCGAGGTCTCTAGGATGGTGGTTGGAATTCTGTGGTATCAACCACGACAGGGCGTTTCCTCCCTGTGACGACCGTTGGCTCCGTTTAATTTTCCTCTGGGGGTTCCTCTAGGGCCTTGGCAGTCCTTAGGGCCTCTTCATAGGTTTTTGGGTTAAAGGCCTCTAACATGCGGCAAGTTTTCAAATTCAATCCTAACACAAATTTTTCTGTCTGTTTCTCTTCAGTGTCAGCTAAAGATGGTGCAAACCTTCTCAATCTCATGAAGTCTTGGTCGTACTAATCCACCATGCGATCACCTTGGGTTAAGTGGTTAAACTCTTACTGTTTCTTTATACGGGTTTCCTTTGGATAATAGTATTTTAGAAAGGCTTCCTTAAAGGTCTCCCACGTTGTAATTCCCCCGCCCAGGTTGATGCTCTGTTTATCATCCGACCGCCACACTTCTGCATCTTTTTGTAACACGTATGTCGCACATGCCACCTTATGTTCATCAGGGCATCTCATTGATTCAAAGGTCGTTTCCATGTTTGCAATCCACATCTGAGCCGCTGTGGGATCTTCCTTTGAACCGACAAAAGGACGGGGTTATACCGCCTGAAATCCTTTAACCAACTCGCACCCCTATCCAGGTGCGGGTTGTTCACCGGTTGGATAGCTACCGCATCCACCGGTTGCGGGGCCGCCGCGTTGGCTAGTTGCGTGGCCATTGCCGCGACTTGTTGCGTAGCCAACAACGTGGCCTGTTGTGTGTCTAGCATGGTTTGCATAGTTTTTTTGGAGGGATTCCAACAGTAACTTTTTGGCGGGGTCTAACTTGGCCTGTGGTGCAGCTTGAGGAGGCGGTGCATATTCAGGAGGGGGTAGAGCTTGTGGGGGAGGTGCATATTCAAGAGGTTGTACGGTTTGTGGGAGACGTGCATATTCAGGAGGTGGTACGGTTTGTGGGGAGGTGCGTATTTAGGAGGTGGTACAAACGCATATGGGCCGGTAGTCGACCACTCTTGGGAAGAACTTCTATCGGTGTCTCCTCTTCCTCCTCTCCTAATGGGAGGTCGTCCTCTCCCTCTCCTACCTCTTCTACGTCCTCTGTGTGGCATAGTTCTAGAAACAAAGAAAAGGATTCTAGCTAAGTTTATGATTTACAACATTCCCTACATCCTACCACATAATTCATATGTACAAAAAAACATAAATATCATAACGTAAAGACATGCATTACATCAGATCACATCAACACCAGATAACATCAACACCTTTTCATACAGTATCATGTCATGCATCATTTAAAGCCAACCACGTTAAATATATCACAAATCTCATACATCCCTCATTCTACATAAGGTGTACCTGGCAACGATGGGGCATCAGAAATTGGACCGTGGAACATGTCAAACCTACTCTGTAGGCTAGTCAACAAGATTTATAACCTAAAGCTCTGGTACCAACTATAACGACCCTAATATTTTTCCTATTTAATATAAGGTCATTACTATACCTTGAAATGCGGAATATATATTAATTTGACCCTATTCATAAATGTGACTCACTCTCGCCTTTTACTACCCCGTGAAAAAGAAAATGGTTACAAGGAAAAAGAACAGAACATTATTGAAAATGAAGGAAAAACAACAAATGTCAATACAGAACATTTTGACTTTCTTCATTCTAATTCAACAATTAATTTGAATAATTAATTTCAAATTAAAGTAACATTAAATGACTAATTATACTATTTAATTAATATTTAATATTAATTCAAATGCCAATCCCAATCAATTCCGACACATAATTGATTAAGATATTTAAATCTTATTTAAATATCTCAGATTCTCTCCTTTTGTTTAATTTGTAAATAAAACAAAAATGCGGTTAAATATATCGTATATATGTAGCGCATATTCCCTAATTTGAATTCGAACACTTCAAACTCACTCGTCACACTGTTCTATGGTTTAGTCCGATATGAGCTAGCAGAGGCACCTAATGGACCTATAGATCATGGGCTCCAACGATCCAAGATTAACCGGCTAAACTCATTAACCTTGTTAACCAACATTCGTTAACTACTAGGACACTCCACTATAGCCTAGTAGTTGCACTCCCCTCACTATAGATATATTTTTGTCCATTTGATATAACCATGATTAGTAAGTCGATCCTTCACAGGTTGTTCATAACTAGAGCTGGGTCAATTTACCGTTTTACCCCTAAAGTTACTTCTTGTTCCTTATGTCTCACTGATCCTCTAATGAACAATTAGTTTGTGGTCCAACCAGTAAACCGAATCCCTCTCAGGCCAATGAGAGGGTGGGGCCCCTTGTTCAAGACCTGGAGTCAGTGCTTAAGGGAACTACCTCTCTTCTATCCCTAAAAGTGGGTAGGAGTGAATTCCATCTTGCACCCCATGTCCCCAGCCATTCACCCAGTCTTACCCCTGAAATGGGAGGCCTATTAAGTCGGCGGACTAGAGCCACTCTCACCCATGCAAATCTAAGGATAATTTCGAATAAACAGGAGTTCATGGTTAGCTTAGGATTAAAACCGAGTTACCTAGGTTATCGAATGAAAAGAAAATCAGTCTCAATAGTAAACGACATTATAAAGTGAGAGTGGTTTTCTTCATGGTCCGATCTTTGCCCCCACTCACATGTCTCCACATGTACAATTTAGTGATCACATTGTTTATATCATATACAAAAGTGGGCCGCATCCATAGTGTTCCCAGAATAAGTTACTCAGCTTTATCCTTATACTATAGATCATTTTGACTATATACTTGAACTTGATCCACTCTTATGTCTCTACATATAGTTCAAGTAATCATACTATAGCCAGAGTGTTCTTAGTTTATTGGATTCAGATTAATGATCGTAAAGTTCACTTTATTCAATAACAATCTTTACTGAATAAACAACAATAATAACTTTATTGAAAATAGAATATCTTTTTTGTTTACAAACTATGAGTTTTAGGACATAAAACCCAACAAACCTAACCGTATTCTTTCATCAATCTCTTCTACCAGTAGCACTCCGGTATGTAACCTAACTCTAACGTTTCATGAACGTATCTTACTCCTATCGTTACATTTCTTTTTGTGCATCCTTCTAGTACCCTATCTCAAACATATCCTTGAGCACATCGTACCATAATTATTATCATACAAACCACATATTATAACATAACATAACATATAGGAAGCATATCGATCCACAGACAATTCACACATATTAATATATATGACACGTGCAGAACCACAGGGCACATGTCAACATCAAATATAACCATGCCGATAGTAAGGTCACTTACCTGGCTCGCTTAAGTCATTGTCACAAATATATCTTTAATGAAAGTTCGATTCCGTCCTTTGAAATCCGAGTCAACCTATATGAGCTCGTGACCTCAGTTCCAAGTTTGACCTCTATAAAATTATTTCCCTAATTTACATTGGTCATCTTAAAATTCTGATCTTCCTGTTAGACAAAATTAAAGAAGCTTACTGCCCTCTCTCATAAAAATTCTGATCTTTTCTGTTAGACAAAATTTAAAGGAGCCAAAGGAGCTCGCTGCCCTCCGATATTGTTAAATACTGTTTAACAAATCTTTCTCAATCTCCCTTCCTCTCTCTCTCATTTTTTTTTCATTATGTAAATAGGTTTTTCAATGGTGTAAACAGATATTACTGGCCAATTTTGAGTACAGACTACGCTCTTTTAGTTTATAGATCTGCCACCTAAAATTTTATTGAATAAAAAATCTAATAATTCTATGTGGGATCTGATTATTACACACGGTAATAACCATAACTTTAAAAAAAGGAAATCTGATATAGGATTTTAAAGAAAAAGGAAATTTGAGTTTACCATAATCTGCAATCGGTTGAAAGCCATTTTACTTCTTTTTTTTTTTTGGTAAGATGGGTTGAAGAGAGATAATTGTGGGAAGAGATAAGAGGCCATGTTTTTTTTTTTTTTTTTTTTTCTTTTGCAGTTCACGTTAAGATGGGTCGAAGAGAGATAATCATGGGAAGAGATGAGAGGCTAGTGGAGAGAGGTGGGGAATTTTTTTTTTTTTTTAATTTTAATTTTAATTAATTAACTTATTTTTTATTATTATTATTTTTTTAACTATTTTTTTTTTCTATTTGTTTATTTCTTTATTTATTTTTTGGCTATTACATTATATCGCTCTAAAAGAAACTTTCATCCCCAAAAGTGCTTTAATCTTGGAATAACTCGAGTCCCTATTCTAAGAGTTCTTTGTCGAGTCCATACATTCTCAAAATCTCATTTTTAAATATCCAAAGTGGCATTTTCTTTTGAACCATTTTTTTTCTCTCTCTCCCTATCATTAAAGAAATACAAAGGAAAATTTCGGGTTAGAAACATTCTCGAGAATTTCTCTTCAGATTTGAACCCATAGCTGATGGTAGAACTAGGATAGATATTTTCTGTTTCCTACTCACAGGCGCTCATATCTTTGCTTCTCGATCTATCTCTAATTTTAATCTTCCTCCCGAATAAAATATTACGGTGCGGGTGTAGACCGAAATTTCGTTACAGTCCAATTCTGGCCGGTAATAGATACCGGGGCTTTGCAATATTTGACTGATCACAATTCTGTATAGTCTATTTACTATAGGAGTTCCCTGAAAATTTCATTAGAGGAATGTTTCCAATTAAAATTGTTCGTTCTCTATATTTTTAATAATTAAAAAGACAGAAAGTATTGTTTTCCTTTCCTCATTATTGTTTGTGTCCACTTGATTTGGTTCATCATTAATGTCTATCTTTGTAGATGAATTCCATATACAAATTTGCCTATTTTCCCATACAAAATCAAGAAATTTGTAATACTTCTTTTCTTTTGGCTACCTACCCTAATTCTAGTAAATTTTTGGAGTCAAAATCCTGACATTAAACTAGTTAAGAACTCCACCCTATGGCAATGCAAATAGAATGCACTAGTAAATCACATGGATCTAGGAACGACTTCCTGTATTTGATTTGTGGTCAAGCTATAGTTTGAGGATTTGGTAACTTTCATAGGACACATTGTCAAATAGGCTTTTCTCTTGGTATACCTTATCTAGTACAGAATTAATACTCCTATAACCATAACGGAAAGACAACACAACCCTTTCAACACCTTTGTAATATGAAGAATGGGCTTAACAAAATTCTCTTCTAAGAATTGGTATTATGTAAGCATGGTGAATATTCTCAAATGCCATAAAACTTGGGATACTTGAAAATCAAACTTAAAATGGCAGTTTTGAAACTTTTCTATAGTAATACCTTTTAACTAGGTTGACATTGCTAAAAAAAATTGATTGGTAATTTTCTACAACAATTTGTTTATGTTGAGCTTCCTGAGTACATTCGTATACCCTAAGGAGGATTACTACAAAACTTTTAGTTGATTTAGAGACAATGTCCCACTTTAATCCTCGTGTATCCCCCACCCAAGTTCATTTTAAATCATGGTTTCTTAAATTTAAGGTACCTTGACAATCTCATATTGTAGTCCCTCTCCATATACCTCTAAAACTTTGAACCCGTAGGTGGGTTCATACACTCAATTATGCAGTAAGTTTAGCAAATAAGTTTAGTAGCAGAAAATTTAGCTTACTATGACTTCTCTTTTCCTCGAACTCACTGTAATCTAAAACAAGTAACTAAATTAGGTTCCCCGACAACGGTGCCAAAAACTTGATCGCTCGGTAATGTCTATATACACTGTCACAAGTAGAAAATAATAAGTAAATTATCAATTCCATAGAGAATTTTTTTTTTTTTTTTTTTTTTTTGGTTACTTTTGTCACTGCAAAAGTGAGTTTATGGTATCTTTCAAATTGGTGTCAATGATTTTCACCTAATTAAACAAAATTTATGCAAAGTGTTATGGTGTAAAAACCGAGCAACTTGACAATTAACAATAATGAGGAAAGTTAGGCTAAGAGATATTAAATAGATAAGTTGTTGAACCTTGCCGTGGATTTTAGTTCTTTTTAGTTCACATTGACTAATCTAGAGGATGATCATGGGTTTATAAGTAAGAAATACATCTACATTGGTACAATGCCTCTTGTAGAAACCAAAAGCAAGTCCATAGGATCTTATACCCAAAGTGGACAATTTCATACCATTGTGGAGGGTTGTGATTTCTAACAGGGCGTAGGAATTCAGACTATGTTGCTTGGAACATGAGAAGTCTTGGGCATAGGTTTTAAACTGCATTGCTTTAAACGTAAAAAGCCTTGGACGCAGTTTCAAACTACACTTAGAATGTAATAGGCATTGGGCATAGCTTTCTGTATAGCAGACAACACATGAAACCTTGGATGTAGGTTCATACTACGTTGCTTAGAATGCAAGAAATTTTGGACGTAGGTACAGACTATGTTGCTTTGAATAGATGAAGCCTTAAACATAGGTTGTTAGGTTCATGACTCATACCGTAAATCCTAGGGGAGTATCTTAAGGAATCGAAAAAGAACTAAAGAAAGAACCAAGAACAAGACTAAGGTCAAGAGCAAGGATAAAAACTAGAACATGGATCAAGATCAAGTTCTCAACACTAAGAACCTAAAGACTTTAGATCAGAACCAAGATCGAAACCTCATAATACAAGACCAAAATCCTTTGGCTAGATCATGACAACAACTTAGAACTCAAGTACAAATCTAGAGGCCTAAGTTCTTAGGACAAGAATAAGAAAAAGTCTTAAAATAGTGTGGTACCCTAGAATATAGAGGACATGATTAAAAGTCGATAAGTAGATAAGAAGCTAGTCAAGGATGGGGGCGGACTCTAGAGGGGATGACATAGACAAGCCTCACACTAACCTCTAACCTTCTTTCTATTTTGATGTTTTGTTTTAGCTCTATTTTGTTATAGTGTAAATATATATGTATATTATGTTTTAAATACTTCTTGTTTTGTTTTGTGAAATTTTTTATTGTCATTCTATGTCCATCGAGTCAACCCCAGTTGAAATCCATGCTTCAAGCAAGCTAAATAATCAGATTGTGACTCGATTCAGTTCAGTACTTTCATCGAAGTTGAAGAGTATTAATAACAATGCAAAAAAGTTAATTTGATTCTATTCTTGATCTGATCCTTCTTGAACTCCAGGTAAAGACCCTTTATTCAGAAATTGACGCTTTACCCTATTTTTAGGGCCATTTTCCCGGTATTTAGGGTGAGAGATAATTAGAAAGTGAAGCCGAAAGAATAATGAGAGTGAACTGTCAGTCAATCCTCCTTTCCTTATTCATTCTCACTCCACAAACAAGGGGAAGTAGATATTACGTCCAGCCTTACTAGAAAGATAGACCCTGGAACTTCCAAAACCAAGAAGGAAGTCCGGGATGATCCGCTCAAACTCGTTTCAGTATTTGCCCTTTAAAGGCCTGAGTGAGTATCCAAAGTAAGTAGAAGGAGATGCCACCTCTTTTGTTGAGGAGTTCGCCCCTCCATCTGTGGAAACTGGGGCTGAGTCCAATCCTAGGGCATTAACCTTTCTGGGAAGCCGGTCCCTTTACATAGCCGCCTAAATAGGCTTTTCGAAATAGCTACAATTTCATCGGCTGGTCTAGAATCAGCTACCTTATAATAGGCCGCTAGGGGTACAGATTTGCTAACAGTTTAATTAACCAGTGTTCTGTTTGCAATTGAATGCGTATCAGCTGTGATTGAATCAGTAAGCGCAGCAATATCCATCTTGGAATAAGCGCTGCTAGTATAGTCTTTTTACGCTTGAACTTTTTCTAACTAGAAATTGTGAATAAGAGAAGAAAGCGTTTTCTCCTATCGGTATGATCTTTCCATCACCAATCACTACTTTTTTATTAATTACTCCTACATAAACAGTTCGTACTCTCTTTCCATTTTTCGGTACTTACCCAAAGAGAACCCTGCTACCAATGTTGATGACAAGTCTAACTTCTCCTTAGGCCAGCAGCGGAGTCAGGTTGCGAGTAGAGAACACTTAATTAAAAGACTAGATAATCAGATTGACCTCACCTAATGGCTTGGAAAAGACTGAGATTCTATTCTGACTTGCGCCCTGGATTCATTCATATAATGCTTGTTTACGGCTTATCAGCCCCCCATCCCTACTTGACTAAGCTAAGGAACTACTGAAAATGGCACGAAATCACAGACGGAAGTAAGAAAGAAGAAGGCTACTCATACGGGAATCTGAAAGCTACTAGGCCTGCTTAGGCTTGTTGCTGGCGGATGGAAGTCCCGGGGTTTGGATCAAAAGAATATATTGTTGAACCTAGTGACTGACTACTTTATGCAACTACTCGCTAGTTAGCCTTAAAGCTAGCTCTCACTAACAAAGCCAGTTCAATCTCCATAACCTTTGTGTTGAACGGTATACCCCCGCCTTTTCTAAGTAAGGTGCCATTACCGCCGGTTGTCTTAAACGTGTCTTATTGCTGCTTTGTCTTAGTGCTTTACTTGCCTTCAACATTCTCTCTTAAAAAGGAAAGAACCGCTAGTACCAGGAATTCTTCAATCTTTGTATCAGTTCTTCGAATGCAACTATCCGCTCTTTCTTTCAATGGTAGAATGTCAGTTAAATGCCATAAGGGTAAATACCTGTAAGGATTCGAATTTTTGTTTTATTTATTTTATGCTAAGATTTTTATTTTTGCTGCCAAAACGAAAAGATATTATGCTGCATTTATTGTCGCTGGAAAAGGTATGATTTCTAGCAAGGAAATTTCTACCTTAATGGAAAAGTCATAAAGACCTCTTATATTCCAATATACAACTCTCCTCCTTCCTTGGAAACAACTTTTGCTCTCCAAACGTTTAGGGTTTTCGAGGGTATCTGAGAGTACGGAAAAATCGAGAGGGTTAGCCAGGAAAAAAACGTGTGAGGTGGTTCGCTGGATTTTCTTCGGTGAGTGGCCGGAGGGAGAAGCGACCGAGGCTATCGGTGTTGAATATCGTTGCGCGTTGGTCGAAATAGGCGAGGGGTGTCGTCGCATCGCCGGAATCGGGGTTGTGACGTCGTCGTTGGCGGCGCAGCAACGATTAGGGTTTTCGTGAGATTTCGGGTAAGGAAGACGAAGGAAAACGGGTCGGGTTCACGTTCGGCCTCTGGACCAGCCCACGGAACGAACGCGGGCCCTGTGCGTTTCGGCCCAACGCGGACGCGCGCTGCAGCCTTGGTCTCGGCTCGGCTTGACGTGTACGGCGGCTCGGCTCCGTCAAAACCCGCGGCTCGGCATCGTCAAATCCCGCAGCTCAGCTTGGCGGCTTAATTGGTCGGCTCGGCAGCTCGGCTTGGTGAATCGGTATCACTATAATATATCGATTCCAAGGTTTTTTTGCCCTTCCGAAGCCGTTTCTGCCCTTAGTTTTACCATCCGAGGTCAGTATGGCTCCTAAACGTTAAAGACAGAGTAGGTCGAGGGTTTATTTTGATAAATAGCATGAGGTTTAGCTAGGGTACCTTATGAAAGGTTCTAAATTTTTATGTGGTTATCATAGAACATATTTAACCGCTGGGATTAGCTCGTTGTGAGTGACTTCAACCAAGACCATCGAGGTAAGTGACCTTACTGTTGGAGTTAGCTTTCTACGTGTTGTATGATGGTGCGTGCCCTGTGGCCCCTGCATGCACCATATTTTATGTGATATGATTATGTGATGTATAGATTGTGTATGTTATGTGATGTATGAACTTGTGTTGACTGTTACCTGTTTATGTAAGTCATGTGAGATGTCATGTGATGTAAGAAGCGTAAATGCGATGTTAGCACTGCTTATGTAATGCCATGTTAAATATGTTAAGGGACCTCATGCATATATGTATGTCACGTGCATCGGGATTCTTCCCCTTTATGATACGAAAGAATGAAATACGATATTTATGTTCGCCATGATATCATGCGGGCCCTTTTCTGTTCTGTGGTGTCCGGTTACGTGTAACACGTTGTGCCCGACCAAGTCAGGCCCAGGGGGTACGTATAAGAGCCCGCCTGGTGGGTTCATGTACACGTACATGGGCCATGTGTGAAGGAGTACCACACATCCAACCCTACCCGGAATAGAAAAGTGCCCAAGGCTATGAAAAGTTTATGAAAAGTTAGGTCCCGCTCATATGTTGCATGTGTTTGCATTCCTAACCCCAACAGTGGGGTGACTTACTGAGTATTTCATAAAATACTCAAGCCACGTGCTACCTACATTTTTCAGGTAAAGGCAAGGCGCCAAGGTACGGTTGACGGCGGAGCTGAGGCCACCATGGAAGTTGGAGACGGGGTATTTTTAGGAGCTTACTTTTATTAGACTGTTTTAAGTTATAGGATTGAGTATCGTTTTATTTGGATTTACTTTGAATTCAGTATTGAAGGTTTATTTTTGGAGATTATGTTTTGTTTTGGATTCATGAATTTTTATGAAAGACTATTTCAAGGTTATTTATGATGAGCTTCCGCTTAATGAGATAAGTATGCATAGGTGACGTCACTAATTAGGTTAAAGAAAATTAGGGGCGTTACAATACCAGTCTTAGCTATTTGAAATAACAGAAACTAGTTGCTCGAGTGCCTTTTACCGAGAGTGATTCTAGGAGCTTTAGCTCGAATACCAACATCAACTCTCTTGCAGACCTGAAAATAGAGAGAAAAGAGATTACTTAGAGCTAGTAGAGGCTAGAGCTGCATATGATCCATCAGTGGCAGAGACAGATGTAGTAGTTCCTATGGTTTACCCTTAACAAGTAGTTTCAGCAACAGTAGACCCAGCATTTAGAGAGCGATACCACCTGGCAAAGGGGGAAAGCTATAGGCATCAGCGAAGACGTAGGTAGCAGATCTACCAGCATCACTATCGGTCAATTTCAAGTCCTTAATTAACTGTTCCATCAACAGAAAGGACTGAAGCGGCTGCAGGAAGGTATGCAGCTTACTTAAATGCTACTGGTGGATCATAATATATATGTTCCCACCTATGCCTCTAGTGATGCTTCAACCTTTGTTTCTGCTGCTCCTGCTGAGTATAGAACTGAGAAGGGTACTAATCCTTGATCTACTACTGGCCTGCTCGCTTTGTTTATGCTCCAGTGGGGACTAGCTTTCGAACTGACTCGACATCCAAGAAATTCCTCCCCAGGTGAATCTGGATACCAACCAAGTATATCCCTGACTAATGGGAAGACCCTCTCTATTATCCGGAGAACCAGCACACTCAAGAACATCCATGCATGACTGATAAACTATTCATACCAAAAGAATTATATCCATTGATAAGTTGTGAAGAGTTTAACCATAGATAATCTCTTAACCATCCCATCAAATAAGTGGAAGATTCATTAAACTGTGAAACGTTACCTTGCCATAATGTGATGTGCTTCCAGTGCCAATAAAAAGTAACCCATCCAATGATATTTAACATCCAGAAAACCGGCCACAATGTATATTTCATTAACTAGACATATATGTAATTGAGATGATATCTCTAATAGAAAGATATATATTATAGATTCATATATATTCAACCTCTAGTTTTATAGAGTACAATTGGATACACTTCAATAACAATAAGAGTATGGTAGAAGGATTCATATATTTCTCTCTTTCTAACATACTCTCGGATCTCATAGAAGACTTCTCTCGTAGAATACTAAGAGCAATTGATAGATGATCCAGGGGTTCGGTTCCGTAGGAACTTTTTATCTTCGAATTTCGAAAAGAATTAGTAAACCCCATCTTTAACGTTTGAACCATGATATGAAATGAGTTTGATAAAACAAGCAGAGGGAAGAGACTTTTCGAACCCGCAGAATCACAACAACAGTAAGACTGAACGAAGTGAGTTACCAATTTCTATAGAGCTAGGGCATAAACCAAATATAGTGATAATTTTATTCTTCGTCTTTACTTTACAAAAAAAAAAATAATAATAATAATAAAATAAAATAAAATAAAAAATAAAAAATAGAAGGGAAATTCATCAGTTATATATATATTTATATGGGCGAACGATGGGAATTGAACCCGCGCATGGTGGTTTCACAATCCACTGCCTTAATCCACTTGGCTACATCCGCCCCCTACCCTATATATAAGTATTTTGATGGAAATAGGGGCAAGAAAGCTCTATGGAAAAAAGATGGTTAAATTCGAGGTTGTCTAACGGGGAGTTAGAATACAGGTCTAGGTTAAGTAAATCAATCAATAGTCTTGGTCCTATTGAAAGTGAAGGATCAATTATCAATAATATGAATAAAAACATTCCTAGTCATAGTGACAATTCTAGTTACAGTATTGTTGATGATTTAGTCGGCATTTAGAATTTCGTATTTGATGACACTTTTTTAGTTAGAGATAGTAATAGCAGTAGTTATTCCATATATTTGGATAGTGAAAATCAAATTTTTGAGATTGACAATTTTGTAAGTGAACTAAAAAGTTTTTTTTATAGTCTTCGGAACTCTACTTATAAAAATAATGTATCTAAGAATGACTAAAAGAAACCAAAGATTCTCTCTTCTTAAACATCCTATATCCTCCACATGGTCAACTATGGAAAGAAATAAACGCCTTCAAAGTTTGACTAAAATTCGAAAACTAACAATTTTTTAGGCTCAATCGAAACTTTGATCTTTGATTAGCGTTTCTTTTTTGATTTTCTTACTAAAGTGTACAATTTCTTCCTAAAACGTCATTCACAAACATATATATAGTTATAGCAACCAAGTTATAGCAACCAAAATAAAAGGACCTAGTGCATGGCTACTCATATATTTGTAGCCTTTCCATAAAATCATCTACAGTGACCCTGTAATAATTATGAACATCCAAAGTGAACCTGCACTCAACTACAAATATGTTAAATGGAAGATTATATGTGTTAAATATTGGTTGGTTAGTTGGTTCCAATGGGACCTGCAACCGTCGACTCATGAGATCAACGCTCTAACCAACTAAGCTACGAAATCTTGTATGTTTTTCTTAAATAAATATTTGAATGAAAATAATATAAATGGTTCATAATATGGTTCATAATATACCTGGTTGATGACTCGCACTCGCCTTTTATTACCTCAGAGAAAAAAGATTACAAGGGAAAAAGGGAAAACATTATTGAAATAAAGGAAAAGTAACCAAACCCAAAATGAATGTTTTATTCTACCCATGGTTTATTATGCAAATACATTTCAACCTATACTAACCTATACTAATCATGCAACCAAATTCAGCCTAGACTACAAAATGGAAAAAGGAAAAAAAAAAAAACAAACAACTACGTTATGCATGTGCCACGGTCCCGGGGTGGACGATGCCGCCGTCGTTGTCACATGGGTGCCATGTCCTTATCTACAAAAGTAAAGTAGCACGAGGCTTGAGTATTTCTAGAATACTCAGTAAGTGACCCCCCTATCGGGGTTATGCGACAAATACATGCAATGAGATGATGGGACCTATCTTTCGTTTCGTTTCGTTTCGTTTTCCCTACGGTGTAATCCTAACAGGTAATCGTGGACGTGTACCATATACTCTACAAATATGTTAAATGGAAGACCACTCAACTACAAATATGTTAAATGGAAGATTATATGTGTTAAGTATTGGTTGGTTAGTTGGTTCCAATGGGACCTGCAACCTTCGACTCATAAGATTAACGCTCTAACCAACTAAGCTACGAAATCTTGTATGTTTTTCTTAAATAAATATTTGAATGAAAATAATATAAATGGTTCATAATATGTTCATAATATACCTGGTTGATGGCTAACGCACAAAACTAACATATTATATATTTATATTATATTATATTATATTATATACATATATTTCTAGCATCCACTTATGTTAATGTTTTTGTTTTTTTTATGAGAATATGAAGTTATTTAATAAATAAAATCTAAATTTTAAAAATTATGTGATAGAATATTACATTATATTGTTACCTAAAAATATTATTTGCTTTATTATCATGTTTTACCTTTTTTAAATAAAAATTATAATAAAAAAAAATTGTTCATTAAAAATGGAAGAATTTTAAATATATATATAAAATAAAAATCTTTACGGTTAATATTCCTATTTTATTCATATCTTTAGGACGTGGAGTGTAATATTTTTTCATATCCTTAGGCTAGCAAACCTTGTCATAATCTCATGAGCTAACCTTAGGGAAATGCACACCCGTAACACTCCATAGTCATGGCATGCTTAGAATCAATGACCCTAAATTAAAATTTTCTTATTCGTGTAACAAATCATCTTCATGAGCTGAGTCAATAATGACATTATATTTGTCGTAACTCTTAAGTTCATGGAATCTCTTGAATCCTTTTAAGCTTATCATTGAGGTCATCTTTCATATTTTATTGCTAGAGTCTTAGGTCATTCAACGACCTTAGATTTCTACTAACATAAAGTCGCAACCGTTATCATAGTCTAGCTCATATGCGAAACTGAACATTTAAAACTTCATCTTAGAATACAGTCATGGACTTATATGTTCGAAAAGCATCTTTCAAACAACATAAAATAAATAAATGAAGTAAAACATTAAATATAAAAACACCCTGTACTAACCTAAAAAACTAAGAAAATAATACCACTCTTTCATGCACGTGCTATGGTATCTACTTGCGATGTCGTCATCAGTCGTACAGGGGTGCCTTGCCTTTACTTTAAATAGAAGTAACACACGTCTTGAGTACTTTAAGAAATACTCAGTAAGTGACCCCACTATTGAGGTCAGAGAATACAAACACATGCAACTCATGATCTAGAGACCTATCGTTAAAACCACATACGGCTGGTGTAACGACCCTAATATTTTACCTATTTAATCTAAGGTCATTACTATACATTGAAATGCGGAATATAATTAAATGAGCCCTATTCATAACTGCGACTCGCACTCGCCTTTTATTACCTCAGAGAAAAAAGATTACAAGGGAAAAAGGGAAAACATTATTGAAATAAAGGAAAAGTAACCAAACCCAAAATGAATGTTTTATTCTACCCTATGGTTTATTATGCAGATACATTTCAACCTATACTAACCTATACTAATCATGCAACCAAATTCAGCCTAGACTACGAAATGGAAACAGGAAAAAAAAAAACAAACAACTACCTTATGCATGTGCCACGGTCCCGGGGTGTACGATGCCGCCGTCGTTGTCACATGGGTGCCTTGCCCTTATCTACAAAAGTAAAGTAGCACGAGGCTTGAGTATTTCTAGAATACTCAGTAAGTGACCCCCTATCGGGGTTATGCGACAAACACATGCAATGAGATGATGGGACCTATCTTTCGTTTCGTTTCGTTTCGTTTTTCCTACGGTGTAATCCTAACAGGTAATCGTGGACGTGTACCATATACTCTACACGCAGCCCATACGTGCGAGTATGGGCTCACCAGCTAGTTCGCACACCGTTGGGCCACTGTCCCTAGCCGGTGGGCATGCTCTGGGAGCCCTTATACCGGGACCCATTAAAACTAGGACCGTCACGGCAGCGCTATGCAGGGCATAACGATCGTTGTCCTGCCATTGGATGTACGCGTCCGTACCCTCGTGATAAGATAAGAAATCAACTACAAGGGGGGTAAGATTCGGATTACCTTGTTGATCGAATATCTCAAGACAAGAACATTGTTTGAGATTCGAATCACTCCACAAGCAAGATCGATCATGTCAAGCTTGAATGATTCTTGTTGATCAAATATCTCAAGACAAGAACACTTGATTGAGATTCAAATCACTCCACAAGCAAGATTGATCATGTCAAGCTTGAATGATTCTACATGCAGCCTAAACTACATAGAATTGCAAAGAAACTTAGCCATGGGCTAAAAAAGAGCACAAATGCTTCTTTAATAATATTTTCCAAGTCTACCTTACAAATATAACATACATGGCTTTATATAGCCTCAAAAATGAAACTAGTAAAGATATTCCAAGAGTTGTAACATTCCTACTTTATGGTCATAATTAGCCATTATGTAAATGTAACCGAAATTAAATAACAAGTCTTAAAATACAATAACTCTAAATTACTCTAAATTGTAACCCACCCAAAATTTACAACAATCAAACTTCATTCTTCTTCAATGTAGCATGAATTGAAACATCTTTTGATAATTTTGACAACCTTTTCTTCACATCTTCATTGAAGTATATTGTATGATTGATGTCTCTTGGTTCATATCACCTCGTGATGGGATGAGGTCCCACTAGTCCTACAGTTATCATTAATGAACATAACCTCGTGTCACGTTTTCATGCTTACATGTCATTCTCATCCTCATTTCGTTACATATCATACATATTCCTAGTGGGGTTATGTTCCATGCAATTTACCGTATTTCATGTCATACAATTCATACAGTTACATTCAAATACTCATATAAACAAGCCATAATCGTACAAGGGTCACACATCGTCACATGCATAACATACCACATCAACTAAGCAACATACATAACATACATTCACGTTCACATGATTTCGTACTTAAGCACATTAAGCTAACATACAATTTAATGACACGTGCATATCCACGGGCACGTGTCAACATACAGCAATTAACGCGTAACCTACGACGGGTGAGCCACTTACGTGGTATGCCTTAACCGAAGTACTCCCTACAATATAATGTAAGCTCCTAGCTCCTCGTGGACGTTCTACGCTTCCGTTGGTGGTTGGTTCCTATTGGTTCATTAGTCACTTTCATTAGTATTTCACAAATAATAATAAATTCCCAACTGAAATTTGTGAAATACGACCTTAAAATGTTTCATTTTACCATAAACACGGCCGAAACCAGGTCCGAGAGGGTCGAAACGGTGTCAAACGGGCTGAAAACAGGTTTTTCGAGCCGAATAAGTCGCCGGTGTCGAGGAGCCACTGCCGAGCCGATTAAGCCACTGGAGCCGAGAGGAGCTGCACTGCAAATGTGCCACGTGGCACAATTAGAGAGCGACACGTGTGCAGGCATCTCGGGTCGAGGCGCGGGTTAACAGGTTGCTCACGGGTCTTGGGCCGAACGCGGGTGACAGGCCGTTCGCGGGTGAAGGGCCAAGGTGTTTGGGCCGCGGGTAACGTCGGTTCTGGGCCGACCGAAGGGACGTGGTTTGATTCGGGTTGCCGAATCTGGATCTCGGGTCGGACTTCGTCCTCTTCGCCCGACTGCCTACGCGATTTTCCGGCGATCTCTCTCTCTCCTCGACAACGTCGTCCCGACGTCCTTTTCGCCTCTTTTTTCCTCCGTTCCCGAGATTATTCTTCACCCTAACCCCGTTTTTGGTACAGATTTCGTTGGTAAGGGCCTCACACTCCCAGATCTGGAGGAGCTCGAAAGTCCGCCGTTCCGTCTTCCTTGCCGACGGTGTTCAGCGTACGGGATTCGTCTAAAACCTACTCCTGATGTGTGTAAAGGATTCTGGGATTACTTTTGTGGTGTAAAATGGGGGTTTTTTACGTCGATTCGTACGATTCGGCTTCGCCGGAGTTCTATCGGTTTTCTGTTCTTTCTCCTTTTTCCTCACTGTTTTCGTTTCTTTGCAGGTTCTTTCCGGGTGGCTAAAGGTCGGGGACGCGATTTGTGGCATCCCAGCTCTGCCGACGACCCTTTTTTTTTTCCTTTACATTACCTACCCCTAAAAAGAACTTTCGTCCTCGAAAGTCTCGAACTCGTGGATCAACTCGGGATATTTTTTCTTTATTTCCTCCTCTCGTTCCCACGTAGCTTCCTCGACTTGGTGGTTACGCCACAATACCTCAACAAAACCTATACTCCTATTACGTAAGGCTTTCACCTCTCGGGCTAGAATTTTAATGGTTCCTCCTAGTAACTTAAATTTTTCTCAATTTCGAGAGGTTTGTAGTCTATTACGTGCGTCGGGTCTGCAATATATTTCCTTCACATGGACACATGAAATACATCGTGTACGCTTGAAAGTGAAGGTGGTAAAGCTAGTTTGTAAGCTACCAGACCTACTCTTTCTAAAATCTCGAACGGTCCAATGAATCGGAGGCTGAGCTTCCCCTTGCGTCCGAATCTTAGAATACCTTTCATGGGCGCTACTTTTAGGAACATTGGGTCCCCCTCTTCGAACTCTAAATTCCTACGCCTAACGTCGGCGTAGCTCTTTTGCCTACTCTGTGCGGTACGCATTCTTACTCTAATTTTCTGTATTGCCTCGTTGGTGACATGGACCAGCTCGGGTCCTACCAGTTCTCGTTCTCCTACTTCGTCCCAGCACAATGAGGATCTACATCATTTTCCATACAACGCTTCAAAGGGTGCCATCCCGATGGTTGCTTGGAAGCTGTTATTGTAAGAGAATTCAATTAAGTGCAGTTTGGTGTCCCAACTCCCTGTGAAATCCATAACGCATGCCCGAAGCATGTCTTCCATTATTTGGTTTAATCGTTCTGTTTGGCCATCCATTTGTGGGTGGAAGGCGGTGCTAAAGTCGAGGCGGGTACCCAGTGCTTTTTGAAGTCCGCGCCAAAAGGCCGACGTAAAATGCGGGTCTCGATCCGACACAATTGACACCGGTACTCCATGCAACCTCACAATTTCTTTAACATACAGTTGGACCCAATTGTCCACTGTATATGTTGCCTGTTAAATAAAAGCCATGTTCCTTATTTAGTTAGGTTTCTCAAAACATCTGAATTTACGCCAATGGAAGAGCGTAATTCTAGGTGCCATTTTTTGGCCAATTTGGGCGAAGTCTTCGTCCACTGTTCTATTTTTGTATAATTAGTTTTCCTATTTTTATAATTAGATTTGTTATTTAAACCATTCAACAGAAGGAAAATGAGATATCGAGTCTTCAGCAAATCTCAGCGAATCTCTCTCCCTCTCTCCTTTTACTTCCGCTAATTTTTCCTTCGAAGAAACCTTCGGCCAACTTTTCGTCGACATTGTCCTCCGAATTGCCAGAGTCAACATTGCCTTACCCGATAGGAAGTGAGCCGACTTCGTCAGACGGTCCACGACCACCCAGATTACCGTATAGCCCTTTAATGTTTTGGGTAGGCCTACTATGAAATCCATGGCAATGTTTTCCCATTTCCATTCCGATATACTTAGAGGTTGTAGTAGCCCGGCGGTTTTCTGCCTAGGGGCTTTTACTTGTTGGCACACCAGACACTTACTCACGTACTCCGCGATATCCTTTTTCATACTTTGCCACCAGAAGTGTTGTTTCAAGTCTGGATACATCTTTGTTCCACCTGGATGTATCGAGAAGGTTGAGTTGTGTGCCTCAGTTAGGATTTCGTTCTTTCTTTCACTCATGGGTGGGACACATAAATGCCCTTGGCATAATAATCCGTCATTTGTTGACTTAGAGAATCCGTCCACTGAGCCTACTTTCAATTGGTCTAGGATTTTACTTAGGCTTGGATCCCCACGTTGTGAGTTTATGATCCTTTGTCTGAGCGTGGAGCGCACTATCAGTCGGGCTATTTGGGCGGCAACTTCTTTGGTTACTACCACTATATCAGCCCGTTCGAAATCAGTTCGCACACGTGGCTCCCTGGTGATGAGGGCCGACGAGTGTACTGCTTTTCGACTCATTGCATCAGCGACTATGTTTGCTTTTTCAGGGTGGTACTGGATGTCTATGTCGTAATCTTTTACCATCTCTAACCATCTACGTTGCGTCATGTTCAATTCTTTTTGGATGAACAAATATTTTAGTCTTTTGTGGTCCGTGTAGATCTGGGTCTTTTCGCCACACAGGTAGTGTCGCTAAATTTTTAACGCGAACACTACTGCTGCCAGCTCCAAATCATGTGTAGGATAGTTTTTCTCGTAATCTTTTAGTTGGCGTGACGCATACGCAACCACCTTGCCATGTTGCATCAGTACACAGCCTAATCCCTTTTTGGACGCGTCATTGTAAATCACTTATCCCACAGAACTTTCTGGAACTGTGAGCACTGGGGCGGATACTAGTCTTTGTTTTAGTAATTGAAAGCTGGCCTCACAAGTATCGTCCCAAACAAAAGGTACACCTTTTTTTGTCAATTGGGTGAGAGGCGTGGCTATTCTAGCAAAGTCCTGGACAAACCTTCGATTGTAGCCTGCCAATCCCATGAAACTTCGTATCTTGGTGACCGTTGTTGCGCATTTCCATTTCGTGACCGCTTCTATCTTATTGGGATCTATGAAGATTCCATCTTTAGACACTACGTGCCCCAGAAACGAAACCTGTCGTAGCCAAAATTCACACTTGGTGAATTTGGCATACAGCTTGTTCTCCCTTAGGATAGTTAAGGCTTTGCGAAGCTCTTGGTGTTCTAGGTCCGTTTTCGAGTATATCCGGATATCGTCTATGAACACGATCACAAACGAGTCTAAGCACTCCTTAAATACTCGGTTCATTAGTTCCATAAATACAGTTGGGGCATTGGTGAGACCAAAAGACATCACCACAAACTCGTAGTGGCCATATCTGGTTTGAAAGGCTGTTTTCGGTATGTCTTCATTTTTAATCTTAATTTGATGGTATCCTGATCGAAGGTCTATTTTAGAAAACACTGTTGCCCCACGTAGTTGGTCAAATAGGTCCTCAATACGGGGTAATGGGTATTTTTTCTTTACCGTCCTCTTGTTTAATTCCCTATAATCAATGCATAAACGCATTGAGCCGTATTTCTTTTTAACAAACAACACTAGCGCACCCCAAGGGGACACGCTAGGTCGAATGAAACCCTTATCTAACAGGTCTTGCAGTTGTGTTTTAAGCTCTTTTAGTTCGGCTGGTGCCATGCGGTACGGGGCCTTAGAGATGGGTCCCGTTCCTTGTTCCAGATCTATCCCAAAGTCTACCTCTCGCGATGGAGAAATTCCTGGGAGGTCCTCCGGGAAGACATCCATAAATTTGTTTACTACGGGTACTGTGTCTATGGGTTTTTCCTTTCCTTTTGTATTTACTGCACAGGCTAGAAATGCCCACCCCCCTTGTTGTATCAGGCGTCTTTCTTTCATCATCGATATTATTTTTGGGGTGGTACCTGTGGAGGTTCCTTTAAACTTAAAGGTAAGTCCGTTGGGAGGTGTGAATATCACCTCCTTCTTATGGCAGTCTATGCTAGCAAAGTTTTCTTCTAACCAGTCCATTCCTAGTATGACGTCAAAATCCGTCATATCCACTACCTTTAAGTCTACGTGGATGGTTTGTCCAACTATTACCACTTGTGCGTCCTTCACTCTATTTTTCGTAACTAAGTCTACCCCTGCTGGAGTACCGACCGACAATGAATTAAGGGTTCTACTACGAACCCTGCTTGTTTAACAAATGGTAAAGCAACGAAGGAATGGGTAGAACCAGAATCAAACAATGTCAACGCAAAGTGTCCTAGTATAGAAAGCGCACCTGTCACCACAGTGCCAGATGTTCCCGCCTCTTTACTGGTCGTTACATATGCCCTGGTCTGTGGACGGGTTTGTAAGGTGGGCTCTCAAATGGCCGCTCCTCTAAGGGGTTCCCTTGGAATTCCCGGGCTCTTTGTAGGGCAAGTTCTGGCCACATGACCTGCATGAACACATATATAACACATACCTAAGCCCGCCAAACATCTCCCAACATGTTGTTTTCCACAATTACGGCACAGGGGCTTCTCCATTGCTAGGTATCGGCCTATTGGGGTGGAGCAAGTGGCCTACTCTAACATCGAGGTCTCTAGGACGGTGGTTGGAATTCTGTGGTATCGACCTCGACAAGGCGTTTCCTCCCTGTGACGACCTTTGGCTCCGTTTTCTTTTCCTCTAGGGGTTCCTCTAGGGCCTTGGCCGTCCTTAGGGCCTCTTCATAGGTTTTTGGGTTAAAGGCCTCTAACATGCGGCGGGTTTTCGGATTCAATCCTAACACAAATTTTTCTGTCTGTTTCTCTTCAGTGTCAGCTAAAGACGGTGCAAACCTTCTCAATCTCATGAAGTTCTGATCGTACTGATCTACCGTGCGATCACCTTGGGTTAAGTGGTTAAACTCTTGCTGTTTCTTTATACGGGTTTCCTTTGGATAATAGTATTTTAGAAAGGCTTCCTTAAAGGTTTCCCACGTTGTAATTCCCCCGCCCGGGTTGATGCTCTGTTTATTATCCGACCACCACACTTCTGCATTTTTTTGTAACACATATGTCGCACATGACACCTTATGTTCATCAGGGCATCTCATTGATTCAAATGTCGTTTCCATGTTTGCGATCCACATCTGAGCCACTGTGGGATCTTCCTTTGAACCGAAAAAAGAACGGGGGTTATACCACCTGAAATCCTTTAACCAACTCGCACCCCTATCCGGGTGCGGGTTGTTCACTGGTTGGATAGCTACCACATCCACCAGTAGCAGGGCTGCCGCGTTGGCTGGTTGCGTGGCCATTACCGCGACTTGTTGCGTAGCCAACAACGTGACCTGTTGTGTGTCTAGCATGGTTTGCATAGTTTTTTGGAGGGATTCCAACAGTAACTTTGTGGAAGGGTCTAACCCGGGCTGTGGTGCAGCTTGAGGGGGCGGTGCATATTCAGGAGGGGGTACAGCTTGTGGGGGAGGTGCATATTCAGGAGGGGGTACAACTTGTGGGGGAGGTGCATATTCAGGAGGTGGTACAAACGCATATGGGCCGGTAGTCAACCCCTCTTGGGAAGAACTTCTATCGGCGTCTCCTCTTCCTCCTCTCCTAAAGGGAGGTCGTCCTCTCCCTCTCCTACCTCTTCTACGTCCTCTGTGCGGCATGGTTCTAGAAACCAAGAAAGAATTCTAGCTAAGTTTATGATTTACAACATTCCCTACATCCTACCATATAATTCATATGTACAAAAAAACATAAATCTCATAACGTAAAGACATGCATTACATCAGATCACATCAACACCAGATAACATCAACACCTTTTCATACAGTATCATGTCATGGATCATTTAAAGCCAACCACATTAAATATATCACAAATGTCATACATTCCTCGTTCTACATAAGGTGTACCTGGCAACGACGGGGCATCGGTGATTGGACCGTGGAACATGCCAAGCCTACTCTGTAGGCTAGTCTACAAGATATATAACCTAAAGCTCTGATACCAACTGTAACGACCCAAAATTTTCTAGTTAGTTTAAGTTCGCTACTGTATACGTACCATAAACATTAAATGCAGAAGACTTCATAAAAATTCCATAAAACATAACCTTTATCTTAAAACACAGCCATGGACTTACGTGTTTCGAAAACATCTTTAAAACGACACAACAAAAGACTAAATAAAATGAATAAGAGTTTAAGTTAAAAACATCCTAGTCTAGCCTAAGTCTAAGAAAACAAATACCACTACCCTATGCATGTGCCATGATCTCGAGTTGCGATGCCGTCGTCAGCCGTACAGGAATGCCTTGCCTTAACCTGAAAAATGTAGTAGACATAAGAGTGTGTCAAGCTCAAGTATATAGTCAAAATAATCTATAGTATAGGGATAAGGCTGAGTACCTTATCCTGGGGAAACTATGGATGCGTCTCACTTTTTCTCGCCCTTAACTTTAAGGCTATGCCATCCTAAGGTTCTACTTAATGGAAGGATCTTATCAATGTCCATGAATGAGAAATCATAGATCAAACTGTCGAATCGAAAAACATAGAGTGCTATCATATAGCTTTGTATCGGCTAAGTGAACGAGTTGTAGATAAGCGGACTCGAACCGCTGACATCCGCCACAGGGTAAACCACCGCCTCTCAAGCCCCAAACTAATTCTACAATAAAGGCCAACGACAATAACTCCTCCCCGATCACAGCTTACAACTTTTATCGTACTGTGCTCTCCAAAGAGCAACTCTTCTCAAAATCTCAAAGGAAAGGTACTGAGTTGGAATCCCATTCTAACTAAGGTAAGGATTCTTGTGGTTTTGGAGAATCAAGCTAGAGGAGAACCAGGAACGGAGAGCTTTCTCCCCTTTTCTACCTTCACTTCCAACACTCAACTCAAGATTACTGATCCTAAACCTCATTGAAGAACTGTAAACACTCTTTCTTTATTCATGAGACAGAACTACTGAAGGAACCTTTGCCTCTATTCCCTATTTATTCGTTCATTTATGAGATAATTCGAAAGAGATTGAACAGTCTGTCAAGACTCAACTCAAGATTAATTCCCCTTTTCATTCTCCTTCACCATGATATAAACAATGTGATCACTAAATTGTACATGCGAAGACTTGTGAGTGGGGGCATCCTATGCAATGAGTATTGCATAAGATCAGACCAGGAAGAAAATCACTCTCACTTTATAATGTCGTTTATTGTTGAGACTGATTTTTTTCATTCGATGACCTAGGTAACTCAATCTTAATCCTGAGCTAACCATGAACTTCCATTTATTCATAAATATCCTTAGATTTGCATGAGTGAGAGTGGCTCGAGTTCGCTGACTCAATAAGCCTCCCATCTCAGGGGTAAGACTGGGTGAATAGCTGGGCACATAGGGTGTAAGATGGAATTCACTCCTACCCACTTTTATGGATAGTAGAGAGGTTGTTCCCTTAAGTACTGATTCCAAGTCTTGAACAAGAAGCCCCACCCTCTCATTGGTTTGAGAGGGATTCGGTTTACTGGTTGGACCACAAACCAATTGTTCATTAGAGAATCAGTTGAACATAAGGAACAAGAAGTAACTTACCCTAGGTCAACATACCCTTGAGTGTCACGCGGGTTATGATGATCATCATCAACATCGTGTAGGCACCTATACTCATCATTGGAGAAGTAACCCAATGCATATGTACACACAAAATGCATGAGGTCCCTATAATTTTAATCTTTAAATCATTCTTATGACACAACCCTATACACCATTCACACATTACCCTAGATAACATGCATGCATTGACCTTCATAAGCATGAGTTATTCGTAGTGTATTCTTTAGATTATTTTAGAAGAATCTTGGATCTTGAGTAAAAGTTACTTGAGGTAACTTATTTCCGCGTTTCTTAGGCCCTTACTTAGTTTAGGTTCCAAACTTACTCTGTTCAACATGAAATCTTGAATATATCTGTGAAGGGAATGAACTCTTAATCAACATAGCGTATTAATCTTGAATATATATTCGTAAGTGTATTCTTTATATTATTTTTTCCTCTAGCTAAAGGAATTTTTTTTGGTGGAACGTCTTTAAGCATGTAGCCTTAATTTTGAGAAATTGTGATCTTGTTTGCAATTCACTCGAAAATGAAAATTTTTCATTTTCTTGGACAACTTATTCTAGGGCATTTTAGCTCTCGATTTCTTCATCAAAATTACTCATATTGATCTTCTTAAGCTAAAGGAATGCTCAATTTTAAGAAAAATGGATTGTAGATGGGAATTCGATCCTTACTCCCAATTTCAATTGGGCATGCTCTTGGACTGGTTAGCTTTCATGGTCTTCTACAAGAATGTTCCTTGAAGGTGCAAAAATTGAATGAGATTGATCTTACTCTACGAATTTCCTTGTAGACTAGGATTTGATTTTCAAGTTTTCTTTGAACTTTTTCAATGGCGATCCATAATGGGGGAATGAGTTTGAGGCTCTTTCAACACTCGATTCCTTCATAAAAATTGTGGGTAATCTTGCTTAGAAAGTGGAGGAACAAGTTTGAAGAGAAATAATGGACAATTGCTTTTGAGTTATGAAGAAACTTGAGAGTAGAAAATCCAAAAACTGAACGGCTTTTTCTTGCGATTGAGAGCTCAACTTGGCTTGATTCTTGTTCCAAATGAAAGCCCCAACTACAGACTTTATATGGAGAGCTTAAACCAAAGTAAAAGATCGAGGGAATGATTCTTGCTCAGGGTGGGAGAGGTCCCAAATCCAATACTTAGAATGCCTCTAGTTTTTCTTATCCACATAGGGAAATACTTATTTCACAACTTTTTTTAACCATCTTTATGTTCTTAGGGCGGAAAAAAATGGTGGAATAATTGTACACGTGATCTATTAAATTAATTGATTTTAGAAGGTTGAAACCCTATCAAATACAAAACTAAAAAACGAGGACACATTAGTCATTTTCAAAGTTTTGAAAGTATATGAAGATACTATTTATTACACACAAATCTTATAAATATTTATGGTCCCATGGTCTAATGGTTAGGACATTGGACACTGAATCCAGTAACTCGAATTTATATCTTGGTGGAACCTTATTTTCTATTTGTGAATAGTACCTTAAACACAAATAAATTAATTGATTTTAAAGTGTTGAAATCATATTAGATATAAAAATTAAAACAATGACATATTAGATATTTTAAAAGTTGAAAGATATACCGATATAAGTTCGAAATTTCACATGAGAGTGACAGAATAAGTAAGAAATAAAACATTAATTAATTACAAGTTGCATACTCTTTAAAATGTTCCATTTTATTAGTTAAAAAAACAGAAATTGACCATTCATTTATTAAAGTATTAGAACTTAATATAACATACCTCACTTTGCATTGAATCTGGTGGTAGGATTCTTATTAAAAATAAGTTGCCGAAGAAGGGGAAATTCTTGATTTTTAAAGAAAAATAATAATTTAAATAATTAAAAATGAAAAATTACTAGAATGCCCCTGAAAGAGTTGATATCTACGAAAATTCCCTTTTGTATGAAATCTAATTGCGTGCACAAAACGCCATAAAACTCAGTTCTCGGACATTGGATCTCCTTCAAAACTGGGGTGGATCTAGAACACTCACAAATTCAAAATTAACGTCGGTAAAGCCCTGGTCGGAGCAGATGTGTCCATGGCCCTTAGAGTTGAAGGAACCGCGTGAGGCTGGTTTAACAGAGAAGCGTAACTTTCCGCTCTTGTTGGTGGAAGAATAGCAGGTCAATTCTCTTAGGCCCAATATAAATCTCTCGGTAGTCCTCAACCTAACATCCACTTTTTTTTTTTTTTTTTTACATATATTTTTGGTGGCTTGGACTACGAACATAGTAAATATGATGGATTTCTCCGCTACAACAACCCCACATTGATAGATTTAAAATTGGATGTAGTCTTCATAAAGTAGTCATTGTCTTGAGGAAATTGCTGAGCTTGGTAATGTGAGCTTGTAATCCGTATGGGGGCAACAAAGTGGTTGGACGTTGGTTCAGCCCATTGGTTAGGGTTGTTTGGAGTTGTTCTTCGGCCAGTCCATTCCAAGTTGGGAGTTGGGCTATGGGCTTTGGGCGAGGCCTATTATCCATGGCCCTTAAGTTGAAGGAAACCGAGTGAGGCTATTTAAAATTGGATGTAGTCTTCATAAAGTAGTAATTGTGTTGAGGATGGGCTTTGGGCGAAGGCCTATTGTCCATCAAACCCGTTGGTTAGGGGATTATTTCTGCTAATACATCATTAAACTTGTTTGCAAAATCCTCTAAAATCAAACTATTATTAAATTAATAAAACTATTCTATTTTTTTTTTTCAATCTCCACGAGTGAATAATAATAGGTTTCGAGAAAGCCGCTATGGTGAAATCGGTAGACAAGCTACTCTTAGGAAGTTTTGTCAGAAAAGGGCATGATAGCTACTTTTTTCTGTATAAAACAAGTTCTATAAAAAAAACAATTCAATTGTTTGTGTATTAGCGGCATGCCATTTTATATTATAAAACAAGTTCTATAATATAATTAATTCACATCTCCGATATTAATTCAAATAATTGAATTAAGGGACCTTTTTAAATTTTTTTTTAATGATATTTTCAACTTTAGAGCATATATTAGCTCATATATTTTTTTCGGTCATTTCAACTGTCATTACAATTCATTTGATAACCTTATTAGTCGATGAAACCGTAGGACTCTATGCTTCGTTAGAAAAGGGCATGATAGCTACTTTTTTCTGTATAACAGGATTATTAGTTACTCGTTGGATTTATTTGAGGCATTTACCATTAAGTGATTTATATGAATCATTACTATTTCTTTCATGGGGTTTCTCCATTATTCATCTATTTATTCTAAAAAATATAGAAACCATTTAAGTGTAAGCTCAATAACTGCACCAAGTACTATTTTTACCCAAGGTTTTGCTACTTCAGGTTTTTTAACTCAAATGCATCAATCCCCACTATTAGTTCCCGCTCTCCAATCTCATTCGTTAATGATGCACATAAGTATGATGGTATTGGGTTATGCATCTATGATATGAATCCAACAACCGATTACTTCCATGTACCCGAACGAGTAATTACAAGAAGCAATACAAAGAAGATTCAAGAATCAAATCAAGAAAATAATGGAGTGGCTGATATTGGAGAGTGATTAGAAGACTTGTCATTGGTAGTTGAACTACTAAGACAATTTATGAATGCCTTATTTTCTTCCATTTGTATTTAATAGCATTTATTAGTGATTTGTAGTTGGTGGCTGAACCTTATTATGTAAGGGTTATCTTTTGGGCCTATTTAAAGACATGTAATATTCTCGACTATGCCTTACTTTTCTGGTAGGTTGGGTAGAAATATATATATGAAGAAAGTGGATGATTAAAATGTTGTATACTAGATTTGTGAAAACTAATGTTGTCTTCTTTCGATCTTCTTGACTGATTTTAATTTTATTGTATCCCGAATAATCATAAAAAAAAAGCAATAATGTGACTTCAAGTAAGTCAATCAAGCATTTTATCAATGAATGGTAAGGGAAAATGGTCATTACGTGTCGCTTTGTTCAGTCGTCTATAATCCATACAAACGCTCCAGTGTAGTGGAGGTCAACTCATTGTTCTCATTTGTTATTGTTGTTATCCTCCTTTCTTAGGAACACATTGAATAGGATTGACCTTAATGCGTTTGCAATTGGATATAGTATTCCAGCATCTTGCCATGTGATAATTTTTTTTCTAACAACTTTCTTCATCATTGGATTAATCGTCTTTGTTACTTAATTGGTTTAAATTTTCCTTCCTCCAATTGAATCTTATGCGAGACTAATTCTTTTTATATCTACCAATGTCCACCCTATCGCCCCCTTATGCTTCTTAACCCGCTTCTAAGATCATATCCTCTTGGGTTCATGATAATGTTCCTGAGATGATGATGGGTAGTGTCTCTTTGTCACTTGAATACAGATATTTAAGGTTAGGAGGTAGTGGTTTCAAGTCTAGCTGCAGTGCTTTTTCCATAGATGCTTCATCGGTGAACTTATTCTTACCTCTAATTCTAGTGTCTCAAAAGTGCTGCTAAATTCATTTAAAATTGTTAACTGTTCTGTGATTTACTCAAGCGGTTGTTTTCTTTCTGCTCACATTCCTAACTATCCCATTCCTCTACTATTGGTTGCTCTATAAATTCATAAACTGTTGAGCATTCTTCTACTACTACTACTAGATATTTCATGTTGTCAATGATATTAAATTTGACTTTCTTGTCACCCATTTTTAATGTTATGGTTCCATTTTCGACATGTACTAGTGTTCTCCCCATCGTTAAAAATGATCTCCCCAAAATAACCTGTACATCACAGTCCATTTCATAGTCTAAAATAATAAAATTTGTTGGCAATATGAATTTATCAACTTGAATTAAAATGTCTTCGATCTTTCCTTCGGGAGAAGTGATGGACCTATCACCTAGTTGAATGGTGACTGTAGTGGATCTAGCCTCTCCAAGCATTAAGTTGATGCTTGCCCCGCAAGTCACATAATGCTCAACCTAGCTCCTTTTCTCCAATTGATGCGGGAATGGTGAACGAGTCTGAGTCTTTTTCTTTTAGTGAGATCTTATTTTTCAATATTGCACTACACTATTCATTTAGTGCCACTACCTTGAATTTTTCAAATTCAAACTTTCTTCTATTAGTGAGTACATCCTTCAATAATTTCACATAATTTGGCATTTGCTTGAAAGCCTCCACTAGTGATATGTTTATATAATTTCCTTCAAAATATTCATGAACTTCTCAAATGGGCTTCCTCTTTCTTTCTTTTTATACCTTGTGGAGAAAGAGGTGTCGGTATTTATGTTCTACTCTCTTCTTCAATGTTGACTGTTGTTTGCATTTTGGAGACTGCACTGTTTTTTGCATTTTTGCTCTACTTCTTCTGTTTAGTAGTTTCCTAGGGGTGACTATCTCTATGTTCTTTAAGTTTTCTCCCGTGCTGAGTATTTCTTTCTCACTTCTCAATTATATTGCTTGACATTACTCATTGCCTTCTCTTTTTGGTGTTTCGGTATCTGCTGGCAGCTTTCCAAGAAGTCTATTTCATAAGTAAGTTGCTAATCGATCTACTTGAACTTTCAAATTTCGCAAGCATGCTTGCTGACTCTATATCACAACATCATTTTTTACCATATATTTCTTTATTAGGCTCTCAAGAGATGTTCTCCATATCGGTTGAGCTTGGCTAAATCCTTTCCCTTTGGTATTGGCTTGTTGAGGATCATATGTCATTTGATTTTTTAGTCCAAAACTTGGATGGTAATTTTCTTTCCATTAAATTTTTTTATTATAGGAACTTTGTCCCTTCCATGAAAATTTTGGAATTTCTTTAGGTAGAATTTCTGGTTGCCTTGACTAGCTTGATTCCTCATATAAGAAATTGAAGTCGGATTACTTGGACATTGATCAAGAGTGTGTTCCTCTTCTCAATATAAACAAGATTCGGTTGCTATTTGGGTCATTTTAGTAGTAGCTTGGACTGGTGCTTTAGTGATTGAGCCTTATCCCAACGCTAGATTTTGTAGAATATTAGTCACCGAAGCTAATTAAGCGTTGATAGAGGTCAAAACATCAATTTCAAGTACTCCTCGTGTTTTCTTTTCTAGATTTCTCCTCACATCGGCCCATTGACAATTGTTAGATGCTATTTTTTCTAGAATCTCATAAGTTTCATTATATGTCTTTGACAAAATATCTTCATTGGTGGAAGCATCCACAACTTGTTTAGTAAGCAATATTCAATCCATTGTAGAAAGTCTTCATTTGGATACAATGGGTAATCCATGGCGATGACACTTTCTAAAAATCTACTTGAATCTCTCCAAACCTTCACTTAGTGTTTCATTTTCAAACTGTTGAAAAGAAACAATCTCATTTTTGAACCATGAGTTTCTAGTGGATGAAAAATACTTGATCAAGAATGATTCTGCTAGACTATTTAAAGTATTCAACCATGATTTAGCACAATCCTTCAAAGAATAAGGGAATAAACCTAATCACTCCATTGAGTTGAAATGAGTTACTAACTCCCAAAAATTGACTTTAGATGTAGGGGGATCTTCTAACAGTCGTCCATGAAATTGTCCAATGGTTTGCAACATTTGGAACATCATAAGTTTTATCTCAAAAGTAATTGCTTGCATTTCTAGTCTAATATTGTACGTATTTAGCTCTTCCAAGCTTGGTGTGCATATGCTCTGATTGCTCTCTTCTCCATTAGCCATCAGTGCTGAATTTTCAAACACCTTATTAAGATTCATTTGGGCTCCAAAATAAATTTTGAACCAATAGGTGGGTTCATACACTCAATTATGCAGTAAGTTTAGTAAATAAGTTCAGTAGCAGAAAATTTAAAAGAGTGGAAGTAAATGTCTACAAAATTTGACTAAAATTCGAAAACTAATAATTCTTGAGGCTTAAATTAACGACAATGAACTCGGATATAACATACATGTAGCCACCAATAACATACATGGTTGGGTTGGTTTCGGCGGGGCTCGAACCCGCAACCTTCGGCTCATAAGACCAACGCTCTAACCAACTGAGCTACAAAACCTTGTATGTTTTAATTAAATCAATATTTGAATCAAAAAAATATAATTATAAGCTTTTCTTATTTCCAAACAAATAATTTTTAAACAAATTATAACTTATTTAGCAAGTATTCTCTACCTCGATTGAATTAAACATTAAATTTTAATCAAGAATGAGTTTTATGAGAGGTATGTGTAACGCCCCCATTTTCAAAAATGTAAGAAATTTTTTAAAAAATAATTATTTTTTTGGAGTCAAATAAGGAAGAACAAGAAAATGAAGATAAATTCTTTTATATAAATGTTGGACATATTATATATTTATATTATATTATATACTATAATACATAGAGAGAGTTCGCTCCACCTGATGAGTAGCATATCACTCACCATGCTATCCCCACATAGTGGAGAGAGTTCGCCAGCTACATTGGATACCAGTTACCCCGCGTATGCTAAGCTATCTACCCAAGGCTATACACAACAAGAGCAATACACCTAGATCCTAGCGTAAAATTTGTCTATGTCAACAATACAGTAAGAGTCTATAAGTAGATTGCTTACGGTGTATATTTATATATTCACCCTTTTTCCCTTTCTTTGTCAGGTGTCTATAGGCTGCCAGTTGAGGTGGAGGAGCGTTTGAGAGTTGTGGGGTCACAAAGGGGATCATTCTGGAGAGTCAATCTCTTCATTAAATTTCGGGTCTTTTGTATTTCTATTTGTATTCATATCCTGGATTAATTTTTCCATTTGTAATAAATGAGACCATAGTCAAATTTTACTTTATATTAATTTTTTTTTTTTGTCCTTTTTATTTAAATTTTATCATTTTCGTCTTTTATTTTATATATATTTTTTTTTGGCTTTTGTCTTTTCAGTATGATTCTTTTTTTGAAACCTTGAAATTTGGACGTGACATATTAGTATAAGAGTCTCTAAGACTCAGCTCGACGACATGCTTCACCACATCCCAGTATGCAGTCTAACCCTATTTAGTAGTATATGATATGTGGTAAGACCCGTATGGATTTGTTGTATGTTTTTTTTTTTTTTTTTTTTTTGTGTGGTAGTTATGATAACAACCTCAGACGTTGAAAAGCGAATGAGAATTTGCGTATCTACGCTCTGGAAGCTTGATGAATGATATCACCCCATTGAGTATGTGTGATTGTATACATGATTGACTGTACATTAGCTCCAGGTAATTGTATGTGGGATTGTATACATGATTGACAGTACATGAGCTCTCGGTGATTGAATGTGGGGTTATCATTCCTAGTAGGCCAGCTTACGAAGTCAATCCAATTGAGACTAAAAAAAATCATGACAAGCGGAGGAGCTCATGGAAAAGGGGTATATACAAGTAAGTTTGAGTTCATATTCTGTATCAATCTTATTGGTGCCAAAGAAAGATGAAACTTGGCGCATATGTGTGGATTGTAGAGCCATCAATATAATCATGGTAAAGTATCAACACCCTATTTCCAGACTACACGATATGTTAGATGAATTGCATGAAACCCTCCCTTAATTTTTTTTTCTTAGTGATTCCATTAAAAACTTGAGAACGGAGGTCCCGAACAACGACGATGAGGTAAGTAGCCAGTCTTGAACTTTTCTTAAGAAATACTTGTACAAATCATTTGAATTTTAGCATGAAGTTTGAGTTAAGTATAGATTATGGGAATATGAAACAAAAATACTAAGAACCATTAGTTAAGAGCCCAAACTAAGCATTTTATGAAATATTAAGGAGGTACATAAAGTTTTGTGGCCAATGAATAAGGATAAGTAGCCAAACTAAGAAATAGTGCAAAATGACCAAAATACTCCTACATGGTTTACCTTAGTTCAAGAACCAAATGACTAAGTGTCATAAAATTTTACAATAGGGCTCAGTGATTAAATGACTAAAGTACCTCTAATTACTTTAAGATATTTCAAGGCTCAAAATTTTTAGAAATGACTTAAGAGGCCTACTTACAAGGTTATAATGACATGTTCAATGTATCAAGCTTGTTTTTTATAAAATTTAGAAATTAAACAAAGTTAGGGATATAAGTTAAGGCTTAAAGGAATACCCTTAATGACTCATAACTAGAATTTTTAAGAAACATGTTATGACTTTATGATACTTTGAATGATTCATGCATGTTACTATTCTGAGTTCATGATTTATGAGTAGTTTAAGATATGACTTGTGCCTCAATAATAAGAACTAAAAGACCCAAGAAACTAAGAGAATGCTCTAAAGACAAGAACCGAGTAAAAGACCAACACAAGCCCTATATCCATTAAGACAAGAAGAATACGAGGTACAACTCAAGAATTGAGGATCAAGGTTCTCAAACTAAGAAACTCAAGAAACCCCTAAAACTCCCCTGGTACAATATGTTCATGACTATTACTACATCGCTTGGAACATAATCTTTGTCTGTAGGTCTTCAGACTACATCACTTGGAACATAAGAAGTCTTGGATTCAGGTTTCAGATTACGCCACTTGGAATATATAAAACATTGGGCCCTTATTCATTGAACACCTTCGAGCCTCACAATTCTTTGTTTGATATTTGAAGATTCTATTGACATAGATAAGTTTAGGGCATGGCTCTAATACCATGTTAGGAATCACGACTCTCCACAATGGTATGATATTGTCCACTTTGAGCATAAGCTCTTATGGCTTTGCTTTGGGCTTCCCAAAAGGCCTCGTACCAATGGAGATAATATTCCTGGCTTATAAACCCATGATCATTCCTAAATTACTAAATGTGGGACTCACTCCCAATAATGCTCAACAGCTTCACTTGGAACTGTTTAATTAACACTATCTCACCTTATCAAAGGATCCTTTAAAAAATTACATTTGCCATACAAATATCTTTTTCTATTTAGAATTAAACAAAAACTATTTTGGTTCTCTTTTTCTACACTTAGGCATGATTACGTACATATTTTTCTCAGTATATATGCTTGATTACAATTATTGAAGTGTTGTAAACTAAGTTTACTACATTCCCATAATCCTAAACAATTTTGAAGGCAATCATGTCCACTATGCAATCCCTATTTCATAGACAATTTTATAAAATTGTATCATGGTTAGAGTTAGGAAATCAATTCAACTTTCTATCCACTAATTTTAGTACTATTCATTATGATCTGATCATAATGTCTGGATAGATTTACATAAATAGATTTCAATTTTAGTCTCTTTTATTTATTTATTTTAAACATTTCAAAAAATAGACTAAGTTGCCTTTAGTAAAAATATCTTTTGTCGTGTAGCCTTCTTCAATAAAAGTCAATGATTATCTTGGCTGAAAAGCAAGATCCACACACATGTAAAGTAATTAACTCCAACGTTTAGAGAATTACCTTTTACTAGTCTTTTCATTTTATTCCATTTGATGTTAATCAAATTGACTGCCAAAAACAAGTATCATCCTTTAGGAGAAAACAAGTTATGTCCATTGATATAATCATTACAAGCAAGTCGATCCTTCACGAGTTGTCCATAATTACAGCTGGATCAAACCATTTGTAACAATTACAAAGTGGGCCGTATCAACAGTGTTACCAGGATAAGGCACCCAACCTTATCCATATACTATAGACTCTTTAGGTTATTACTTGAACACGATCCTCTTGTATGTCAACCACATATTGTTCAAGATTACATTAATACCTTGGATTTTCATACCATGAATAACAATTAAATTACAAATAAAATAATAAAATTATAGTTAAAAACTAAATAATGAATTACGAGGCTTTAGGGCATAAATCTCAACAATCTGTATGTTCTTAGGAATAAGTCTTATAATAAGTAGTAAGTCATTTGGAGAGTGTTTAGATCATAAAATACTTTAAAAGGCCCGGGGGACATTTCGGTCATTTTACATATTTGAGATTTAAGAAGTAGTAGGTCAATTTAGATGGTATCCATAAAGATTTTCATAGAATGTCTAATTTAATGATATATTATTTGACATTCATTCTCTAAATATTATATAAGAAAAGTTTTTCATAAATAGTTGAAACATAAATAGTTAAATAAATTGTTTTTCATAAACTAAACATGTTTAAGGATTAAAACATATGCTTAACATTTCAAAGTAATTTTTGGAAAATATTAAAACGTAAATGGTTAAATATATTGTTTTTAAATAATGAGTACTAAAACATATGCTTAACATTTCAAAGTAATCTTTGGAAAATAAAATGGTCAATAACATTTTTACTAAAATGTGAAAAACTAAAACAAAAACGCCCACCGTGGGGCTCGAACCCACGACCACAAGGTTAAGAGCCTTGCGCTCTACCAACTGAGCTAGACGGGCTTTTGTCTAAATTTTAATGAATACTTCTTTAAGTCTATAAAACCTTATAACAATTTCCATTATAACTTCATGGGTTCTCTTCCGAGGATCCTCATTTACACTTAAAATCATAGGTTGGTGTAAGTGACCCGTCCAAGTTTCAAGGAGTCAATCAGGAATGGATCAGATTAAGTCTATTTTCCTACTCATTAAGGGATCCCACAAAATCTTGGTTATAGACTTTGCCTCTAGGAACAATTAACTCATGGGCTGAGAAGTAGTTTTTCAACAATTTGACGATGAGACGTTGAGTGAGGCATGAGAAAGGTTCAAGAAATTACTGAGAAAATTTTCCAATAACAAAATACCTCATTGCATACAAATGAAAACCTTCTAAATAATCTAAACAACACCACAAAGCAAGTACGTTAAGTTTTTGAAGGGCATTTTTACTACACGAAAGAAATTTGAGGAATTCAATATCTAGCAATGAATGAAGAATGTAGTGCAATCCTTAAGAATAAAATCCCATTGAACGAGAAGGACCCATGAATGATCACTATTCTAGTAACGATACAAGGAAAAAAGTTAGGCAGAGCCTTATGTAATTTAGGGATAATCATACACTTCAAAAAAAAAAAAAAAAAAAAAAAAAAAAAAAAAAAAAAAAAAAAAAAAAAAAAAAAACTAAACATGATTCGAGTACTAAAAGCACGTGGGAGATAGTTAAATATCTCTTAACATAGTCATGCTCGACCAAGGACGACAATTATCGTATCTCGAATACATGTTACTAACTTCATTGAGATGCAAGAGAAGATTTCATGTCAGATCTAGATTCTATTTGATAATAATTTATAAAAGTTAACAAGTTAGAAGCGGCTCTCTAATTCACTAATCTTTTGATTGATATGATTTAATTGGAATAGTGAGGGTTTTGTGCGAGACTAAATCCTAATCGATAATAGTTTTTATGCCAAGAGTCGTGCACGGTACTCATTACGAAGGAATTATCGTTTCTTATACAAAGGTAATAAGAAGAGGGTAATTATTGGCTCACAAGAGTTAGTTTTATTAGAAATCTTCAATATTGATGAAAAACCAAATTATTTTGAGTTATGAATCAAGAGTTACGAAAATGAAAAGAAAATAGATTGGAATGAAATACTTATGATTTCTGAAAAAATTGTAGTAAGAAGGAAGAAACCCACGGACATGTGTCATTTCTCCGTTTCTGTGCCGATTTTAATGCTAACCAATTTTTTTTGTCTCAATTAGAATCCAACAGAGAACTTCAAGAATTTTTTGTGACTTTTCAGCCGTAATTGAACTCGGAAGGCATGAGACAAATCATGTAACTATCCATTCAATTTCTAGGCAAGTAATATTTGTAGGGATAGCTTGGATATGCATGCATGCTAGTAAAATCAACTCCTAATAGTCTAGTTTGATTACCCTGCACGGTGGATCCGTCATATGGGAAGGCATGGATTATGAGGGTACTCAATGGAGTTGGCACACACAGGGGTTGCTCCCCCAACCTTCGGTGACTTGTGATCATATGGAAAGAGTTCACCAACTAACATTCCATGGATGACTACAAGCGAGCACACACTCATGCATCCTCATGACAAAGAGAGAGTTCTATGATATAGCACCTCAATCTTGGACACCAGTTAACCATTACGTAGGCTAAGCTAGCTACCCAAGTCTATGAACAACAAGAGCTATATACCTCGAATCTATGATAGATACCATTAGTTGTGATATAACTTCATTTGATATTGTTTGTTTCACAATTTCCTTTGCATCTGTTTAGTGTGGTTAAGATTATTATTATTTGCTTGACTGTGTTTCTTTTTACCCTTTATATTTACTGTTTTTCTCCTTCTCTATTGTAAGGCAAAAGGGAGGTACATAAAAGCTTGGAAGTTCAAAAGAATATTTACTCAGTTATCAAACCCCTATTCCAAGTTATCAAACCCCTATTCCAACTTCGTGGAGCCTATCTATCCACTTTACAATCTTGTCTTTAAAACTTCTATTAAAGCACTTATTTCCTTTAAGAGTCAGGGGAGGTGGACGTGTGCGGGTCACGATCGGGTCGGGTTGGTAATGAGTCAGAGTAAAGTATGCATGCGACCTAGAAGCCAGGTCAAGTTGGGTAGGCACGTGGGTTATTGGTCCAGGGTGACGGGTCGGCCAAGTGATATGAATTTGTACCCAATTCAAGCTCTATGCAGAGATCTACTGTCCAGGACGGAAGTATCCTCGGTACATTCTCTAAAAACAATAAGGGAAGTCATGAGATCAAGGAAGTCTTGTAAAGGGTTAGTTGTAAAGTTGAAAAGTAAATAATGTAGCATTTGAAGCAAAAAGGAAATATAATTTAATGTCGTATTCTAACCTAATGGCTACAGAAAGACATAAAGGCAGCTACCCTAACACTAGTTCCATGGTCTTCTTACCGACGCTATCGTCATCTGTATAAGATGTCTTACCTTAAAATATTCAATGAAAATTATACCAAACCAGCTACACATGATTTTTAATTTCAAGAATCTTAAATATGTAGCAAGAGACTTGATTTGGGAAAATCAAAAGAGATTAAAGTAGATATGTTGAGATATTTCTTTTATCTTCAATAATTAGGATACAAGGTGACCGATCTTTGCAATGATTTTGTTTTAATTCATATCATCAAGAAGATGGATCTGAAGTTGAATTGGACGTTAAGGAGCAAATTTACGCTGGTACCAAGAATAATTAGTTACTTTGGCCTAGGCCAACCAAGTAAGTAGCTCCACGATCGGCTTTGTTGGATGAATTGTATTATGTATGATGATGCATCCCCCATTGCCATTGCACGTGTCATATATATGAACAATATGTTACGATATATTTTATAATCTCATATTATGTTGTGTTATGTCATGCTATGCTATGTTATTCCATATTGTGCTATGTTATGTCATGCTATGATATGGTATGCTGAAACATGTTGTGTGAGCCACGATAAGTTGTGCTATGCATAGAAGCTATGCTACGCTGTTCTATAATGCTTAATTCTCGTGACAACTATGTTATGTGTTACATATTGTAGAGGATTTATGTAAGCATAATTTACAAACTTAATATGTTATAAATAAATGGAGGTTTGTCTTGCCTTGTATAATATTTCATGATTAAAAGCTATAAGAATCTCATGCATATTTGTGTGTCATGTGCACTATAATACATTCCCATTATGATGAGTACAAACGTATACATTACGACTAGTGATTTACGACATTTATGTTTGTCATGAGGTCATGCCTACCCTTTCCCTCTATAGTATCTGGCACAACTTGTTAGCGAGTGCTATCCCGACGAGTCAGGCCCAATGGGTGTGTGAGCCTACCTAGTGGGCCCATGCTTGCATGTGTGGGCCATATGTAGAGAAGTAGATATGTTGAGATATTTCTTTATCACTAGGAGGGTGTCCAAAAGAAGTGATTTTCCTCATTTAGGACCTATTTCACATAAAAATATAGTTAGAATCATAATTAGGATAAAAATCTAGGAACAGACCAAAAATCATCTTACACTCGCAGGCCACGCGTTACCAAACGTCGTCACATATTCTTCTCGTGACAGCCACGTGCGAGTACCATGCGTGAGAGGATTCTGCAAGCGCGGGTCGCAGGTCAAGGTTTCTGGTATGATAGTGGGCTAGTCAGTTCAATTTTCTTTGGACAAAGGGTCGAATCGGGTTGGTTAGTGGGTGGCAGATCGGTTTGGGTCAAAATACGTGGGTCAGATCGGTATTGTAGAAGGCGGCGTGTCCTCGTCTGGGTGGAGACATGTCGCTCCACGCCACGCTTGTTGCATCATTCTACTCGGCACCCGATGGGTGTCTTCCTTCTAATAGCACGCATCATTCCTCTCGCTGATTGACACATGGCACGCCAAAACTTCATCTCTCCTTCTAACCGTCAAAACATAGATCCGATTAGGTTTTTCTTCTTTGAGTTTTAAATTTTTGTATTTTTTTTTAATTTTGAACTCAAATCAACTTGGTTTCTTTAGCAAAGTTGTAGATCGTAGTTTCGACTACATCATGATATTTTTCTTAAATTTAAACACCAAATAGAGACGGAATTATGCGTGTTCAAAGTAGGTTCATTGCTTCCTCTTACGATGACCAACGATAATTGGAGTAATTTCGAGGAACGGGAGCGAATGTACTCGGATTAGGAAAAAGGTCAGTTAAGGCCAACCAAGCAAGTGGCCCTACCATCATTCAATTATAATTTTGTGTTGTATGATGGCATGTGTTCGTGGCTCCACACGTGTTATATGCTTGTATATGCAAACTGTTATGAAATGATATGTATATATTATGATATGTGAATGTTATGTTGTATTTGATGAATTGATATGTTTATGATATGATATGTTGAAGACATGCTCGAGATATGCTATGTGACTGTTATGATACATGATATGATACAATATGTGCATGATGTGGATTGTTATATCTGAAAGCATGAAAACGTTATGATATGACATATGTGTGACATGAATGATATGATATGATGGACATGTAAAACAACGAGTTACATGAAATACATCTCTGACATACGCATGAAAGATATGATAAACAATATGAAAAATGATATGATATGAAGGAAATGCTAACGGGATTGTATTATATGATAATGAAAATGGAAAAATGTTGGGATCTCATGCATTATTGTGTGCTCCTGCATCGAGGAATACCCCTTCTCCTTCACGATAGTACGAACGCGTATGCTACAAGACAGGGGAACGATCTTTATATTTATCATAATGCACTTGTGACGGTTGTTATTCCTAACGGGTGTCCGCCATCAACAACTACCAAAGAATGCTCGCCCGACCAGAAAGGGGCCCAACAGGTATGCAAACTGACTGGTGGGTCCATGCTTGCACGTATGGACTATGGGTAGGAAAAGTACACATTCAAATTGCCCATTTAGGATAGCCGCCATAGGAAAATACACTGTTATGATAGGTCTCATTCATGAAATTATATGTGCTTGCATTTAACTCCGACCGGTGATCACTTATTGAGTATTTCTTAAAATATTCTAGCCATGTGCTACTCTCATTTTCAGATAAAGATAAAGCTCCTCTCGGTGGACGGTGGCATCGCACCTAGGAGACCATGACCCATGCTTAGGGTAGTTTCATAATTTGAATTATTAGATTATATGTTAGTATAGGTTAGTTGCATTTTCAAACTACAAGGCATTTTTACTTTATGTTATTTCTTGTTTATTTCAACGCCCATTATTTTATTTAAGGGCTTTAGAAATGATAGGTAAGAAGAAGGTTATGTTTTTATTATAAAGTTTGAATGAAGTATTTTCACATTAAATAATCATGATACGTATACAGTAACGACCTTAGGTTATAAACAAAATTTAGTATCGTTACAAAAGAAACGAGTGCAAGCGAGGACGCTGGGCCCCAAAGAGGGGTGTAGTGTGAGATCCTACATCGATTGGGGAGTCGATAACGAAACACCTTTTATAAGGGTGTGAAAAACTCTCTCTATCAGACGTAAGAAAAGTCACCATTAATTATAAATTAGCAAACATAACTAGACTTAGCTTTGTCCTTCCCTCTATTAATTGAGAACTTTTATCACCATTTAGATGCAGTGGTTTTAGCAAATATTTTCGGGTGTTTGTTTATATTAAATACAAGAATTCGTTCATGTGGGTTGGACCATATCGACCCGGATCAACTCAAAGCTGCACTTTGTTTAATGCATGATATTCAAAAGCCAACTATCAACCCTCTTACAAGGTTGCTTTTCGATGGACTTACTAGTCATGAAGGACCCAAATGGGTTAAACATAGAAAGATAATCAATCCAGACTTTCATTTCAAACACTTGAAGGTATGCTTTCTTCTTGTAATTAGATATCAAAATAAATAAATAAACTCATAGTTAGTATTTATAAGTTTAATTTTGTACAATTGTTGGTGTCAATACGACTTGTAACAGCTCAAGCCCACCGCTAGTAGATATTGTTCGTTTTGGACCGTTACATATCATCGCCACCCTCACAGTTTTAAAACGTGTCTGCTAGGGAGATATTTCACACTCTTAATACTTCATTCCTCTCTCCAACCGATGTGGAATCTCACAATCCACTCTTCTATAGGGCCCAGCGTCCTCGCTGACACTCGTTTCTTTCTCCTCACTGGCACACTACCAGTATCTAGCTCTGAAACAATTTGTAACAGCCCAATCCCACCGCTAATAGATAATGTCCTCTTTGGGCTTTCTGTTTTGGAATTCCCCGAAAGGTTTTAAAAATGTGTGTGCTAGGGAGAGGTTTCCACACTCTTGTAAACGCGTCTATTTGTGAGATCTCACATCAATTGGGGAGAAGAACGAAGCAAGGATGTGGAAACTTCTCTCTAACAAATGCGTTTTAAAAACTCTAGGACAAACCCTGAAATGAAAATTCCGAAGAAGACAATATCTACTAATGGTTGGCTTGAACTGTTATAACTAACCGCTAGATTGGTTTAAAAACTTTGAGCAACAATATTTTTGGGAGTCTAATTGTTCATATATATGCTTAAATTGTTATACACGACATGGTGCCTGCAATGTGTGAGAGTTGCACTAAGATGATTAGGAAGTGGGAAGAAATGGTCTCAAAAGATGGATATTATGAATTGGATGTGATGCCTCATTTGGAAAACTTGGCAGCTGATGTGATTTCTCGAATAATTTGGATGCAGCTATGAACAAGGAAAAATGATCTTTTTACGTCTTAAACAACCTGAGAATCTAGTCGTTAAAGCTATATCTACCGTTTACATACCAGGATGGGGGGTGAACTCTTACACAATTCAATTTATAGATTCTTATTCATTGCTTAAATACCTAATCCATTTAGACATGAATATGAGTCTTTTTTAAGGTTTGCCTTTAGGGATTTTTCTCAAAGTTTTAAAACGCGCTATGGAGAGATTTTCACACTCTTAGTCGTTCCCCTCTCCAACCAACGTGAGATCTCATAATCCGCCCACTCTCGGGGCTTAGAGTCCTCGGTGGCTGTAATAGCCCAAAAATAAATAAAGAAATAAACCAATAAAAATAGTTAAAATAATAATAATAATACATTAATTAATTAATTAATTAAAAAAAAAAAAAAAAATCTTTCCCCACTTCTCTCCACTAACCTCTCATCCCTTCCCACAATTATCTTTCATCAACCCATCCGTACTCACGAAAGTAACAGTTACTACAAAAAAGGAAACAGAAAAATATAATCTTCAGATTTACTTAAGAGAAAAAAAAAAGAATGAGAATGGCCTTTACCCAGGTGAGATTCACTGGAGATTTACGTGAAGATAGATCGTGAAGATAGATCTGATCAATAAGGTATATATTAAATCTTCATTTTCTTTTATCCTATTTTTTTTAGAAATCACACCAAATTATAATTAGATCTTCATTGAATTATTACAATGATCTAGCTTTGAGTTAGAAACTAAATGTCAATCATGTGTACGATTCTAGTAAATCAGGCCAGATTAGCAATATTAGATTAAATTTTTATTAGTAGCCAAATGAATAGATTAAAGATAGAATGGCCAAGAGTAAACTGAGATAAGGAAATAGAAAGATTTGGAAATAGAGATCCATTATAAATTTGGAATACATGAGAACAGAATTAGAAGGCAACAGATCAAAAATAAAAATAAAAAGAGCTTAGGGACTTAAAAACCTAAATATGGAAGGGAAGGTAAATACAGAGGGTAAATACAGAGAATAGTAAAGCTTAGAATAACTTAGCTGTAACTACTTTTTATACAACAGTAAGCATGAAAACTGAGATTTTTAATAAAAATATAATTATAGATATATAACATTTCAAGACTTCTAACAATGGACCCATGTAAATTAGAGAAATAATGTTGTAGAATTCAAACCCGAAACTAATGTCATGGGCTCATATAGATTGACCCGGATTTCAAAGGACGGAATCGAACTTTCATTAAAGATATATTCGTGACAACGACTTAAGCTAGCCAGGTAAGTGACCTTACTATCGGCATGATTATATTTGATGTTGACACATGCCCTGTGGTTCTGCACGTGTCTGTGTGAATTGTCTGTGGATTGATATGCTTCCTATATGTTATGTTATGTTATAATATGTGGTTTGTATGATAATAATTATGGTACGATGTGCTCAAGGATATGTTTGAGATAGGATATGAGAAGGATGCACAAAACGAAATGTAACGATAGCAGTAAGATACGTTCATGAAACGTTAAGGTTAGGTTACATACCGGAGTGCTATGGATAGGAGAGATTGACGATATGACTAAGATACGTTATGTAATGATATGTCTGTGATAGGTATAAGAACGTTAAAGCTATGGTAAGTTAGAGAACGATATGACTATGAAGTGTTTACGTTATGACTTGTTTATGATATGATACATTGTATGCTAGATTATTGTGCTTAAGTACGTAGTTATGTGAACGTGAATGTATGTTATGTATGCTTTTAGTCTGATGTGATGTGTAATGCATGTAACGATATGAGGTCCTTGAATGATTATGGCATGTTTGTATGGAATATGTGAATGTGAACCACATGAATTGTATGACATGAAACACGGTAAACTGTCTGGAACCATAACCCCGATAGAAATGTGTATGAAATGTGAAATGAAAATGAGAATGACATGAAGCCTAGAACGTGACAGGGGGGTTATGGTCATTAAAGATAAATGTAGAAATAGAGGGACCTCATGCATTATGTGTGTTCATGCATCTGGGGGGATACCCTCATCCCATCACGAGGGTATGGACGCGTACATCCAATGGCAGGACAACGATCGTTATACATTGCAAAGCGCTGTCGTGACGGTTCTAGTTTTAACAGGTCCCGGCATAAGGGGCTCCGAGAGTATGCCCACCCGCTAAGGACTGTGGCCCAGCGGTGTGCGAACTAGCTGGTGAGCCCATACTCGCACGTATGGGCTGTGTGTAGAGTATATGGTACACGTCCACGATTATCCGTTAGGATTGCACCGTAGGGAAAACGAAACGAAAGATAGGTCCCATCATTTCATTGCATGTGATTGTTGCATTTAACCCCAATAGTGGGGTCACTTACTAAGTATTTTTTTAAATACTCAAGCCATGTGCTACTACATTTTTCAGGTTAAGGCAAGGCATTCCTGTACTGCTGATGACGACCGCAACTCGAGATCATGGCACATGCATAGGATAGTGGTATTTATTTTCTTAGACTTAGGATAGAATAGGATGTTTTAAACTTAAACGCTTACTTATTTTATTTCGGGTCTTTTGTTGTGTTGTTTTAAAGAGATTTTCGAAACACGTAAGTCCATGGCTGTGTTTTAAGCTAAAAGTTATGTTTTATGGAATTCAAATGAAGTCTTCCGCATTCAATGTTTATGGTACGTATACAGTAGCGACCTTAAATTAAGTAGAAAATTTTGGGTCGTTACAGTGGCACTCGTTTCTCTCTTCAAGCGATGTGGAATATCACAATCCACCCCCTTTAGGGTCCAGCGTCCTCACTGACACTTCTTCCTCTTTCCAATCGATGTGGGATCTCACAATCAACCCTCCTTTGGGGCCCAACGTTCTCACTGACACTTGTTCCTCTTTCCAATCGATGTGGGATCTCACAATCAACCCTCCTTTGGGGCCAACGTTCTCGTTGGTACACCGCCTAGTGTCTAGCTCTGATACCATTTCTAACGGCCCAAGCCCACCACTAACAGATATTGTCCTCTTCGGGCTTTCACTTTTAGGCTTCCTCTCAAGGTTTTTAAAACTCGCAAAGAGGTTTCCACACCCTTATAAAAAAATGTTTTGTTCCCCTCTCCAACCAATGTGAGATCTCACAATCCATCTCCTTCGGGACCAACATCCTTGCTGGCACTCATTTCTCTCTCCAAATGTGAGATCTCATAGAAACAATATTTATGAAATTTCGTATAACATCTTATTATAACGTTTGTGCAGGTTTGTACCAATGAAGTCAAACAATAGAATGAAAAAGATGAGCAAAGAATTAAAAACGTTGCTCTTGGGCGTTATCAACAAAAGGCAAAGGGGTATGATGGTCGGTGAAGCTATGCATACTGATCTATTAAGCATCCTCTTCGAATCAAATTTGAAAGAAATTCAAGAGCACGAAAACAACGATATCACAATGAGTATCAAAGATGTAGTAGAAGAATGTAGAATCTTTTACCTTGCTGGCCAAGAAACCACAGCAATGCTACTAGTTTGGACTATGGTTTTATTGAGCTCATACACAAAATGGTAAGATCTAGCAAGGGAAGAGGTCCTACAAGTCTTTGGTAACAACAAACCAGATTTTGATGGTTTAAATCGCCTAAAAATTGTGAGTAAGACTCTCTTCTATATATTTTCATTTTTTTATTTTATTATTTCATTGGTTAAACTTTATGTTATTCCCAACATTTAGGTTACGATGATATTGAACGAAGTCCTGAGATTATACCCACCAGCAGGGTTACTTACTCGTCTCGTTCAAAACAAAACAAAACTTGAAAATTTGACTTTACTAGCGGGAGTGATGCTGAGATCCCACATTGATTGGAGAGAGGAACCAGCAGTAGCGAGGACGCTAGCCCCGAAGGGGGTGGATTGTGAGATCTCATATCAATTGGAGAGAAGAACGAGTGCCAACAAAGATGCTGGGTCTCAAAGGGGGTTGATTGTAAGATCCCACATCAATTAAAGAGAGGAACTAGTGCTAGTGAGGACACTAGGCCTTGAAGGAGGGTGAATTGTGAGATCCCACGTTCGTTGGAGATGGAAACAAAACACTCTTTAGAAGAGTGTGTAAACCTCTCCCTAGTAGATGGGTTTCAAAATCCTTAAGGGGAAGCCCGAAAGGGAAAGCCTAAAGAGGACATATCTGCTAGCAGTAAGTTTGGGGTGTTACAAATGTTTATTCATGGCCCTCTAATAAGTATCATGATGTTCCAAATGTTTCAACTAGACTTATTATACAATCTAAGGCCAAGAATATTCAACAAACATTCATTTTTCATTTATAAAATTGGATAGACTCGATTCAACCTCCATTTCATGTGTTACAAGTTGTTTTGATTGAGTAAGGATCATTTGAAGTTTCGAAAGTGAATATTTACTCGGTTGGAGGGGAGGATGAAGTTGCTATATATAGCACTTAATTGATAATTTATTTGCAAACTTTATTTATAATTATAATTCCATAACTTGTTACTCGTCAAAGTGGTCCTAACTTTTTTTTTTTTTTTTTTTTTAGGGTTAAATGGGAGTGGGAGTAACTCACTAATTATGGCCACTTAATCATTTAGTAAGCATTTGAAGAGTTGAAAGTACTACGTAAAATGGAGATTTTTTATGAATAAAATGAAGCTATCAAGTTGGGATTTCTACCCTTAGAAATGGAGATTTTTTTATGAATAAGAATTTAAAGGTTTTTGAAAAACAAGAATGGTAACATTTTATCCAAAAAGATTTTCTTAAAAAAAATGGGACACACCCAAGAATAAGATATAAGATATAAGTTTGAAAGTTCACATTTTATCCAATAAGAGTTCAAATTTTGGTGGGAACTTATTTTCTATTTGTGAGCAGAAAATCTATAAGATATAAGTTTGAAAGTTCACATGAATAGGGACATAAGAAATAAAACATTATTAATCTGTTACGAGTATGGAATGGTAACACCCAAGAATAAGAATTCAAAGGTTTTTGAAGAACAAGAATTGTAACATTTTATCTAACCCCAATAATAAAAATTCAAAGGTTTTTAAAGAACAAGAATTGTAACATTTTATCGAAAAAGATTTTCTTAAAAAAAATGGGACACACCCAAGAATAAGAATTCAAAGGTTTTCAAAGAACAAGAATTGTTTTCAAACAACAAGAATGGTAACATTTTATCCAACACCCAAGAATAAGAATTCAAAGGTTTTCAAAGAACAAGAATTGTAACATTTTATCGAGAAAGATTTTCTTAAAAAAATGGGGAACAAGAATTGTAACATTTTATAGAGAAAGATTTTCATAAAAAAATGGGACTCATTTCTCAAGCTCCAATCTCCTCCAAAATTGGGGAGGGTCTAGAACACTCACAACTCACATATCCAACGACTTTAATTAAAAATTAACGTCGGTAAAGCCCTGATCAGAAAGCTTGAAATCCAATCCGAAGCTATAGACATTTTCGATGAACAAATCCATTCCCAATTAATTTCTACACAACTAAGGATCATTTTTGAAGAAGGCCTCAAAGGTAGACAACCTTAAGAACAAGCGTAACCGAAGAAATTCGATATCGGTAAGTTTTGGGGACGATATTCGAATTCTTATTTACGGCACTTAAAATAAAAAATTGATGTTTCCAAGAGCTTGAGGGGATTAAATGGAACATGTTTGATGGCCTAGTTTGAGCTGACCAACGGAAAAATCGTGTTCTAGGTTAAGTTGTAGACCGAGGGAAGGAACTCAAAATTCGCCTCAACCACGCCCAAACAACCTCTAAGAATTATGTCTTTAGTTTAAGAAAGGTGTAAAGAGGATCTTTGGTGAGGAGGTGTTGTCTGACAGTGTCTGCATCGTCGTAACTAATAACAACACCTCCTAGGTTTACTCCGACAACAAAACGAGTTTCCCCCGACTTTGAACGTCTTTAACTTACGTTGTAGTTCACGAGCAGGTGAGATATCTATCCCAAACTCTTCCTTGACAGTTCATCTTTATGTTTTATGAAGGAATCGAGGGGAGAAATGCTCTGGAATGAGCTGGCGAACTCCGTTTTCAAACGGAGGAGCAACGCCATGAGTCGTGTCCTTCCCTTGCGGGAGGAAGAGACGATGACGTGGCCAGTTGAACTGAACCGACCACATCAACCTAAAACCGAACCTCTTTAGTTTTTCATAAAATTGAACGACTTTTCGAGTGGTTCTCACGAAATTCTCAATGGTCACAAAGGAGTGTAACCTTCCGGTCTTGTCGGTGGAAGGATACCGGGTCAATTCTCCTAGACCCAATATAGACCTCTCTGGATAGTCCTCAGCCTGACATCCAATTTTTTTACATATATTTTTGGTGGCTTGGACTAAGGACATCGAGCTTGCCAACTACTTTTTTCCAATTTCATAAATGTAACTTTAAAACTTTCCAAATTTTTTTGGCTCAATTTTTATAGGAATATTTGAATGTCTATAATTGTCAACGAATTTGTTTTAAATCAATGTATTAATCTATTTTACTTGTAAATATGAATATGTTGTAATTGCATAAAAATATGAAAATTTGAGACCTTAAGAGTGTTCGGAGAGGTGAGAATGATAGGTTTCTCACCTACAACAATCCCACATTGATGGATTTAAAATTGGATGTAGTCTTCATAAAGTAGTCATTGTCTTAAGGAAATCGTCGAGCTTGGTAATGTGAGCTTGTAACCCATACGGGGGCAACAAAGTGGTTGGAGGGGTTGGCTTAGCCCAAATTGGTTAAGGTTGTTGGAGTTGTTCTTTGGCTAGTCCGGTTGGTTTCACAGAGCAGTGTAACCTTTTTGACATCCACTTTTTTTTTTTTTTTTTTTTTTTACATATATTTTTGGTGGCTTGGACAATGGACATGGAGCTTGCCTTTTGTTTTGAATAAATGCATTTATCTATTTTACCTCTAAATATGATACATTTCTGTGCTACAACAATCCCACATTGATAGATTTAAAATTGGATGTAGTCTTCATAAAGTAGTCATTGTCTTAAGGAAATCGCTGAGCTTGGTAATGTGAGCTTGTAATCCATATAGGGGCAACAAAATGGTTGGAGGTTGGCTTAGCCCATTGGTTTGGGTTGCTGGGGTTGTTCTTTGGCCTGTCCATTCCAAGTTAGGGAGTTGGGCTGTGGGCTTTGGGCGAAGGGCTAGTGTTCATGGCCCTTAAAGTTTAACCTTTCGCTCTTGTCGGTGGAAGGATAGTAGGTCGATTCTCCTAGGCCCAATATAAACCTCAACCTCTTATATTTTTTGTTGCAATCCTCATCCTGACGTCCACTTTTTTTTTTTTTACATATATTTTTGGTGGCTTGGACTATGGACATCGAGCAAGCCATTTGTTCTGAATAAATGCATTTATCTATTTTACATGTAAATATGATAGATTTCTCCGCTACAACAATCCCACATTAAAAGATTTAAAATTTGATGTAGTTTTTATAAAGTAGTCATTGTCTTAATTAAATCGCCGAGCTTGGTAATATGAGCTTGTAACCTATATGGGGGCAACAATGTAGTTGGAGGTTGGCTCAGCCCATTGGTTAGGGTTGTTGGAGTAGTTTTCATCCTGTCCATTCCAAGTAGGAAGTTGGGCTATGGACTTTGGGCGAAGGCCTAGTGTCCATGGCCCTTAGAGTTGAAGGAAACCGCGTGAGGCATGTTTCACAGAGCAGCTTAAACCAACTATGAAATCAGACTATGTTTTTCAAGATATATCTCAATTACGATACTACCAAATTAAGACTAGAGAGGGAGATGGAGATGTACCCATGACAACATTGCGAACGAGGTAGGATCACTATGAGTTTGTGGTTAGTTCGTTTGTTCTCACCAACGCCCCCATGGTATTCATGGAGTTGATGATTTAGGTATTCAAGGGATTTCTTGACACGTGTGTCATCGTGTTCATACACGACATCCTCGTGTCCTCGAAAACAGATCAAGAACACAAGGTTTATCTTCTGAAGGTCCTCGATCTTGGGAGAAATAAGTTGTTTGTCAAGTTCTGCAAGTGTGAATTTTGGCTGTGTTATGACCCATTCTTAGGACACGTGGTGTGAAGGATGAGGTTTGAGTAGACATCGCAATAGTGGAAGCTGTCACTAAGTGGGCTCGTCTGGAATTCGTAGGATACTAGTTCGTGGAAGATTTTGCTAAGATAGCTTCACTGCTCACGTAGTTGACTGGGAAGGGTGTTCCGTTTATATGGAATGATGCGTATGAGGCCAGCTTCCAAGATATGAAATAGTGGTTATCGTTGGCTCTAGTGCCCATGGTCCAGGAGAGCTCAGGATTATATGTGATTTATAATGATGCTTGTAATAAAGGGTTAGGATGTGTATTGAGGCCACATAGAATGATGATTGTCTATACCTCGTGTCAGTTGGTTGCAATGGTGTTGGCACTTAAAATCTGTGGGCACCACTTGTATGGAGAAAATACTCATATCTACATTGACCATAAGATCTTGAAGTAGTTTTTTCACCCAAAAGGAACTGAACATGAGATAAAAAAGATTGCTAGAGCTGGTGAAAGACTACGATATAGACATCCAATACCATCCCAAATGAAAACATAGTCATTGATGCCCTAAGCTGAACGACGGCACACTTGTCGGCCATGATGAATAGAGAACCACGAGTGCAGATAGATTTTAAGCAAGTGAAGATAGTAGTGATGAGCAAAGAGTTGTAGCACAGATGGATCAACTGACAATCTATCCTACATTTCGACATTGGATTATGGAATCTCGATGAGGGGACCTCATTTAGCAAGGATATTTTTAACAGTTAACAATAGGTTTTGTGGACGATTTCTCCAAGCCGACATATGTTAGTCTGCTATCTCAAGGACAATTATGTGTGCGATCGATGGAAGAGCTAAAAAGTGAGAGATGAGAGGCTCAAACTTCCTACCTTTTCTTGAGTTTTCCTAATTTGAACTCCCTTACGGACCAAATATGATGAAAAATTTATTGTTCTAGAAACTAGACCCAATCAGAATTCTGTGGAAGAAAATTTGAGGTAATTCGAATATTGGAAGCTCAAGAACGGAAGTCTTGAATGTCGACAACGAGGTAAGTAGCCATCTTGAACTTTTCTTAAGAAATACTTGTAGCAATCGCTTGGGTTTTCATATGAACCCTAAACCAAATATAAATTAAAGATATATGAAAGAAAAACTCAAAAAACAAACTTAGCAAATTACTCGAGATTTAAGTAACGTTAAAACAACCCACTAAATGAACTCCTCTGCATATGAAATTCTAATGTTGAGCATCTTATAGCATGTTGATGTTATATATGAAATTTGGTGGTCATTGGATAAGGATAAGCAGGTAAACCAAGAAACGAAAACTTTACATAAATTTATTTCTCTTGTCAATGGTCATTACACCTAGTAGTATAAATAATTTTAGAATAATCAAATTTTGCATGTTTTTAAAACTAAAATGTATGATAAGAATACTGCACATGGATTATATTAATATCCATTTCTTCATTAATAATATTTGAAAGATCAAATAAATGACGGAAATAAAGATGATAGGGTCCCAAATCCAATAATCGGAATACTTATTTCAAACTTTTTTAACCATATTTTTTATCGTAGGGCTGAAAAAGAATGATAGAATAATTATACACGTGATCTAATCAATTAATTGATTTTAATGTGTTGAAACCTATCAAATACAAAACTAAAAAAATGGGGACACATTAATCATTTTCAAAGTTTTGAAAGTATACGAAAATACAATTTATTTTTTAAAGTTCAAAGATTTATTACACACAAATTTTATAAACATTTGTGGTCTCATGGTCTAGTTGGTTAGGACATTGGACTCTGAATTAAGTAACCCAAATTCAAATTTCGTGGAACTTATTTTATGTTTGTGAGTATTAACTTAACACAAATATTAAAGCAACAATATATTAGATATTTTAAAAGTTCAAACTATAAAATATAAATCGGAAAGTTTATAAAAATATTATCTATTTGTTAGAGGTTTATATCCACGTGAAAGGGGCCAAATAAGTAAGAAATCAAACATTAATTCCTCAAGTTCTCGAATAGTTTGGCATCTTAACAAAGTGACATGAAAACAAATAACATTTTTCAATATAAAAAGTTCCCATCAAATAACAAGATCATTCAATATAGGCCATGCTAAAGTGATGTGAAAAAATGTGTAAAACATATGAAGTGAAACTATGAGGTCTAACCTCCAAAGCAGTTGCTTTATTAGATGTAACTTTACGAGCGTCTCGAACGTCTTCTTTTAAAAAATGTCTTTGAAAAGTTTCATTCAATAACACTATTAAATGGCATAAGGAATTACAATCCTTCACTAAAATGATTCTGATTCAAATATATGAGTTTGGAGGTAGTAGTGCAAAATATAATGATTTATAGAGTAGAAAATAATAAAGACGTTTGAAGCAAATGGAAAGGATAAAAGAAGAATATGATAAATAATAATGGTAAGAATATACTTTAAAGCAAGACATTAACTAATAATGGTAAGAATATTGTTGGTCTAGTTGTATGATTCTAGCATTTGGTGCTAGAGGTCTAAGAGACAGATTCTTAATTCTTTTGTTGATAAGTAGAATTAAAAGACCTTAATTCTTAATTGTACTTCCATTAATGTGACATTTTAATAGGTAATTTCCTCGAGCCGGTACGAGGAGAAAACTTCTTATACGGTTCTGAGGGATAAACCCAATGATTAAAGGCATGGACAAAGGATTCCCTCAACAAGTAAAAATCTTTTTCAATTGTCTCAATAACTAAACTAGATAAGAACTAAGAATTGAAATAGATTCTAAAGGAGACAGGCAAAAATCAAGGGGTTCCCCTCAATAAATGAAATGCTTAAGCTTAAGGGTTATTAAGTTCAATTTTTGGAATGTCTCATGGTCTAGAACTGTCACCTCTTGTTAGTATTTCACATTTTAATTTATAATCCAACTAACCATGTGAAATACGGCTCTAAACGGTCTCAATAAAAATCGAATTCCATGTTTTTATTGTTTCTAAATTATATAGGATAATAAAACTTAAAACTTAAATTAATAATATGTCAATATAATTTTATTAATATTTCAAGTGGCTTGTATAATTCAACCTTTAATGTTATATCCTATACATACAAAGATAATAATTTCTCATATTTTCCATTTTCCTTCCCTCACTTATTTCTCTTCTATGTTATATTTTAATTCTGTTTACGGTACTTGCCATATGAACAGTACTTGCCATTTTCAATCCGTTCTAATTTTTTTTCTCTCCTAAAATCTTCTCTTTTGTTTTTTTTTTCTTTGAACTCTAATGTCGTTCAATTCTACCTCCATATCTAATTATTCAACCCGTTCTAATTTTCTTTTCTCTCATAAAATCTTCTCTTTTGTTTTTTTTTTTTCTTTGAACTCTAATTCTCTTGTGTTGTTCAATCTACCTCCGTATCTAATTATTTTAAGCCATTTAAATTTAATTCTTTTGATCACTTCCTGGAAGGAGTTTAATTTTATAAATTTTTAAGCAGTTGGTTTAATTTTATCGGCCATTTAAATTTAATTCTTTTGATCACTTCGTGGAAGGAGTTTAATTTTATAAATTTTTAAGCAGTTGGTTTAATTTTACTCCCATATCTAAATAGTTTAATTATGTCGAGTAGTTTAATTCTATTCACAGATTTTTTTTTTCTCTTCACTATTTCCAAATCTAATCTTTCTCTCTCTCTTCATGTATCCATGTATCTACTCAATATCTAAATCGTTTAATTCTTTCTCTCTCTCTCCATGTATCCATGTATTACTCTTATATCTAAATTGTTTAATACTCACATCATTTCATTCTGTTAAAATATTCCCAAATTTTTTTCATTCTGTTAAAAAGTTTAATTCTATTCCCAAATTTTCTTTGGCTTTACTATTCCCAAATCTTATTTTTTTTTTTGAATATGTTTTCCAGATCTTCCTTTTCATCCTCTTTGCCAAATCTTCTCATCCTGTTTTTCAATTTTTTTTATTTGAATATGTTTTACAGATCCAAATCTTAATTTTTTATTTTTATTTGAATATATCTTAATTTTTTATTTTTATTTGAATATGTCTTCCAGATCTTTCTTTTCCCCTCTTACTTATCTATCTATTCGTCGACCAATTTTAATGGACTCTAGCATAGATATTTTTTTTTCTTTTTATTTGAATATGTTTTACCGATCCAAATCTTAGTTTTTTTTTTATTTGAATATGTCTTCCAGATATTTCTTTTCCCCTCTTACTTATCTATCTATTCGTGGACCAATTTTAATGGACTCTAGGATAGATAATTTCTAATTCAGATCATTCAACAGATAATTTTCTAAATTTCTATCTTCCTTTTCCTTCAGCATCTCTCCATTATTGTATAACATCTCTCCATTATATGCATTTTTTTCCTCCATAAAAATATTTTCTTTCTATTTCTGTTTTTGCTGAATTATTGATACTCAATGAAGGAGGTATTTTAGGGGATGGACAGGGAGATTAAAGGAGCTGGTCAGCTTTTTTTTTCTTTTCTTTATTTTGTTATTTTTAATACATACATATATATATATATATATATATATATATATATATATATATATATATTAAATCTAACGGCGTTACATTATCTTTTTTATAAAACTTTTTCGAGAAAAATTTTAGTTTGAAGGGTTGCTGACTTAGTCTTTACGGAAATAGTAACAATTACATGGAATTTTTAGATATATTATTACCTATTGACTTAGTCTTTAGTAAAATGATGAACAAAAGGAAGTGGTACTAACTTAATCTGGAGTAAAATGATGAACAAAAGTGAGTGGTTAATAGAATATAAGTCTTGGGACTAATGGTTTTGTAGAGTTTGCATATAATATAGTAATTGATAGTACCATTCATTGTTCTCCTTTGAAAGATGTTTATGGGTTTAATCCATTTACGCCTTTGGTTTTGCTTGTTATTCCTTATAATATTTTAATCCATTTACTCCTTTGGTTTTGCTTGTTATTCCTTCTAATATTTTTGTGAGTGAAGCAGCACAAGCAAGGAAGATTTGATCAAAACCCTTTACAAAAACGTGAAGATTGAGAAACAAAATTTTAAAGTTGTTTCAAGAATTAACAAAGGACGAAAAGAACACATTTTTCACCCCGATGATTGAGTTTGGATACATTTTGGCAAGGAGTGATTTGCATGTCAAAGGAAACAAAGTTACATTCAAGAGGGGATCACCCTTACAAAGTTCTTGAAAGAATTAATAACAATACCTATAAAATTGATCTTACTATCAATATCGCTTACTTGAGTTATTTTGATGTAGGTTATGATTTTCTGATTTGAGTACAAATAATTTTAAAGAGGGGGAAGATGATATGGATCAAGGTGTTCCAAATGTTTCAACTAGACCTATTACACAATTCAAGACCAAGAATATTCAACGAGCATTCATTCTTCATCCTCAAAATTAGATAGGCTCTATTCAACCTCCATTCCATGTGATAAAAGTTGATTTGATTGAAGAAGTACCATTTGGAGCTTCAAAAGTGATACACTTTCTTTATTATTTTAATTCCTTAACTTCTTGTAGTTACAAGAGCAAAAAGGTGAGAACTTACGGGGTAAAAAGGAGAATTTTTGTGAATAAAATTAGGTTCTAAACAAGACTTCCACCCTTTAAAATTTGAGCATCATCTCTGTCATTTCTAAGTTTCGTGCAATTCTTGTGGTAGATTGCATCCGAGTCGTTCAATCCAGTCTTAATCAAGATCAACTGTGGAGTGACTCAATTTAGAAGAAGGTTTCAAATATTGTTTCTAGATCTTTTACCTTAAGAGGTAATCTACTTTTAACTATCTCTTGGTTGATCCAAGTTTTGTATAAGAATGTGTAATTTCTTTGATTCAAGGGTTTTGCTTCAAAAAAGAGCTTGGATTGTTGGGGTGAGGATTGGGTTGCCTTATCACCCACGCTCCAAAAGTTCGCTCCCATCCACGACCAACTCCTAGTTAACTGAAATAAATGTAAACATGGAATAAAAAGTCAATAAATAGCCTACTTGTAGGCTCTTAATGGAAACCTTAAGCTAGAATGTTATCTCTTATTGAGTTATCAGGGTCGTGGCACTTAGAGCTTATATTCTTACATGTCCCTTATGGATTCTAAAAACTTTCCCATAAAGTAACCTTTAGTCCTCTTCCCGTAAACACATGAGTGGTGTTATCATGATCATATCATCCTGCTATTAAATTCTGATGTTGTGTATCTCATCTAAGTGAGGGAAATAGGAGGCCCTCCCTATCATCCTACTCATGATACAAAGGGCAGGGCATAAAAGAGGAATAGGGGCATTGTTGCACACCAAGTGGTGGGAGATAACAGTCACTTTTGGGTATGAATCCTAACAACCTTATTGACCATTGTATTCAATTGATCCTAAGTATATTCTAGGAACATGGTTTATAAATTAACATAGGCTTATACATTATATCATGGAGTAGCATCAAAACTCATTAGTTTTAACTTAGCTAAACATGAAAGGGAAATCTAATGTGATTCCATGGGCGTGAAAATTTACTTGTAACTTGATTTGGGCGAAGGACATTATGGTCATTTTACACCTCCTCTCGATTTACCATCTTAGGTATATCCAATCGCTACCAAATTTCATACGTAGCTTTAACATAGAATAATATTCCAAGTATTAAAATTTTGTAAGTAGCATAGTTTGTTTAAGGGGTTAATTTAATGTTACTTAACTTTTTAACAAAACATCTGATTTAGGCCTTTAACTCACTGTTCTAATATTTTTCTTTCATGTACCATTAATTCATACTTGACTTAGGTTATATATTAGAATCCAATCGATTCTCTCAAGTATTTATTCAGAAAACTCAAAGATGTTTATTTACCTCTTGTCTGGTGTTCGGAGCCTCGTTTCTTGAACTTCTTGCAAATGGGTCACCAATCGAAAGGAATGATGGGTCGTGGGTTGGTTGTAGTGATGGGTTGCCCGAATTCAAACAAAATTTGACCCTATCCCGTTGTCTTCTTCTCCCAATTCACGCGTCTTTCTGTCTGCCTTTCTCTTTCTTCTCGACACCTTTTGACTCCATTTATCCGTCGCTCCTCTGTTCATATCTCAACTATGGTGAGTCCCTATTTGCTTGCCATATGTTCCCACGACGTTGTAGTGTCTTCTACCTACACAATTCGACTATCTTTATACCTCAGTATTCAAAAATTGTAAATTTGCTGACGGTGAAGAAAAACGCAAGGGACAACGTGAATGCAAGTATCTTACCGTGGGTATGCTTCTCATGAGCTGAAAAAGAATGGTAGAAAATTGGGCGAATAAAATACTTCTTTCACTACTTTTTAACCATATTTATTATCGTAGGGCTAAAAAAGAATGGTAGATAATTAAACGTCACCTAATATATTAATTGATTTTAATGTGTTGAAACCCTATCAAATACAAAACTGAAAAACGAGGACACATCGGTAATTTTTGAAGTTCTGAAAGTATATGAAGGTACTATTTATTTTTTGAAATTAAGAGATTTATTACACACAAATTCTTACAAATATTTGTGGTCCCATGGTCTAGTGGTTAGGACATTGGACTTTGAATCCAACAACTCGAGTTCAAATCTCGATGGGACCTATTTTATATTTTATTCTATTTCATATGGGCGTTGTAATAGTGAAGTATGCATATCGAGGATGCAAGGGACAACCCTCTTACTACCATTTTTTTTTATATCAATTCACATCGTCTATCTAAATTCTAATATTTTCTTTATGTATTCATGATTGATGATTAAAGTGAAATTATCAAATTAAAAATTATATTATGGAAACTTCAACGATTTTTTTCTCCTCTATGGTTACTGACCATAAACATAATTTTAAATAATCAAATTTTGCATAGGTTTAGAGTTAAAAGGTAGGATAATAATACTTTTACATGGATTTCATTATTAATAAAATAGTGATTACACATTCAATCTGATATGAATCCAACGAGCAATTACAAGAAGCAATACAAAGAAGATTCAAAAATCAAATCAAGAAAATAATGGAGTGGCTGATAGTTGAATTACCACTAAAAGAAATTTATAGAAAGTAATTAGAAGACTTGCCTTTAGTAGTTGAATTACCAATTAAGGAAATTTATTAATGCCTTATTTTCTTCAATTTGTATTTAATAGCATTTATTAGCATTTATTAGTGGTTGGTGGCTGAACTTTATTTTGTTAGGGTTATCTTTTGGGCCTATTTGAAGGCATGTAATATTCATGTTAGGATGGATTTTGTTGAATACAGAAAAAACCTTTGCGTTTTCTTGATAACCTTTTGATGTTATTCTTTTTCAAACCTTGCTTTAGGTTTGATGTTTAAACTGATTAATTGAATTAGTTTTGATCAAGCTAATTCTGGAGTGAATTGTCTTGGTATCTAAGAGTGGCCATTATAGATTCCAAGTTCTATCTAAGAGTCATTCATCTTCTAACCAGCTCTTGGTTGAAATTAATTCGTTAAGTTAGCTTTCTCTGTGAGCATTTTGTAAAGATTCTAGAAGGACCTCTAGCTTTGCAAATTCCAGCATTGTAGGCGCTTATCATTTGGTATCAGAGCATTTGGTCGACGTTCGTTGGCCGCTCTAGAGGTGAAATATCTTTATTGTTATTTTTTTTTTTCTATCAAGTTTTTTTTTCTCTCTCAGATTATCGAAAAAAAAAACCAGACTTTACATTCTTGACCTAGTACCAAAAGCCTACCTTTGAGTGTTAAACACGAGTGTCCCTGAGTGAAATTTTTGTGAGAAGTGTGGAGAGGTCCCTTGATAACAAAATGTCACATAATGGAGAAGGAGTACCACCAATACCAGATCTTAATACAACCATTCTTCAAGCAATTCAAGGTATGATGGAAATGATGATGGAAGATAGACAAGAAAGAAGGGCGCAACAACAAAGACAAGAACGAACATTACAAGAAGATGAAGGAATAGTAGTACATGAAAGACAAGTTGAAGGAAGATGGAGAGGAAGAAATAACCATGCAACTATTATGCAACCTAGAAGGATGGAAAAAGTACATGAAGATAGAGATGGGAGAGTTAAACTCAAAATCTCACCATTTTGTGGAACGACAGATTCTGAGGCATACTTGCAGTGGGAAAGAAAGATAGAACATGTGTTTGATTGCAACATCTATAGTGAAAATAAGAAGATGAGACTTGCTATTGCCGAATTTACCAATCATGCCGGTGATTGGTACCAACATCTCAAATCCGAGAGAAGAAGAAAAGAGGAGGATCCAATAGAGACATGGGAAGAACTTAAAGAAGCCATGAGAAAAAGGTATGTTCCAAAACATTATGAAAGAAATTTGAAAACTAAATTGCAAGGTTTGAGGCAAGGAACAAAAATTGTGGCGGAATATTATCATGAGATGGAAACTATGATGGAAAGAGCAAATGTTAGAGAAGAAGAAGAAGATACCATGTCTAGATTCCTTGGAGGTTTGAATCGAGAAATTTTTCATCTTGTTGACAGAAATCCACCACCATATCTGGAAGACATGTATCATTATGCTCTCAAAATTGAAGACCAATTGAAGGAAGACAAAGAGCATTCAAAAAGGTACACATCACGAACTAGCATATTTTCAAATTCTAAAACTTGGAACAAGGATAGTTTTGTGAATAGAAATGATTCGATGTCACCAAAAGAAAAGTTTGTGACTGCTAAAAGAGTGGAGGCTGAGAGTTCCAATGGTAAAATGAATGAAGCTTCAAAGACGGTAAAAGAAAAGTCTAGTTCTATTCAATGTTGGAAGTGCAAAGGATTTGGACACATGAGCAAAGAGTGTGTTAATGAAAAAGTTATGGTGATAAGGAATGGTATACTTGGTTCAAATGATGAATGTGAGGATCATGATTCACAGCTTGTGGAAGAAATCGCAGCATATGATGATGAGTATGTTGAAGAAGGTAATTCCATATCTTTGATCACAAGAAGGGTACTCAATGTTCAAATCAAGGGAGAGAAATTTTGAAGATCAAAGGGAAAACTTGTTCCACACAAGATGTTTGATCAAAGGAAACCCATGCAGCTTGGTGATTGATAGTAGAAGTTGCACAAATGTGGTAAGCAGCTTCCTTGTAAAAAGACTTCAACTATCTGTCCATCCACATCCAAAATCGTATAAACTTCAATGGTTGACAAACAATGAAGAAATTAAGGTAAACTCCCAAGCTCTTATTTCTTTTACTCTTGGAAGATATAAAGATGAAGTACTTTGTGATGTCGTACCAATGCATGCGGGGGACATCTTGTTCGGCCGACCTTGGCAATATGATAGAAAGGTAACATTTGATGGTTTGATGAACAAGTATACTTTTACTTTGTGTGGGAAGAAATTTACTTTACTTCCGTTGTCTCCATATGAAGTACATTGTGACCAATTGAAATTAGAGAAGAAAAGAAAAGAATATGAAGAACAACAGTGGAGAGAAGAAACTAAGGTAAAGGTGAGAAAAAAAAAGTGAGAAAAAAAAACAATATTCAGTTCTTGTCCGGAAAGAATGAAGAATTTGATTTGAGGAAAAATCCTTTTAAAGAAAGGGGGGATGATATGAATCCAACAACTTATCACTTCCATGTACCCGAACGAGCAATTACAAGAAGCAATACAAAGAAGATTCAAGAATCAAATCAAGAAAATAATGGAGTGGCTGATATTGGAAAGTAATTAGAAGACTTGCGTTTAGTAGTTTAATTACCAATAAAAGAAATTTATAGAAAGTAATTAGAAGACTTGCCTTTGGTAGTTGAATAATTTATTAATGCCTTATTTTCTTCCATTTGTATTTAATAGCATTTATTAGTAGTTGGTGGCTGAATTTTATTTTGTTAGGGTTATCTTTTGGGCCTATTTAAAGGCATGTAATATTCATGTTAGGATGGATTTTGTTGAATACAGAAAAAAAACCTTTGTGTTTTCTTGATAACCTTTTGGTGTTATTCTTTTTCAAACATTGCTTTAGGTTTGATGTTTAAACCGATTCATTGAATTAGTTTTGATCAAGCTAATTCTGGAGTGAATTGTCTTGGTATCTAAGAGTGACCATCATAGATTCCAAGTTCGATCTAAAAGTCATTCATCTTCTAACCAGCTCTTGGTTGAAATCAATCCGTTAAGTTAGCTTTCTCTGTGAGCGTTTTGCAAGGATTCTAGAAGAACCTCTAGCTTTGCAAATTCCAGCATTGTAGGCGCTTATCACAATCAAACATAACAAATAATGGCAAACATATGGGCATTTGGTTTGGTAGTATGATTCTTGCTTTGGGTGTGAGAGGTCTCAAGTTCATAATTGGATCGAATGACTATTTCTTTTTATCTAAAACCCTCTTTTTTTTTCTTTTTTTTTCTTTTTTACTTTTTTTTTCCTTTCCTCCTCATTAGTCCTCCGAACCCTAATTAGGCATGGAGGACAAAATGGGCAAAACACTAATTTCTCAGACTTGTGTTACACAATCATTGCTCGTGGAGCGAGTATAGTGACTGGTTGAAGGAGAATCATAGTGTAGGTGAGTAGTTGGTATTGTGAGGAAGAAGATGGTTTTAGTTAACCGACCTAAATTGCTTTACTTGAACCTGACCTCACCGATCCAATTGGATTGGACATAATCGTCAATTCTTACTACCCGAAGTTATATGCTATCTAAGCCTTTGTGTTTCTTTTCTAGGTTATAGTCTATAACATTTCAAGAATGTCAACCAATTAGGTGGGGGATGATGTTACGGTCATGCTCGTCCAAGGCGTATAGCCCAATGGCCACATGTCCATGCAATGCCAACTCTTTATTTGATTTCATGTTATATTATCGTATTATTGTATTTTCTTTTGTATGACTGTTCGGCGAAACTATATCCAGGCCAGACCTCAATAGCCTCAAAATGTACTATAGGGGGATGCAACTAAATGTCAACTCGACCAAGCCAAAATTTGCATGATTGTTCGGCGAAATCATGTCTAGGCCTGCCATACCTAAATCGCCTAAAAATGTACTACAGAGGGATGTGACTAATCGTTAGTTCTTCCTATTGGAAGTAATATACTATCTAAGCTATTGTATTACCTTTCTCGCTTATAGCCTATAAAATTGCTTCCAAAACCTTATTTCAAATTTTCTTACAAAATCTATTTCGAAGATCTATCTGCCCTTGTTTTCTAAAACCTTCTTCTCAAAATCGGGCCAGAGGTTTGAGCATACATTGCTTGGCCCGTAGGTGACACGAATCCAAATTTGCTTGCCTCACTCGAGAGTGAATGTGGTACAATCGCTGGGCCCCGAACGGGTGAATTGTGAGATCTCACATATATTGGAGAGAGGAAAGAGTGCTAGCAAGGACATTGGGCTCCCAAGGAGGATGGATTGTTAGATCTCAAATTCATTGAAGAGGGGGGTGTGAAAACCTCTCCCTTGCCGCTCACATTTTAAAAACCTTTTGGGAAAGTCTGAAAAGGAAAGCGCAAAGAGGATTGGATTGTCACAAATGGTATCAGAGTAAGAAACTGGTTGGTATGCCAGTGAGAAAGCTGAAACTCAAAGAGGGGTGGATTGTGAGATCCCACATCGATTGGAGAGAGGAACGAGTGTTAGCGAGGATGCTGGGCCCCAAAGGGGGTGGATTGTGAGATCCCACATCGATTGGAGAGAGGAACGAGTGCCAGCGAGGATGCTGGGGCATGAAAAGGGGTAGATTGTGAGATCCGACATTGATTGGAGAGAGGAACGAGTATCAGCAAGGATGCTGGGCCTCAAAGGGGGGTGATTGTGAGTTGCCACGTCGATTGAAGAGAGAAATGAGTGCTAGTGAGGATGATGGGTCCAGAAGGAGGGCGGATTGTGAGATCCAACATTTGTTGGAGACGGAAACAAAACATTCTTTATAAGGGTGTGGAAACCGTAAGAACTTAAGGGGAAGTTTGAAAGGAAAAGCCTAAAGAGATAATATCTGCTAGCGGTGAGCTTGGGCTGTTACATATACTAAGTTAAAATGAAGGTTAGTCTATGGCCCTCTGATAAGTATCATAGTGTTCCAAGTGTTTCAGCTAGATCTATTACACGATCCAAGACCAAAATTATTCAATAAGCATTCATTCTTCATCGTCAAAATTGAATAGGCTCGATTCAACCTCCATTCCATGTGATACAAGTTGATTCGATTAAGGAATGACCATTTAGTGGGCATTTGAACAATTGAAAGTTTGTTTTGTGGAAAGACTATAAATACCCACAAATTATTATGTAAAATGCAGATTTTGATTAATGAAATTTAACTCTCAAATTGGGACTTTCATCCTTACAACTTTGAGCATCATCTTTGTCATTTCTAAGTTTCATGTCGTTCTTGCTGTAGATTGCATCTGAGTCATTCAATCAAGCCTTGATCAAGTTCAATTGTGGAGTGACTTAACTTGGAACAATGTATCAAATCGTGGTTCTAGATCTTTGATCTTAAGAAGTAATCTACTTTTAGCCTCATCTTTTGGCTGTTCCAAATTTTGTATAGGAAGAGTTAATTTCTTTTATTCAAGGGTTTTGTATTCAACAAAAACTTCGATGGTTGGGCTTAGATTATGATTGTCTTATCACCACGCTCCAAAGTTCGCTCCCATCCACGACCAACTCCAAGCCTGAAAAAAAAAATGTAAACATGGATTGAATAAAAAGTCAATAAGTAGCCTACTTGTAGGCTCTTAATGGCAACCTTAAGCTAGGATGTTATCTTTTATTGTGTCTTGAGAGTCTTGGCACTTAGAGCTTATAATCTTACCTGTCACTTACTGATCCTAAAAACTTTTCTCTAAAGTAATCTTTAGTTCTCTTCCCTTAAACACATGAGTGGTGCTATCACGATCATCTCATCCAGATTGTAAATTCGGATGCATGTATCTCATCTAAGTAAGGGAAATAGGAGACCATCCTCATCATCTTGCTCATGATACATAGTGTAGGGCCTCCCACATAAAAAAAGAATAGGGGCATTGTCGCACACCGCGTGATGGGAGATAACAGTCACTTTTGGGTTTGAATCCTAGCAACTTATTTACCATGATATTCAATTGATCCTAGGTTGTAACGACCCTAAATTTTCACATACTCAGAGTCGCTACTAACGTCTCATGCTCATCTATAATGCGGAAATATAAGTCTTACATGAACAGAATTGATAACGTAAACTTCAAAAAATCGTTTAAAACAACCTCTTCTCTAGAAAACACAGCCATGGTCTTACGTGTTTAAATATGAAATACTGAAATTTAGAGAAAAAAAAAACAAATACAAAATAATTTAAAACAATGAAATGCAAAACAACCTATTCTAACTTAAGACTAGAAATTTAAATATGAATCTACCCTATGCACGTGCCACAGTCTCTGCTCGCGATGCCGCCGTCCTCCGTACAAGTGCGCCTTGCCTTTACCTGAAAAATGATGTGGCACACGGCCTGAGTATTTCATAGAATACTCAGTAAGTGGCCCCGCTATAGGGGCCATGCAAATGCAAACACATGCAATCATGATTTAGGGACCTATCTCTAATCATCTTAGGGGTGGCCTCCAGTCTCGGACAAATTGGATGTGTAGTACTTCCCTACACACGACTCACACGTGCGAGTGTGAATCCCCAGGGCGCTCGCACACCCCCTGGACCCTCTGGTCAAGCTAATCTGTAGCGACGTCTGGAGGTCAGCGGAACCCCATAGTGTCATGCGCCTCATGAACACCCTCATCTGTGTGCGTTCGCACCTGTGCGCATTCGCGCTCATCATACGGTGCGCGTCCGCACTCATAATCTCTAGGGGAAGTAGCCCTATGCTTATGAACATACAATATGCATGAGTCCCTCTAAATCCATCATAATGTCTCTTCTGACACAACCCTCTAGTCTCATCTCTTTGTTACTCTAGGTAACAGATACTCGTGGATATTTATATTAATATCATTTTCACGCTCTTAGGGTTGTGTCCTATGTCGATCTAACGACATGATGCAATATGGCACTCATCATCATATAGCATGCTCAATATGAAAAACATCATCATATGAAGGTAAACGTCACGCAATCATCATACTCATCATATTGCCACAAAGTACATCAAACATATCAAGTACGACATTCTTCAAAATATATATATACTGAGCACATCATCAATTATCCTAACTCACACATCATCATAACTCATACATCATCATAACTCACATACCGCATTGTATGATATAGTTCATACATCATCGTAACTCATACAATTTTTAGTCTATCCTGTAGTAAGACCACTTACTTGGTTGGCCTTAGCCGAAGTATTCCCTAATTTAATTAACGTAAGCTCCCGTTCCTCGTGAGCTGCTCCAAAGGTTGCTAAAGTTCGCTTCATATCGAACCGTTCGTCACCTTTCGTTAGCATTTCACATTTTAATTAATAATCCAACTAACAATGTGAAATACAGCTCTAAAACGGTCTCAGTAAAAATCGAATTCCACGTTTTCATTGTTTCTAAATTTTGGTTGGGTAGTAAAACTTAAATTGAAAACATGTCAATATTATTTCATGGTGCTTCAATCATTCAATCCAACTATGGTTTGTTATAATATTATATTCTCTTGTTACAAATAATAATAATTTCTCACCTCTTCCATTTTCCTTCTCACTGTTGTACCACTTTTATTTCTCCTCTCTCTGTCCTCTTTTTCTTTCATACGAATGACTATGCAATTATAAAATAATATTCAATCAATTCTGTTTTCTCATTACTATGACTATCAGTTAACAGAAGCCATTTTCAATCTTTTTTTTCTTCTCTTTCCTAAAAACTACTCTCATTAACAAAAGCGATTTGCTATTCTATTTTCTTCTATCTTTCTTCTCTTTCCTAAAAACTAAACGGGAGCTATTTTCAATCTATTATGTTTTCTCCTCTCTCCGAAATGACTGTCCAATTCGAGAAGTCATTTTCAATCTATTTTAATTTTCCTCAGTAGAGAGGCTCATGCATCCATCAATTATGATTTTATTCTCTCTCAAATGATGATTCAATTTAGATGCAATTCACAAAGCCATTTTCAATCGATTTTGATTTTCTATCCGATATCAAAAAATTTAAATAATTTAAAAAGAGATCTAACATAACTTTTGTATCTCTGCCAAAACATAAAAGAAAAGAAGATCTAACTTACCGATTACTGGTCTTCTCCAATTTTCTCTCCCAAAATCTGTGATCTTTCCTCTGTTTCTTTCTCTGATTTTTTCCTTCTCAAAATCTGCCATTTTTTGTTTCTGTTTCGTTTTTTTTTTCAGATCATTTTGTAGTTGTAGGAGGTGTCGGGGAGATATTTGGGGAAGGTGGAGAGAGAGAGTGATAATTTACTTTTTTTTTTTTTTTTTTTTATAATTATTATTTACTTATTCTTATTATTATCTCTTTTTTTTTTCTTTTTTTTTTTTCGGGTCGTTACATTGTCTACCCCTAAAAAAAACTTTCGTCCTCGAAAGTCTCAAACTCTTGTACTAGCTCGGGGTATTTTTCTCTTATTTCGTCGTCACTCTCCCACATGGCTTCCTCGCTGTGGTGATTCCGCCCTAGTACCTTAACGAACGCAATATTCCTGTTGCTTAAGGTTTTTACTTCTCTAGCTAAGATTTTTACTAGTTTTTCCTCGTAGCTCAGATCTTCATTGAGTTGGAGTGGTTCGTAGTCTATTTCGTGGATAGGGTCCGTAATGTACTTCTTCAGCCTCAACATGTGAAATACATCGTGTACTCCTAAGTGGGCTAGAGGTAGGGCTAACTTATACGCTACTAGACCAACTCGCTCTAGGATCTCGAATGGTCCAATGAATTTAGGACTTAACTTGCCCTTACGTCTGAACCTCAAGACACCTTTCATAGGTGTCACCTTGAGGAATACTGGGTCTCCTATCTCAAACTCCAGGCTTCTATGCCTTACATTGGCGTAGCTTTTCTGTCTACTTTGAACGGTACGCATCCTCGCTCGAATTTTCTAGACAGCCTCATTGGTGAGTCAAACCATCTTGGGTCCTACTAACTCTCTCTCGCCTACTTCGTCCCAACATAGTGGGGACCTACACCGTTTTCCATACAGAGCCTCAAACGGTGTCATTCCAATAGTTGCTTGGAAGCTATTATTATACGAGAATTCCATCAGGTGGAGTTTGGAATCCCAACTTCCCTTAAAATCTAGTGCTCAAGCGCATAACATGTCCTCTAGAATTTTGTTTAAACACTCCGTTTGTCCATCTGTTTGGGGGTGAAAGGCGGTACTAAAGTTGAGGCGGGTACCCAGCGCTTTTTGAAGTTTGAGCTAGAACGTTGATGTAAAGCGTGGGTCCCGATCCAACACTATAGATACTGAGACTCCATGTAGTCTTACTACTTCTTTCACATACAGCTTTGCCCAATTGTCAACTGTATATGTAGCTTTCCCAGGCAGGAAGTGTGCCGACTTGGTCAACCTATCGACAACTACCCGATCATTGTATAGCCTTTAAGCGTTTTGGGTAATCCTACTATGAAGTCCATTGCTATGCTTTCCCACTTCCACTCTAGTATGCTTAGGGGCTGCAACAACCCCGCTGCCTTTTATCTAGGAGCTTTCACTTGTTGACAAACTAAGCACTTGCTCACAAACTTGGCCACATCCCTCTTCATGCTCTTCCATCGAAAGTGTTGTTTTAAATTCATCTTTGTATCTCCTTGGTGCATGACAAATGGCGAGTTGTGACCTTCGTTAGTATTTCTTTCCTTAGCTCCTCTATTATCGAGACATAGAGGCGTCCCTGATACAATAGCCCTTCATCTGAGGTCTTTGAGAATCCATTACTAGACTCTCAGCTAGCTGGCTTAAGACTTTCTGTAGGTTTGGATCCTCTCGTTGGGAGGTAACCATTCTTTGCCTAAGTGTAGGTTGCACTGTAAGTCGGGCCAGTTGTGCCATGACTCTCTCGGTCGCTACAACTATGTTGGCTCCCTCAAATTTTCTTTGTACCCTTACTTCCCTCGTAATGAGGGCCGAAGAGTGGGCCACCTTTCTACTCAAAGCGTCTGCGACCACATTTGCTTTTCCAGGGTGGTACTGGATATCTACATCGAGTCCTTCACCAATTCTAACCACATTCTCTGTCTCATATTTAACTCTTTCTGGGTGAAGAAATATATAAAATCTTGTGATCGGTTAAACTTTGAATTTTCTCTCCATACAAGTAGTGTCACCAAATTTTCAGCGCAAACACTACAGCGGCCAACTCCAGATCGTGGGTAGGGTAATTATCTTCGTATTCTTTTAGTTGACGGGACACGTATGCAACAACTTTAACGTGTTGCATTAACACACATCCTATTCCATTCTTTGAAGGCATCACTATAGATTACGTACTCTTCTGAGATCTTGGGAACCGTGAATACCGGGACGGTTACCAATCTCTATTTTAGGTTTTGGAAGCTTGCCTCACAAGCATCATTTCATATAAATGGTACCCCTTTTCTCGTTAGCTGTGTCAAAGGCGAGGCTATTCTAGCGAAGTCCTACACGAACCTTCGATAGTATCTCGCTAGTCCCAAGAAACTCTGTACTGATGTTACCGAAGTTGGGCGTTCCTACTTCGTGACCGCTTTGACCTTAGTAGGACCTATGGATACTCCACCCTTTGTCGCCACGTATCCTAAGAAAGAGACTTATCGTAACCAAAATTCACACTTTGAGAACTTGGCATACAACTTGTTCTCTCTTAGGGTGGCTAGGACTTTTTAGAGGTGTTCCTGGTGTTCCAAGTCTGTTTTTTAGTACACTAGGATGTCATTAATGAGCACGATCACAAAAGTGTCTAGACAGTCCTTGAACACTCGGTTCATTAACTCCATTAACACAGCTAAAGCATTGTTGAGGCTAAATGACATACCACGAACTTATAGCGATCATACCTTGTCCTAAATGCTGTCTTTGGTGCGTCTTTTTCTTTACTCTTTATTTAATGACAACCTGACCGCAGGTCTATCTTAGAAAATATTGTTGCTTCTCTTAGTTGATCGAATAAGTCTTCTATTCTAGGCAGAGGGTATTTGTTCTTTATTGTTCTCTTATTTAACTCTCTGTAATCAATGCACAAACGCATCGATCCATCTTTCTTCTGAACAAACAACACTGGCGCACCCTAGGGGAATATGCTAGGTCGAATGAACTCTTTATCCCGTAAGTCTTGTAATTGCACCTTGAGTTCTTTCAAGTCTGCTAGCGCCATGCGATAGGGTGCTTTAGAAATAGGCCCAGTTTCCCGCTCGAGTTCGATGATGAAGTCGACTGCTCGGGAAGGGGGTATTCCCGATAGGTCATCCAGATACACATTTGGGAACTCGTTTACGATGAACATGTTTTCTAGAGTCTTTTCTTTTCCTCTTACATCTATGGCACATGCTAATATAGTTCAACCGCCTTGTTGGACTAATCTCTTTGCTTTCATCATCGAGACTACCTTTGGGGTAGCCCCAGCATTTGTGCCTTTAAATTTAAAGCTAGGTCCCACCGATGGTGAGAATATCACTTTTTTTTTTTTTTTTTTTTTGCGACATTCTATAATAGCATGGGTTGCAGCTAGTCAATCCATGCCTAGTACTACGTCGAAGTCGGTCATCTTTACTACTAGTAGGACTATGCTTAGAGTTTGGTCGGCTACTATTGCTTGGTCATTCTTTACTCTATCCTTAGTTACTGCGTCTACCCTCTCAGGGGCTGCTTTCCGACCATACATACAATAAGGGTTCTAATTCAAACCCTGTCTCTGATCCCTCTCGAGGTGGGCTCTCTTTAGTCTCACCTCGTCCTCTATCTCTAATAGGAGGTCGTCCTCTTCCTCATCTTACTCTATCGCATGGTCTGGGCAGCATGGTTCTAGAAACCAAGATAGCATCTCTTAAGTCTAAGGCTCATTACCTATGAAATTATGCTATGCATCACATCTACTAAGTTCACATCATATTGCAAACAAAATCACTCAGCATGCAACACATCAGATCATGCTCTTAAATAAATACGTGAAATATCGAAACAATTTCAATAACATTAACATAAAAATGCATGCAAGTTTGAAAACGTTTCTTTTTTTTTCTTATCTTGTGCAAGGCGTACCTGACGGTGACAGGGCATCGACGTTGGGACCATGGAACGTGCCAAGCCTACATTGTAGGCTAGTCTACAGAATCTAAAACCTAGAGCTCTGATACCAACTGTAACGACCCTAAATTTCCACATATTCAGAGTCGCTACTAACGTCTCATGCTCTTCTATAATGCGGAAATATAAGTCTTACATGAACATAATTGATAACGTAAACTTCAAAAAAACGTTTAAAACAACCTCTTCTCTAGAAAACACAGCCATGGTCTAACGTGTTTAAATATGAAATATTGAAATTTAGAGAAAACAAAAACAAATACAAAATAATTTAAAACAATGAAATGCAAAACAACCTATTCTAACTTAAGACTAGAAATTTAAATATGAATCTACCCTATGCACGTGCCACAGTCTCTGCTCGCGATGCCACCGTCCTCCGTACAAGTGCGCCTTGCCTTTACCTGAAAAATGATTTGGCACACGGCCTGAGTATTTCAAAGAATACTCAGTAAGTGGCCCCGCTATAGGGGCCATGCAAATGCAAACACATGCAATCATGATTTAGGGACCTATCTCTAATCATCTTAGGGGTGGCCTCTAGTCTCGGACAAATTGGATGTGTAGTACTTCCCTACACACGACTCACACGTACGAGTGTGAATCCCCAGGGCGCTCGCACACCCCCTGGACCCTCTGGTCAAGCTAATCTGTAGCAACGTCCGGAGGTCAGCGGAACCCCATAGTGTCATGCGCCTCATGAACACCCTCATTTGTGTGCGTTCGCACCTGTGCGCATTCGCGCTCATCATACGGTGCGCGTCCGCACTCATCATCTCTAGGGGAAGTAGTCCTATGCTTATGAACATACAATATGCATGAGGTCCCTCTAAATCCATCATAATGTCTCTTCTGACACAACCCTCTAGTCTCATCTCTTTCCTTCTCTTATTTTTCCCTTCTCAAAATCAGCCATTTCTTGTTTCTGTTTCGTTTTTTTTTTTTCAGATCATTTTGCAGTTGTAGGAGGTGTCGGGGAGATATTTGGGGAAGGTGGAGAGAGAGGGAGTGATAATTTACTTTTTTTTTTTTTTTTTTTTTAATTATTATTTACCTATTCTTATTATTATCTCTTTTTTTTCTTTTTTTTTTCTTTTGTTTTTTTTTCGGGTCGTTACATAGTTATTCTTAGAACATGGTCTATAAATGAACATAGGCTTATACATTATATCATGGAGTAGCATCAAAACTCATTAGTTTTTAATTTAGGTAAACATTAAAGAACAACCTAACGTGATTCGATGGGCGTGAAAACTTACTAGTAACTTGATAACTCCCTTTCAAGGTCATCTATACAGTTCCATGTTACTTAATGTCTCAAAAGTTGTAAAACGAGGTTATTTTGGGCGAATGGCATTATGGTCATTTTAAACCTCCTCTCAGTTTACCATCTTAGGAATATTCAATGGCTACCAAATTTCATACGTTGGTTTAACTCAGAATCATATGTCGAGTATTAAAATTTAATAAGAAGCGGAGCTTGTTTATGGGGTTAATTTAATGTTACTTAATTTTTTAGCAAAACGTCTAGTTTTTCCCTTACCTCACGATTCTTAATATTTTTCTTTCATGTACCATTAATTCACATTTGACTTAGGGTATATATTTAAATTCAATTGATTTCCATACGTATTTTCTAAGAAAGCTTCTTGTGTTCGATTTTCTCCAAATTTTCTTTGGCAACTTCCTTAGTGAGTCTTGTTTGAGCCATGGGTAGCAAATGGGTCACCAACCGAAAGGAATGATGGGCTGTGGGTTGTCTGTAGTGATGGGTTGCCGAAGTTCAAACCAAATCTGACCATATCCCGTTGTCTTCTTCGCCTGATTCACGAGTCTTTCTGTCTACCTTTCTCTTTCTTCTCGAGACCTTTTGACTCCATTTTTTCTATCACTCCTCCATTTAGATCTCAACTATGGTGAGTTCCTATTGGCTTGCCTTACGCTCCCACGCCGTTGTACTGTCTTGTACGCATCTACACAATGCCACTATCTTTGTACCTTAGTATTAACAAATTTTAAGTTTGCTGACAGTGAAAAAAAGTGCAAGGCACAATGTGAATGCGAGTATCTTATCATGGGTATGGTTGGATTCATGTGATAAGGCAACCCTAATCCAAACCCCAACGATCCAAGCTTTTGTTGAAGCAAGAACCCTTGAATAAATGAAATTAACACCTCCTTATACAAAATTCCTATCAACCAAAAGATAAGGCTAGAATTAGATTATTAAGAACGAAGATCTAGAAGCAAGATTTGGAACCTTGTTCTAAATTGAGTCACTCCACAATCCAACCTAACCAAGGCTTGATTGAATGGCTCAAATGAAATCTACAACAAGAATTACTTGAAACTTAGAAATGGCAAGGATGATGCTCGGATTTCTAAGGGTGAAAGTCTCAATTTGAGATCTCAATTTCATTCGTTCACACTCTAATTTTATTTACCGTCTCTCCACAAAAGAAGTTAGTGGTAGTGATTCAATCATGATCCCCTTCTAAATCCCCACAAAAGACGAGGTCAATTTGACCATTACAAACTTTATGAAATTAAAAATAATAAATAATGTTTTCTAACAACTCATAAAATGATGCTTGCAACTTCATTCGCTCTTCAATCGTGCAAATATTCACTTCGAAAGCTCCAAATGGTCATTTCTCAATTCAATCACCTTGTAACACATGAAATGATGGTTGAACCGAGTCTATCCAATTTTGTAAATGAAGTATAAATGCTTGTTGAATCTTCTTGGCCTTAGATGGTGTAATAGGTACAGTTGGAACATTTGGAACATCGTGATTCTTATGATCATGGGCTGAAAAAGAATAGTAGAATAATTGGACAAAGAAAATACTTCTTTAAGTGCCTTTTTAACCATATTTATGATGGTTGGGTTGAATAAGAATGGTAGAATAATTGTAAACTGATCTAATATATTAATTGATTTTAATATCTTGAACCCCTATCAAATACAAAACTAAAAAAAGAAGGGAGAACCCATCAATCATTTTCAAAGTTTTTAAAATATATAAAGATACTATTTATTTTATTAAGTTCAGAGATTTATTACACACAAATTTTGTAAATATTCGTGGTCCCATGGTCTAGTGATTAGGACATTGAACTTTGAATTTAGTAACATAAGCTCAAATCTCGACCTATTTTATGTTTGTGAGTAGTAATTTAAAGTTTATTCTTTTTTCTTCCAAATCTTATTATCAACAAATTCCATTACTAAAAGTAAGAGTGAAACAAGTGAGAAAGTATCTTAATATAAATATAAGGAGGAAATTCTTCCATTTTCCTAGATTTCAATACTCTCTTTCTTTATTAAAAAAAAGTAATGATTATACATTCAATAAAACAATATTTTGTTTTATTTTGGTGTAAGAGGTCCCGAGTTCAATTCTTGAAATGCCCCTCCAAGTTAACATCAATGGCCCTTCTCAATATTATGAGTAACTTTAATGACGGATCTGTGGCCATAAACGGATTCCTCGTAATTAGAATCGAAGCTTGTTTGTTGACTTTGATGGATTTGCATTTAAGACTATCAATAGTCACCAATCCAGTTGGACTAAACAAAATAGGTTTTTTTGACTGACGTTAATCCAATTGAACTAAATTTCCTTTTTTTTTTTCCTCTCAATTTAAACTTTCGGACTCATTTTGCCGTGATTTCATGACAATTCGACTCAATTTATGACCCAATAGAAAATTTGAAAAATTATTGAAGGCCGAACCAAGTTCAAGAAGTCAACATACAAACAAATAGACAAATGGAAGTTTATGCAATAAATACTTAGAGGAGGCATTAGGATTGGGCATATGATGATTTGGCATGAATAATGAACAAATTGAGCATGAGATTTGATAGCTAAGGCTAGGAAACTCGAGTATTTGAGTGATTTAGCCAATGATATGATTAAGAGTCTTCCGCATATATGAATCAAACTCTAAGGTTGATTTGTTGAAGACCATAGCATGAATTGTATGATAATTTTGTGATTTATTGAGCAGGTGAGCTTGATTATGCCTTGTTGTCCATAGATTTGCCTGATGAGAGGGTTAAGAACAAAGTTATGCCAACTTTATTTTTCCCTGGATATATGTTACATGCCCTAAAGTAAATTAATGACTTATGGTTGAGTTAAAAAATAGTTAGTTGGCAGGGACATTAACCAATTAGGTGGGTGAGAATGTCACAGCCATGCTCGTCCAAGACATGTTTCCAATGTCACGCCAAGCCCTTTATTTGATTTCATATTATATTGTCTTACTATTGTATTTTCTGTTGTATTATTGTTCCGTGAAATCATATCTAAACTGTTCAGACCTAAATCGCCTCAAAATGTACTATAGGGAGATGTGCCTAGTCCTCAACTCTCCCTCCCCAGAATTTGTATGATTGTTCGAAGAAATAACGTCAACGCCTGTCAGACCTGAATTGCCTTAAAATGTACTATAGAGAGTGCAAGTAATCGTCAATTCTTACTACCCTCGTGTTACTTTTCTCATTTATAGCCTATAACATTGCTTTGAAAGCCTTTTTTCAATCTTGCTTTCAAACTCTCTTTCAAAAATCTCTCTACCGTCGTTTTCTAAAACCTTCTTCTCAAAATTTGGCCAGAGACTTCAACATAGGTTGCCCGGCTATAGGCGATGTGAATCCGAATTGGCTTTCCAAAAGTGACTTAAAAATTTAACATCCCTATCACTAACAATGATTCCAGGGATTCCACGTAATCTTACTACTTCCCTAAAGAATAAACCAGCAACATGCTTTGCATCATTAGTCTTGTTGCATGTAATAAAATGAATCATTTTACTAAAACTGTCTACCACAACAAAAATACTATCACCCTTTTTAGTGTGTTGCAAACAAAGAACAAAATCCATAAATATATTAGTCCAAAGTTTGTTAGGGCAATATACCATCCATTTGGTTGATTTAGCTTTTTTGCATTTAAACACATTGGCTACAAAAAATTATTAACATCATGCTTCATTTTTGGCCAAAAGAAGTGTCTATGTAACATATTATAAGTTTTATATATCCCAAAATGTCTCATTAAGCCATGTGTGCTCCTCTTCAAGCAAAGCTCTTATAGAGCATTTAGGAATACACAACTTGCTTTTCCTAAAAGCAAATCTTCTACCATAAAGTTTGTTTTGACCCATAAGATACTTCAAGTTTTCATGATCAGAGTGGATACATATTTCTCTATGCCATAAGTAGTGTTGTCACACCTGCCATGTACGAACCAAAGCAAACAAGTCTTTATCATAGTAGGATAGTTCAATGCTACAACATTTAGTTTTTCACTAAAATACACCAAAGATTTTTCTTCTTGCATAAAACAGCACTTATGCATAAACCACTCATCACATTCCATCTCAAAAGTTTTATGAAGGTCACGAAAAACAAGTAATGGTACATTATTAATTTCTTCTTAAGTACATTGAAGGCATTCTCTTGTGTTTTTTCCCATTTAAAAACATTCTTTTTTCACTCCATCCTTCAAGGGTGCTAAAACTTTTTATAAAAGCTAACTCACTCATGAAAACTCCAAACTTCACTTACATTTTTTTTTTGTGTTGGCAAATCCCTAATGATTTTATCTCTTTATCTACTCTTATTAAAATTAGCATGAAATTTCTATGACTTAACATGCTATACATACTCTAGCAAAGTTTTCGAATAAATTAAAATATCATCAAAATACACAACAACATGCATTCCCAAATATTCTCTCAAAACAGTATTCATTAAATGCATAAATGCACTAGGAGCATCGGTTAACCCAAAAGGCATAACTAGCTATTCATACCATCCAAACTTAATTTTGAAAATTGTTTTCCATTCATATCCTACATGTATTCTAATTTGATGATATCCAGATTTCAAAACAATCTTTATAAATAAACACGAACCATGCAATTCATCAAACATATCGTATAGCCTAGGAATAGAATGTCAATACTTAATAGAGATTTTGTTGATGACTCTATTATCCATGCATATGAGCCAAGTTTCATCTTTCTTTGGTACCAGTAAGACTAATACAGAACATGGACTCAAACTTTCTTATAAATAGCCCTTCCCCATGAGCTCCTTCACTTTCCTTTGAACTTCTTTAGTCTCAGTTAGATTGACTCTATAAGCTAGCTTATTAGGAATGACAACCCCCAGAATGAAGTCTATTTTATGTTCAATATTTCTAAGGGAGGTAGTTCTTTCGGTACTTCATCTTGAAACACGCCATCAAATTCCTGTAAAAGAGATTAAAACACTAGGCAAAGACAAGTTGTTATCGTTAGAGACCAAATATTGGTCCTTGTACATAAGTACAAAGATGGTTTTTTGTGAAAACATTGTCCTTCTCACCATGGCCAAACAACTCACTTTCTTTCTTTTTCAATTTCATCTCTTTTTTTCATTTTGTTTTTACTAATTTTTCACTCAATTCTTGTTTTTCTTTCCATCTTTCTCCACGAACATATTCTTTTTTTCTCAAACTTTAATTGATCAACAAATACATTTGCAGAACTCAAAAGTACAAGAGTAGTTCATCTTTTATAAAAGAATGCCTATTCAAATAACCATCATACATGACCTTCCTATCAAATTGCCAAGGTTGACCAAGCAATATGTCTCTGGCAAGCATTGGAAACACATCACAAAGAACTTTATATTTATATTTTTCCAAGGTAAAAGATATTAAAGCTTGAGAAACTACCTTCATTGTTCCCCTATCATTGAGCCATTGAAACTTGTAAGGTTTAGGATGGTGTTGGGTTGAAATTTGTAACATTTTGATCAACATGGTACTTAGTACATTGGTGCAACTTTCACTATCAATGACAAGACTACAAGAAGTCTCCTTGACTAAAATACCGTGTGTGAAATAGGTTATCTCTTTGATCATCAACATCATTGCCTACGTTCCCACGACGTTGTAGTGTCTTGTACCTACACAATTCGACCATCTTTATACCTCAGTATTCAAAAATTGTAAATTTGCTGACAGTGAAGAAAAGAGCAAGGGACGACGTGAATACGAGTATCTTACCGTAGGTATGCTCGAAGTCATGGACTGAAAAGGAATGGTAGAATAATTGGGCGAAGAAAATACTTCTTTCACTACTTTTTAACCATATTTATGATGGTAGGGCTAAAAAAGAATGGTAGCATAATTGTAAACTTGACCTAATATATTAATTAATTTTGATGTGTTGAAACCCTATCAAATATAAAACTGAAAAAACGAGGACACGTCGGTAATTTTCAAAATTTTGAAAGTATATGAAGATACTATTTATTTTTGAAGTTTAGAGATTTATTAGACACAAATTTTGTAAATATTTGTGGTCCCCTGGTCTAGTGGTTAGGACATTGGACTTTGAATAGAAATTGACAATTCAATTTTGGAACTAAAAGGTAGGTGATAAAATAATGATTATACATTCAATAAAACATAATAAAATAATGATTATACATTCAATAAAACATAACAAATAATGTCAAATATATGGGCATTTGGTCTAGTAGTATAATTCTTGGAATTGCGCCTCTTTAAATCTAGACAAATGATATTATTGTGTTGCGTTCCCATGCAATACCAAACCCAAAATAATATTGCTCTCAAAATCTATTTTGAAAATCATTCCCCTTTTTAAATCTAGACAAATGATATTATTGGGTTGCTTTCCCATGCAATACCAAACCCAAAATAACATTGCTCACAAACTCTATTTTGAAAATCTCTCTGTTTTTTTTTTTTTTTCATAGAATCTTGAGTGACTGTCGCTCAATGCAAAGTTTGCTGCTAAGAAAAGTGCGATTATGACACCTTGCATGCATTATTCAAGTCTAAAATTGGTAGGAATAGAGATCTTATTTGGTGGCACTAAGGGAGCTTCCAGCTAGCGTCTAGTAGTAGGCACATGTAGATTTACAAAGAGACCTGAGAGGCTACTCGAGAGCGAGGGCTTCAACATACCTGTTTTATCAACTCTAAAGCGAGATAGACGAGGGCAGCCTAACCTATCTACAAATAGCGCAATGGATAGATGGAGCCTAGAATAACATATGTACAAATAGCGTGATGGATAGATGGACCCTAGAATAACAGAACATGAGGTTAGGTACACAATGAAACCATAAGTTAACCCCGTGGGGGTGACCTTGCACCTTTAGATTAAGTGTGTTTAGGGGATGAGACTTGATGAGCCCAATGAGACTAAAACCCTTACAACGTCAAACTAGGTGTCTTTAGGGTATAAGACTTGATGAGCCCAATAAAGCTAGAACTGAACCATGACTCCTTATATTTTGCCCGCTCATGGAGCATGATGAGCACATAGTTTGAGAATCCTAATTAGGAGGAGATGAGATGAGAGCTTATAAGTAAGTTACTTACTAAGTATTTTTTATACTCACTTTTGCTATACTTTATTTGTTAGGTGAATCATAGGTCACCGATAGTAAGACCACTTACTTGGTTGGCCTAGGCCAAAGCTACTACGACCCTTTAATGCTAGTTTAACGTTGGTCTCTAAAATTTAATTCTATCTAGGAGTCCAATATCATAAATTAGAATTCTAATATGAGAATTGGCTCACGTAGTTTTGCATAAAATAATTTAAACTAGCTACGTCTAATTATGCATAAATACTTTAAACTTACTCCAAAAATATTGATCTTAAATGCTTCCCAATAATTGAAACTAGAAGCAAAGGTTTGATTGTATCAAATCTAAGCTGAATCAGCCAAAATGCAACCTTGAGCGATAAAAAAGTGTACTCTTCGATTGACTCAAACCGTTCAATTAGGATGATAAAATAACATGGGGGTGGAGCTCCCTTCTATAGTCGATGTCACCCTACCACTTCTCAACTTTAGTAGCAATGTCAGACAAAGTTTCCATCTTTTTGTTCTGTTGGTTATTACAATAATAATGTCATTTAATCAATAAAATAAATAACATGAATTTAAATAAATAATAAAATAAAATATTTTTCTATTCTAGCCTAAGGGCTACAAAAACAAAATATATGTATCTACCCTAGCTTCAGTCTCATGGCCGTCACTACGACGTAGTCATCCGTACATAAATGTTTTACCTTCCTTGAATATTTTTGTTCAAAAAGAGACTAAAAATAATATAACATATTAACAGACTTATTAAAAGAAAAGAAAGAAGGCATACTGTAACGTCCAGTTAGGTTTAATATATATATATATATATATATGTATTAAAATAAAAATAACAAAATAAAAAAAGAAAAAAAAAACTGACCACCTCCTTTAATCTCTCTGTCCATCCCCTAAAATATCTCCTTCATTTAGCATGAATAATTCACCAAAAACAGAAATAGAAAGAAAATATTTTTCTGGAGGAAAAAATGCATATAATGGAGAGAGGGTAGGCAGAAGAGAGAGATGTGATTTGAAAAGGTTAGTATTCATATTTACCTTTTCCTTTCTAAGAAGGATATTAGCAATTATTTAGATCTGAGTTAGAAATTTAGAAATTATCCGTGAATGATCTGAATTAGAAATTACTTGTCCTAACAGAGTACATTAAAATTGGTCCAGGAATAGATAGATAAGAAAGAGAGGAAGATGGGGAAAAGAAAGATCTGGAAGACATGGGAATAGAATTAAACTGCCGAACAAAATTAAACTATTTAGATATAGGAGTAAAATTAAACCCCTTGGAATAAACGGCTTAAAAGAATTATAAAGAATTATAGATAGTAATTAAAAGAATTAGATTTAAATTGCTTAAAATAATAAGATATGGATATAGAATTGAAGGACTCAAAAGAATTAGAGTTCAAAGAAAAAAAACAAAAGAGAGAAGATTTTAGGAAAGAAAAGAAAATTAGAACGGGTTGAAAATAGAAATAGTGTAAACAGAATTAAAATATATGAAATAAGTGAGGGAAGGAAAATGGAAAATATGAGAAATTATTAAATGGAAAATATGAGAAATTATTATATTTGTATATATAGGATATAACATTAAAGGTTGAATTATACAGGCCACTTGAAATATTAATAATATTGACATATTATTAATTTAAGTTTTAAGTTTTATTGTCCTATATAATTTAGAAACAATGAAAACATGGAATTCGATTTTTATTGAGACTGTTTAGAGCCGTATTTCACACGGTTTGTTAGATTATTAATTAAAATGTGAAATACTAACAAAAGGTGACGAACGATGTGATAGGAAGCAAACCTTGGCAACATTTGGTGTAGTTCTAGAGGAACGGGAGCTTACGTTAAATAAATTAGGGAATACTTCGGCTAAGGCCAACCAGGTAAGTGGCCTTACTATAGGATAGGCTAAAAATTGTATGAGTTACGATGTTGTATGAACTATGTCGTACGATGCGGTATATGAGTTATGATGATGTATGACTTATGATGATGTGTGGGTTATGATACCTGATGATGTGCTCAGTATATATATATTTTGATGAATGTCGTACTTGATATGTTTGATACACTTTGTGGCAATATGATGAGTATGATGATTGCGTGACGTTTACCTTAATATGATGATGTTTTCTATATTGAGCATGTCATATGATGATGAGTGCCATATTGCATCATGTCGTTAGATCGACATAGGACACAACCCTAAGAGCGTGAAAATTATATTAATATAAATATCCATGAGTATGTGTTACCTAGAGTAACAAAGAGATGAGACTAGAGGGTTGTGTCAGAAGAGACATTATGATGAATTTAGAGGGACCTCATGCATATTGTATGTTCATAAGCATAGGGCGACTTCCCCTAGAGATGATGAGTGCGGACGCGCACCGTATGATGAGCGCGTATGCGCACAGGTGCGAAAGCACACAGATGAGGGTGTTCATGAGGTGCATGACACTATGGGGTTCCGCTGACCTCCGGACGTCGCTACAGATTAGCTTGACTAGAGGGTCCAGGGGGTGTGCGAGCCCCCTGGGGATTCACACTCGCACGTGTGAGTCGTGTGTAGGGAAGTACTACACATCCAATTTGTCCGAGACTGGAGGCCACCCCTAAGATGATTAGAGATAGGTCCCTAAATCATGATTGCATGTGTTTGCATTTGCATGGCCCCTATAGTGGGGCCACTTACTGAGTATTCTTTGAAATACTCAGGCCGTGTGCCACATCGTTTTTCAGGTAAAGGGCAAGGCGCACTTGTACGGAGGACGGCGGCATCGCGAGCAGAGACTGTGGCACGTGCATAGGGTAGATTCTTATTTAAATTTCTAGTCTTAAGTTAGATTAGGTTGTTTTGCATTTTATTGTTTTAAATTATTTTGTATTTGTTTTTGTTTTCTCTAAATTTCAGTATTTCATATTTAAACACGTAAGACCATGGCTGTGTTTTCCAGAGAAGAAGTTGTTTTAAACGTTTTTTTTTTTTTTTTTGAAGTTTACGTTATCAATTATGTTCATGTAAGAGGTATATTTCCGCATTATAGATGAGCATGAGACGTTAGTAGCGACTCTGAGTGTGTGGAAATTTAGGGTCGTTATACATACACGAGATTTCGACAAACAAATTTAATTCATGGAAAGAAATTTAATTTGTATACTTTATTTCTTTCAATATGCACAAGTGACTCGAATCGCTTATTCTCAACAAGTTATTTTGCAAGTTGGGTGTAATAGCCCAAAAATAAATAAAGAAATAAATAAATAAAAATAATTATAAAAAATAGTTAAAATAATAATAATAATTAATCAATTAATTAATTAAAATTTAAATTTAAATTTTTTAAAAAAATATTTACCCTCTTCTCTCAACTAAACCTCTCATCCCTTCCCACAATTATCTCTCCTCAACCGGCCGAAACAAAAAAACAACAGAAAAACAACAGTCAGATTTGAGGAGAAGTAAAATGGGCTTTCAACATATTGCAGATTTAGAGATTTTTATCTGTTATTACGGTAGATTCTTATTTCAGATTTACTTTTCTTTTATAGTTATGGTTATAAGAAATTAATTTAGGATCAAATCTTCTTTGATTTTTTAACCGGTCCTGTAATAATCCGATCCCATATCCAATTGATTAGATTTTTGTTACCATTTTAAGTTATATGAAATAAGTTATAAAGTTAGATTCAATAAAATTTTGGTTGGTAGATCTATAAACTAGAAGATCGTAGTCAAACAATCAACTTACAATTGTACTTACAATTGACCACTAATATCTGTTTACACAATTGAAAAACCTATTAGATTCAATAAAATTTTGGTTGGCAGGTCTATAAACTAGAAGATCGTAGCCAAACAATCAACTTACAATTGTACTTACAGTTGGCCAGTAATATCTGTTTACACAATTGAAAAACCTATTTACAGAATGTATTTACAAAATGAAAATAATTAGAGAGAGAGAGGGAGATTGAGGAAAGATTGGTTGAACAGTATTTAACAATCAAACAGGAAATATTAAAGGGTAGTGAGCTCCTTTAAATTTTGTCTAACACGAAATATCAGAATTATACGATGGCCAATGTAAATTAGAGAAATAATTTTACAGAGTTCAAACTTGAAACTGATGTCATGAGCTCATATAGGTTGACTCGGATTTCAAAGGACGGAACTTTCATTAGAGATATATTTGTGACAATGACTTAAGCTAGCCAGGTAAGTGACCTTACTATCGGCATGGTTATATTTGATGTTGACACGTGCCCTGTAGTTCTGCACGTGTCATATATATTGATATGTGTAAATTGTGTGTGGATCGATATGCTTCCTATATGTTATGTTATGTTATGTTATGTTATAATATGTGGTTTGTATGATAATAATTATAGTACGATGTGCTCAAGAGTATGTTTGAGATAGGATACGAGAAGGATGCACAAAACGAAATGTAACGATAGGAGTAAGATACGTTCATGAAACGTTAAGGTTAGGTTACATACCGGAGTGCTATGGATAGGAGAGATTGATGAAAGAATACGGTTAGGTTATGGGTAGAAAGGGATAGGTTTGTGACAGATTGATAGAACGATAGCGTTAGGGTACGTTCTTGTGACGATATGACTAAGGTACGTTACGTAATGATATGTCTGTGATAGGTGGAAGAACGTTAAGGCTATGGTAAGTTAGAGAACGATATGACTATGAAATGTTTACGTTATGACTTGTTTATGATATGATACATTGTATGCTAGATTATTGTGCTGAAGTACGTAGTTATGTGAACGTGAATGTATGCTATGTATACTTTTAGTCTGATGTTATGTGTAATACATGTAACGATACGAGGTCCTTGAATGATTATGACATGTTTGTATGAAATATGTGATTGCGAACAGCATGTATTGTATGACATGAAACACGGTAAACTGTCTGGAACCATAACCCCGATAGAAATGTGTATGAAATGTCAAATGAAAATGAGAATGACATGAAGCCTGGAATGTGACAGGGGGTTATGGTCATTAAAGATAAATGTAGAAATAGGGGGACCTCATGCATTATGTGTGTTCATGCATATGGGGGGATACCCCCATCCCATCACGAGTGTACGGACGCGTACATTCAATGGTAGGACAACGATCGTTATGCATTACATAGTGCTGCCGTGACGGTTCTAGTTTTAACGGGTCCCGGCATAAGGGGCTCCAGAGTATGCCCAGCGGTGTGCGAACTAGCTGGTGAGCCCATACTCGCACGTATGGGCTATGTGTAGAGTATATGGTACACGTCCACGATTATCCGTTAGGACAACACCGTAGGAAAAACGAAACGAAACGAAAGATAGGTCCCATCATTTCATTGCATGTGATTGTTGCATTTAACCTCAATAGTGGGGTCACTTAATGAGTATTTCTTTAAATACTCAAGCCATGTGCTACTACATTTTTCAGGTTAAGGCAAGGCATTCATGTACGGCTGACGACGACATCGCAACTCGAGATCATGGCACATGCATAGGATAGTGGTATTTATTTTCTTAGACTTAGGATAGAATAGGATGTTTTAAACTTAAACGCTTATTTATTTTATTTCTGGTCTTTTGTTGTGTCGATTTAAAGATTTTTTCGAAACACGCAAGTCCATGGCTGTGTTTTAAGTTAAATGTTATGTTTTATGGAATTTAAATGAAGTCTTCCGCATTCAATGTTTATGGTACGTATATATTAGCGACCTTAAATTAAGTAGAAAATTTTGGGTCATTACATTGGGTATGCTAGCTTGTTTTGTGCGCTTCTCGAATCACTTATTCTCAACAAACTTGACTTAGTTGATTTTGTACGTTGGGTATGCTAGCTTGTTTTGTGCGCTTCAAATGTCATCTACTTATTTGAATGTCTTTGAATATTATGACTCAATGTTATTAACTATCCGTACTTCATTAGATGGTCATGCAAACAAGTGGTATTATTCACAATTTTTCATTATTTTTAATTTTCAATTCTAATTTAGGACACTTGTCAATTTAACTTCAATAATTTATAATTTTATTACCAATGTGATAAATATTTGCAATATGTGACGAGTCAACGGTTCTCATTCAACCTAACACATTAAAAGAAAAAAAACACAAGTAATATCATGCTGTTGATAATATAATATAATAGAAATATATACATTTTTAAATGTATAATAGGTAAGTTTTGTACCTTAACGATCAACCATTGTCTCTTCTGGCTCTGATAGTCTACGTTCGAATCCAAGGGCACATGATTTTCCTTCCAATTATGTCATCGTGACATATGGCGCAATCGACAGGGTCATAGCTCACAGGTTATCTAAAGGACATTTGGTCGGTTGGTTGCTGATCTTGGATCAGGTCATCGTGGGTCTGCGCTCGCCAACAAAACGCCGACACGTGTAGCCTAGCTGCAGCTCCTCACCAGTTAGCTGACACACGTTTCCGTCAATGCTCGAGTATTGAATCTAGTGATTGTGTGCTTGAAATAGCTCAGTTGGTTAGAATTTGTGGCTCTTAACCACATGGGTGGTGTAACGGGTCAGATAAAAAAAAAACGATCGTCAGTAGGACCGAAAACTCCAGCGAATGCCGGAGTTTTCGTTTGCACACGACCCACAAAGACCGCCCGACATCGGGGTCACCACGGAAACCAAACCCGACCTTCAGCCACCTCCAAGACACCTGCAGAGAGGAAAAATAGTGAGAAAACGAGAAAGACAGTAAGAAAATCCGACGAAACTCTGGCAAAGCCAAAACCTACGAAATCGACGTCGAAACCTCCGTTTTACGCAACGAAAGTAATCCCAAAGACTTTTACACACACCAGGGGTAGATCTACACAAGTCCTACCTGTTGTACACCGTCGAGCAAGGGAGACAGAACGTTGGATTTTCGAACCCTCTCAGATCCGGGAGTGTTAGGCCTTTACGAACCAAACAAATACCAAAAACGGAATTAGGGGGAGAAGGAGACTCGGAAACAGAGAAAAAATGAGGGAAAAAGGACGTCGAAATGACATTACCGAGGTGAGAGAGACGTCATCGGAAAACTTCGGGTAACCGAGCGAAGAAGATGAAGTCTGACCCGAGGGCCAAACTCAACAACCCGAACTGAGTCCAACCCACTCCAGTCCAAACCTCGGCCGACGACACTCCCGCGGCCCAATTGCCTCAGCCCAAACCAGAAAGCTCAATTATGGCCTAACCCATAATCCACGACCCGAGAACAAAAACCCCAGCCGACCCGAGACCCGCAAGCCCAATCCAACACCCGACGCTTACAGCCCAGCCCACCTGCAGATGTTACCTTTCAGTATAGGCCTGGTCAATCACTCGCGGTCAGCCCAGACCCGCGACTGCAACCGAAAACCCGCACGCTCGACCCGCGACCGCTACACACGTGTCGCCCTCTAGGTATGCCACATGGCACATCTGCAGCGCGACACCCCTCGGCTCCAGCGGCTTAATCGGCTCGGTGGTGGCTTCTTGGCTCCGGCGGCTTATTTGGCTCGTGAACCCTGTTTCCGACCTATTTTGCCACCGTTCTGACCCTCCTGGACCTAGTTTTGACCCCATTTAAGGTAAAATAGATCATTTTAAGGTCGTATTTCACAAATTCAAGTTGGAAATTATTTATGTTTGTGAAATACTAACGAAGTTGTCGAATGACCCAATAGGAACCAACCACCAACGGAAGCGTAGGACGTATATGAGGAGCTAGGAGCTTACGTTTATATTTTAGGGAGTACTTCGGTTAAGGCCTACCAAGTAACTGGCTCACCCGTTGTAGGTTACGCGTTGTTTGTTGTATGTTGGCACGTGCCCGTGGATTCGCACGTGATGTTAAATTGTATGCTAGACTGTTGTGCTTAAGTACGTAATTTTGTGAATGTGAATGTATGCTGTTTAGAATGATGTGATATGTAGTGCTTATGACGTTTATGTGATTCTTAAATGATTATGACATGATTGTATGAGATATTTGAATGTAGACAGCATGAAATGTATGACATGAAATACGATAAATTTCTTGAAATATAACCCCATTAGGAATATGTATGATACGTAGACTGAGAGTGAGAAATGACATGTTAAGCATGAAAAATGATAGTGGGGTTATATTCATTAATGATATAGTAGAAATATTGGGGACCTCATGCATTATGTGTGCTCATCCATCTGGGGAGATACCCATATTCCATCACGAGGGTACGGACGCGTACATCCAATGGTAGGACAACGATCGTTATATTTTGCATAGCGCTGCCTTGACGGTTACTAGTAATAACGGGTGTCCGGTCTAAGGAGCTCCCAGTGTATGCTCGCCTGACAGAAAGTGGCCCAGCGGTGTGCGAACTAGCTGGTGAGCCCATACTCGCACGTATGGGCTGTGTGTAGAGTATATGGTACACGTCCAAATTTACCCATTAGAACAGCACCGTAGGAAGATAGATTGAAAGATAGGTCCCATCATCTCATTGCATGTGATTGTTGCATAACCCCGATAGGGGGTCACTTACTGAGTATTCTAGAAATACTCAAGCCTCGTGCTACTATACTTTTCAGATAAAGGCAAGGCACCCATGTGAGATCGACGGCGGCATCGCACACCCCGAGACTGTAGCACATGCATAGGATAGTTGTTTTTCATTTCGTAGAATAGGTTAGTTTAGGTTGAATTCCCGTTTGCATCATTAGTATAGGTTAGAATAGGTTGAATTGTAATCGCATAATAAACCATAGGGTGGTATAAGAAAGTTGTTTCAGTGTTGTTCTTTTCCCTTTCTTTCCCTTGTATTCGTTTTTCATGAGGTAATAAAAGGCCAGCGTAAGGCGCATTAAGAGCCCACTTAATGTAAATTCCGCATTTCAAGATATAGTAATGACCTTAGATTAAATAGATAAAATTTACGGTCGTTGCGGGTGGAGGTTTAAACCCTCCTTCTAATGTTTTCTTCGGGCACTTATCTTCACATTATTCCTCCATATCCTTCAAACCATTTCTCTAGGACCAACCATTACTCTTTTTTACCCACCCACCGAGACACTCACCCTTACATCTTTTATAGCACCTCTCTTCTTCCTTTATTTATTGAGACCCTCAACCTAACACCTCTACCATTCGGGTCAAAAGTTATCGTTCAACATAACACAATAAATAAAAATAAAGAAATTGAAAAAAAAAAAATACTGTAAAAGTTTATACCATAGTGAAATTTATGGGGGTGGAAAAGCACTTATTATATATATATATATATATAAATAAAGAATAATTTTTATTTTTCATTATTCAAAAAATGTAAAAATTATTTTTAGGCAACAATGTAATATAATATTCTACTCACGTCATTTCTAAAAATTTAGATTTTATTTATTACAATGTAACCCAAATTCTAAAAGAAAAAAAATAATATTAACGTAATCATTTATATATGTATATAATACAATAAACATAAATGTATAATGAATTAGTTTTGTACCTTATCGAACAACGATTGAACATTAGAAACATTGATATATAATTTTTATCTTCATTTTCGTGTTTTTTTTTTCCTTCTATCACATGTTCAAATTCTTTCTTTTTGACTCCTTAAAAATAATTATTTTTTCCAAAAATAAAAATTTTACATTTTTTAAAATTGGGCGTTACACATATCTCCCCCTAGAACTCATTCTTGACTAAAATTTAAAGTTCAGTTCAATCGATTTGCTTCAAGTGCATGAGCAAGTTATAATTTATTTAAAAAATATTTGTTGTAAATAAGAAACGAGCTCTGTGGATTTCAAAGGACGAAATCGAACTTTAATTAAAGATATATTCGTGACAACGCTTAAGCTAGCCAAGTAAGTGACCTTACTATCAGCATGGTTATATTTTGATGTTGATACGTGCCCTGTGGTTCGGCACGTGTCATATATATTGATATGTGTGAATCGTCTGTGGATCGATATGCTTCCTATATGTTATGTTATGTTATAATATGTGAATTGTATGATAATAGTTACTGTATGATGTGTTCAAGGATATGTTTGAGATAGGATACAAGAAGGATGCACAAAACGAAATGTAACGATAGGAGTAAAATACGTTCACGAAACGTTAAGGTTAGGTTACATACCGGAGTGATATGGATAAGAGAGATTGATGGAAGAATATGGTTAGGTTACGGGTAGAAAGGGATAGGTTTGTGATAGATTGATAGAATGATAGCGTTAGGTTAAGTTATTGTGATGATATGACTAAGGTACGTTCACGTAATGATATGTCTGTGATAGGTATAAGAACGTTAAGGCTATGATAAGTTAGAGAATGATATGACTATGAAGTGTTTACGTTATTACTTGTTTATGATATAATACATTGTGATGCAATATGTCATGGTATGATGTGTATATGGTGAAATATTATGTTAAAAGCATAGAACGTTATGTTAGGTCTCTTAAATTGTGTGTATATAGCATGATATGAATGACATGAAATTACGATAAATGACATGAAATATAACCTCGTTAGAATTATGTATGATTTGAGAACGGAAGAATGAGAAACGATATGATATGAATGATGAACGATATCTAAAATGATATGAAAAATGATATGATATGTACTTAATGCTAGCGGGGTTGTATTAAAGGATAATGAAATTGTAGAAGTAGTGGGGACCTCATGCATTATGTGTGTTCATGCATCTGGGGGGATACCCCTATCCCATCACGAGGGTACGAACACGTACATCCAATGGCAGGACAATGATCGTTATGCTTTGCATAGCGCTGTCGTGACGGTTACTAGTTCTAACGGGTCCCGGCATAAGGAGCTCCCAGAGTATGCCCACCGGATAAGGAAAGTGGCCCAGCGGTGTGCGAACTAGCTGGTGAGCCCATACTCGCACGTATGGGCTGTGTGAAGAGTATATGGTACACATCGAAGATTACCCGTTAGGATAGCACTGTAGGGAAAACGAAATGAAACGAAACGAAAGCTAGGTACCATCATTTCATTGCATGTGATTGTTGCATTTAACCCCAATAGTGGAGTCACTTACTGAGTATTTCTTTAAATACTCAAGCCATGTGCTACTACATTTTTCAGGTTAGGGCAAGGCATTCCTGTACGGCTGACGACGGCATCACAACTCGAGATCATAGCACATGCATAGGATAGTGGTATTTATTTTCTTAGACTTAGGCTAGAATAGGATGTTTTAAACTTAACGCTTATTTATTTTATTTCGGGTCTTTTGTTGTGTCATTTTAAAGATGTTTTCGAAACACGTAAGTCCATGGCTGTGTCTTAAGTTAAAGGTTATGTTTTATGGAATATAAATGAAATCTTCCGCATTCAATGTTCATGGTACGTATACAATAGCGACCTTAAATTAAGTAGAAAATTTTGGATCGTTACACGTACTATTCATTATGATCAGATCATACTGTCTTGATAGATTTACCAAAATGGATTTAACTTTAGTCTCATTTTTCTTGAACTTTTCAAAAAAAAAAAAAAAAAAATAGAGTAAGTTACATTTGATAAGGATACTTATATATTGAATAATCATGAATCTGATTGATAAAATATTAACAATATTCTTTGACTTATGCAACTTTTGCATTGCATAAGCCCAAAACGTTCTTTGGTCTTGCAGCCTTATTCAATAAAAGCCCAATGATTATCCTGCATGAAAAGTGAGATCTATAGACATGTAAAGTAATTAACTCCAATGTTTACAGAATTATCTTTTATTAGTCTTTTCATTGTATTCAATTTGACATTAATCAAATTAACTAGCAAAGACAAGTATCATCTTTTGGAGAAAACAATGTCTTTTTATTCTTGATTCTCTAATCATGAATATCTCAATGTTTCGTAGCATAACACATACTAATTGTACTTAATTTGAGCCGAACATATTTTCAAATAATTTTAAAAATATAAACAAATATTTCAAAGTAATTCATACTATATTAACTAAAGTTTGAGAAATTGAATTTCTCTCATGGTTATTAAAAACACCATATTCAGCATTTAGTAACAATTTTTACTTAACGACATCTCAATGTCTTCCACTACACCCACTGGTATTAATTTCCTAATGTCAACTAGTAGAATCTAGTCTATCTCATCAAGTATTTTTCAAGAATTACATATACATGGAATGAAGAACAAATCTTGATAGTAGATCTTATATAAACTATCCAGTGTGTCACTTAGTCTCCACCAAAAATCTAGTAAATCAAATTTGCTATCATTTAGATTTTTCTTTCCAAAGAGTAATTTCGAAAATTTCTCTCTCGAGGCTGATTAGGAACTATTTCCTATCATAGCTTTTTAGTCATAAGATTTTTCTTTAATTTTTGTAATACTTAATTTCGAGATCATTTAGATAACTATCTAAATTTAGCTTTTATTGACTTAAACATCTCACGTGTTTTTGTCATTTTCTTATCTTCTAGTCATGACATCCAACATGTCAACTAGAAGACATGAACAAAGCTTTCTCATCACCTTTGATTCACCAATCATATGCTCTTCGAATAATTCGATTCACATTAACAATAGGTCTTGAGAACATTTCTCAATAAAGACAAAATATATATATATATATATATATATATATATATATATTACCATCATATAGTGCTAATATTATTTTTTACAAGTATTAAAATTTTCTCAATCTCACATATGAGTAATGAAAATTAAACAAGAGAGAGAATTTAAACATAATATTTGAAATATATAAAATATTATTTAATTACAAACAATCAATTATCCATTCAATTTCAACATAGAAAACAAACAATTTTATAAAATGAACTCTATAAACCATTTCTAATGCAATGGTACTTTAGTGATTTAGAACAATAGAACAAGTACTGCCCTAGGGTAGGTCAAGTGTTCCTTCAGTAAACTAAGACAATCTAAACCAAACATTATACCAGAATAACTCTTATTCTTATAATATTTACTTACCATTAGTTCGATCAAGAACATTATTAACAACCTTAATGATCTCTTCGTAAATGTTACCCACCATTTTAGATCTTGTAATTTTATCCCAACAAGTGCCGCCGTAGGGTAGGTCAAGTATTGAAAATAAAATTACAATCTTATCCTTTCGAAGAGTTCACTCTGATATTGGCCCATGCAAACACCTTCCGTAGGGGGACGGTCCAAAAGTCGCCACGAGTTCCAGCATGGATCTCACGTTATGAACCAATGATGGAGACCATAGGAAATGTTGACACATTTCCTTCTCCCATTTACTATAAATACTTTCTTAAGATATTCACCTTGGTGTTGACTCATGCAAACACCTTTCGTAGGGGGACGGTCCAAATGCCGCCACGAGGCCCCGCATGAATCTCACGGTGGGAATCAATAATAGAGAACGTAGGATATCTTGACATGTGTCCTTAATATCTTGATATCTTGACAAACGTCCTTCTCCCACTAAGTATTTTGAGAGAGTTTTCTATTACTCAGAAAAATAGGCTAATCTCATTTATCTAAGTTTCCAATCTACCCTTTCATAACCCTTATGTTGGTTGGATTGTTTTAATGTGAATTACCAAATTTTTGAACTATTAAAAACTAATCACATTATGAGCCTACTTAATGAAATTAAATAAAATTTGACTAATTCAACTCCCAGGCTTAATTCTCATGTAACGACCCAAATATTTTTCCTATTTAATCTAAGGTCATTACTATACCTTGAAATGCAGAATATACATTAATTGGGCCCTATTCATAAATGCGACTCATTCTCGCCTTTTATTACCTCGTGAAAAAGAAAACGATTAAAAGGAAAAAGAACAGAACATTTTTCGGACTATTACATTACCTACCCCTAAAAAGAACTTTCGTCCTCAAAGTCTCGAACTCGTGGATCAACTCGGGATATTTTTTCTTTATTTCCTCCTCTCGTTCCCACGTAGCTTCCTCGACTTGGTGGTTACGCCACAATACCTTAACGAAACCTATACTCCTATTACGTAAGGCTTTCACTCCTCGGGCTAGAATTTTAATCGGTTTCTCCTGGTAACTTAAATTTTCCTTGATTTCGAGAGGTTTGTAGTCTATTACGTGTGTCGGGTCTGCAATATATTTCCTTAACATGGACACATGAAATACATCGTGTACGCTTGAAAGTGAAGGTGGTAAAGCTAGTTTGTAAGCTACCGAACCTACTCTTTCTAAAATTTCGAACGGTCTAATGAATCGGGGGCTGAGCTTCCTCTTGCGTCCGAATCTTAGAATACCTTTCATGGGAGCTACTTTTAGGAACACTAGGTCCCCCCTTCGAACTCTAAATTCCTACGCCTAACGTCGGCGTCGCTCTTTTGCCTTCTCTGTGCGGTACGCATTCTTACTCTAATTTTCTGTATTGCCTCGCTGGTGACGCGGACCAGCTCGAGTCCTACCAGTTCTCGTTCTTCTACTTCGTCCCAGCACAATGGGGATCTACATCGTTTTCCATACAACGCTTCAAAGGGTGTCATCCCGATTGTTGCTTGGAAGTTGTTATTGTAAGAGAATTTCATTAAGTGCAGTTTGGTGTCCCAACTCCCTGTGAAATCCATAATGCATGCCCGAAGCATGTCTTCCAGAATTTGGTTTAATCGTTCATTTTGGCCATTCGTTTGTCTTCATTTGAAAGGCTGTTTTCGGTATGTCTTCATTTTTAATCTTAATTTGATGGTATCCTGATCGAAGATCTATTTTAGAAAACACTGTCGCCCCACGTAGTTGGTCAAATAGGTCCTCAATACAGGGTAACGGGTATTTGTTCTTTACCGTCCTCTTGTTTAATTCCTTATGATCAATGCATAAACGCATTGAGCCGTCTTTCTTTTTAACAAACAACACTGGCGCACCCCAAGGGGACACACTAGGTCGAATGAAGCCCTGCAGGTCTTGCAGTTGTGTTTTATGTTCTTTCAGTTCTGCTGGTGCCATGCGGTACGGGGCCTTTGTTGGATTTCGATAATCAGCCAGGGAAATCCCTTCTTATCGGTGAGAGGAAATCTTCAACAAGAGGTTGTTGGAAGAAAAAATAAAATGCGTAAAAATAACAAAGAGAGAGAAGCTGAAATTTTGACTGCGCTTAAAATCAGGTTATTTAATATTCTAAACAGATTTCCTATTTAAATATAAATTATCCTAAAAATGCCTGGAGAGTGGCCAACTAAATCTGTGCCACTACCTACAAAATTGTCATCTAAAAGTTTGGTGATCCATTCGACGTGTTTGTCAAATGGTCAAACGGAGTTATTCTGAAATCGTGTGAATCTAAATAAGGAAAAATGAAGAACTCAGGTTTTATCTAACAATCTCCTCCTAAAACCTGCGGTATATCTACCTTATTTTGTTTGAACTCCAATTTGAGTCCTATGGCTCGGTGTCCCTAGCGGCATGTCCTCTAGACTCCACGTCTTGTTCGGCCGCCTCTTCTTCGAGTTGGCGTGCCGTCAGTCCAGGTGGTTCACCTCTTCCTAATAGGTCTTCCATCTTCCGGTACCTGGCCGAGAGGTTGACTGGTTGTTCGGTGTCCCTAGCGGCATGTCCTCCAGACTCCACGTCTTGTTCTGCCGCCTCTTCTTCGAGTTGGCGCGCCGCTAGTCCAGGTGGTTCACATCTTCCTAATAGGTCTTCCATCTTCCGGTACCTGGCCGAGAGGTTGACTGGTTGCTCTATCTCTAGCTTTAGGATGTAAAGGCGGTTTGCCGTGCACCGAACTTGCGTGAGCAACTGTCGTCGATCATCGCGGATCTTAAGTAGCCTGCACTTGATGGAAATGTGGCAGTCGGCCTTATCGAGTTGACCCAGGCTCACAATATTAGCCTTGAGTCTCGGGATGAAGTAGACGCCGGTCAGCTTGTGATGATTGCCTCCCTTGCCGACGAACAGATGGTGCCGTGCCCTTCGATCTCGACGACGGAGCCGTCACCAAATTTCACCGTCCCTCGAATCCCTGAGTTAAGCTCGGAGAATGCAGACTTGGCCCCGGTTATATGGTTTTTTGCCCCCGTGTCGAGGACCCATCGTTGGTGCTCTTGCTGCTCACCTCTTTCACTGATTTGAGCGAACATTCGCTCCTCCTTCAGTTGAATTGGCTCTCCAGCCGGTGCCTTTGTTATGCACAATTGGAACTCTTCCTCGGGTTCGACACTCACCAGAGCAATTATGCCGTCGTCGATTACCTCTGTGGATTTTGGGAGCTCTTCTTCGGATTCGAGGTCAGGTAGGACTGATGCAGTCACCATGAAAAGGGTCGGCTCATCCTCCTCGGATTGAGCCACATGGGCCTTCTCGGCCGTCTCCTTGTTCCTGAGCTTGCTCCAGTAATTCTTGCTCAGGTGACCTCTCTTCCCACAGTACGAGCACTGGATTGTCCCGTCATCAGTCGACTCCTCCTTCTTTTGATCCGCCTCTTTCCCGTGCATGCGCCGGCGAGATTTTCAAGGCTTGTTATCGCCTTTGCGGCTGGAGGGCCCATTGCTCTCGCCGGTGTCATCACGGAGCTTTAGGCATGCAAGCCATTCCTCCTCGGATTGGCCCGTCATTAGTTGACTCCTCCTTCTTTTGATCCGCCTCTTTCCCGTGCATGCGCTGTGCCGGCGAGATTTCCACGGCTTCTTACCGCCTTTGCGGCTGGAGGGCCCATTGCTCTCTCCGGTGTCGTCACGGAGCTTTAGGCGTGCAAGCCATTCCTCCTCAGTGAGGAGTAGACGACCCCTTGTCGACAGCTGAAATGGTATTTTTCTTCCGCTGCTCGACGTTACGCAGTCTTCCGGGCAACCTCTTCCACCGTTAGGTCGTTTACGTTAAGCAATGTCTCGATTGAAATCGTGACTTGCTCGAGGTGATCGGGGACGACCTGCAGCATCTTCTTCACAATTTCTGTCTCAGTGATGCTGCCACCGAGTGTGGTGATGCTGTTGGCGAGCCCCGTGATCTGCATTGAAAAATCATCGACGGATTCGCCGTCCTTAAAGCGGATCTCCGAGAGCTGCGGTTAAAGCGGATCTCCGAGAGCTCCTTCCGCAGCTGCTCGATGTTGGTTTCCCGCACTCGCTGTACACCGACCCGACGGGATTTGATTCCCTCCCAGGTCGATTGCGCGGTGCGCTTGGTAGAGAGAGATGCCAGCATCTCTAGGGGCACAGATCGTAAATATGGCGGGCGAACGCCAGTAGCCGATCCTCCCGATACTCAATCGTTTCTCCTTCCTCAGGATCGACAGCGTGCCATACCGATTGCGCGGTGCGCTTGGTAGAGAGAGATGCCAGCATCTCTAGGGGCACAAATCGTAAATATGGCGGCAAACGCCAGCAGCCGATCCTCCCGATACTCAATCGTTTCTCCTTCCTCTGGCTCGACAGCGTGCCATAACCCTTGACCTGTAGGTTGACGCGCATCAACAAGGTCCACTCGTTATAGTTGGACCTTGTCAATATCGGATACTGAACGACGGTGGTCGTTGTCTCCCTGATCACTCGCTCAACGATACCTCGACGCTCGTCATCACGGCGTCGGCCTCTTCGTGGTGGTGATGGAGATGCCAGCACTTGGCGGCGGCGTGGAGGAGTGAGCGAGCCTGCTCGGGATGGACCCCCCACTTGAGCTATTCAACTTGATTATTGATAGGATGGCTCCTCCGCAATGATATACACCGATGGCTTCAACTTGGCTCTGACACCAGTTGTTGGATTTCGATAATCAGCCAGGGAAATCCCTTCTTATCGGTAAGAGAAAATCTTCGACAAGAGGTTGTTGGAAGAAAAAATAAAATGCTTAAAAATAACAAAGAGAGAAGCTGAAATTTTGACTGAGCTTAAAATCAAGTTATTTAATATTCTAAACAGATTTCCTATTTAAATATAAATTATCCTAAAAATGTCTGTAGAGTGGCCAACTAAATCTGTGCCACTCCCTACAAAATTGCCGTCTAAAAGTTTGGTGATCTATTCGACGTGTTTGTCAAATGGTCAAACGGAGTTATTATGAAATCGTGTGAATCTAAATAAGGAAAAATGAAAAACTCAGGTTTTATCTAGCAGCCTTAGAGATGGGTCCCATTCCTGGTTCCAGATCTATTCCAAAGTCTACCTCTCGCGATGGAGGAATTCCCGGGATGTCCTCCAGGAAGACATCCATAAATTCGTTTACTATGGCTACTGTATCTATGGGTTTTTCTTTTCCTTTTGTATTTACTGCACAGGCTAGAAATGCCCACCCCTTATTGTATCAGGCGTCTCGCTTTCATCATCGATATTATTTTTGGGGTGGTACCTGTGGAGGTTCCTTTAAACTTAAAGGTAAGTCCGTTGGGAGGTGTGAATATCACCTCCTTCTTATGGCAATCTATGCTAGCAAAGTTTTCGGCTAACCAGTCCATTCCTAGTATGACGTCAAAATCCATCATATCCACTACCTTTAAGTCTACGTGGATGGTTTGTCCAGCTATTACCACTTGTCCGTCCTTTACTCTATTTTTCGTAACTAAGTCTACCCTTGCTGGGGTACCGACCGACAATGCATGCATTAAGGGTTCTACTACGAACCCTGCTTGTTTAACAAATTTTAAAGCAACAAAGGAATGGGTAGAACCAGAATCAAACAATGTACGAACCCTGCTTGTTTAACAAATTTTAAAGCAACAAAGGAATGGGTAGAACCAGAATCAAACAATGTCAAAGCAAAGTGTCCTAGTATAGAAAGCGTACCTGTCACCACGGTGCCAAATGTTCCCGCCTCTTTACTGGTCGTTACATATGCCCTGGTCTGTGGGCGGGTTTGTATGGTGGGCTCTCAGATGACCAGTCCTCTAAAGGGTTCCCTTGGATTTCCCGGGCTCTTTGCAGGGCATGTTTTGACCACATAACCTGCATGACCACAGATATAACACATACCTGAGCCCGCCAAACATCTCCCAACATGTTGTTTTCCACAGTTACGGCACAAGGGCTTCTCCATTGCTAGGTATCGGCCTATTGGGGGTGGAGTAGGTGGCGTACTCTGATATCGAGGTCTCTGGGATGGTGGTTGGAATTCTGTGGTATCAACCACGACAGGGCGTTTCCTCCCTGTGACGACCGTTGGCTCCGTTTAATTTTCCTCTGGGGGTTCCTCTAGGGCCTTGGCCGTCCTTAGGGCCTCTTCATAGGTTTTTGGGTTAAAGGCCTCTACCATGCGGCAGGTTTTCGAATTCAATCCTAACACAAATTTTTCTGTCTGTTCTCTTCAGTGTCAGCTAAAGACGGTGCAAACCTTCTCAATCTCATGAAGTCTTGGTCGTACTAATCCACCATGCGATCACCTTGGGTTAAGTGGTTAAACTCTTACTGTTTCTTTATACGGGTTTCCTTTGGATAATAGTATTTTAGAAAGGCTTCCTTAAAGGTCTCCCACGTTGTAATTCCCCCGCCCAGGTTGATGCTTTGTTTATCATCCGACCGCCACACTTCTGCATCTTTTTGTAACACGTATGTCACACATGCCACCTTATGTTCATCAGGGCATCTCATTGATTCAAAGGTCGTTTCCATGTTTGCAATCCACATCTGAGCCGCTGTGGGATCTTCCTTTGAACCGACAAAAGGACGGGGTTATACCGCCTGAAATCCTTTAACCAACTCGCACCCCTATCTAGGTGCGGGTTGTTCACCGGTTGGATAGCTACCGCATCCACCGGTTGCGGGGCCGCCGCGTTTGCTAGTTGCGTGGCCATTGCCGCGACTTGTTGCGTAGCCAACAACGTGGCCTGTTGTGTGTCTAGCATGGTTTGCATAGTTTTTTTGGAGGGATTCCAACAGTAACTTTTTGGCAGGGTCTAACCTGGCCTGTGGTGCAGCTTGAGGAGGTGGTGCATATTCAGGAGGGGGTAGAGCTTGTGGGGGAGGTGCATATTCAAGAGGTTGTACGGTTTGTGGGAGACGTGCATATTCAGGAGGTGGTACGGTTTGTGGGGAGGTGTGTATTCAGGAGGTGGTACAAACGCATATGGGCCGGTAGTCGACCACTCTTGGGAAGAACTTCTATCGGCGTCTCCTCTTCCTCCTCTCCTAATGGGAGGTCGTCCTCTCCCTCTCCTACCTCTTCTACGTCCTCTGTGCGGCATAGTTCTAGAAACCAAGAAAAGGATTCTAGCTAAGTTTATGATTTACAACATTCCCTACATCCTACCATATAATTCATATGTACATAAAAACATAAATATCATAACGTAAAGACATGCATTACATCAGATCACATCAACACCAGATAACATCAACACCTTTTCATACAGTATCATGTCATGCATCATTTAAAGCCAACCACGTTAAATATATCACAAAGCTCATACATCCCTCATTCTACATAAGGTGTACCTGGCAACGATGGGGCATCGGAAATTAGACCGTGGAACATGTCAAGCCTACTCTGTAGGCTAGTCAACAAGATTTATAACCTAAAGCTCTGGTACCAACTATAACGACCCTAATATTTTTCCTATTTAATATAAGGTCATTACTATACCTTGAAATGCGGAATATATATTAATTGGACCCTATTCATAAATGTAACTCACTCTCGCCTTTTACTACCCCGTGAAAAAGAAAATGGTTACAAGGAAAAAGAACAGAACATTATTGAAAATGAAGGAAAAACAACAAATGCCAATACAGAACAATTTGACTTTCTTCATTCTAATTCAACAATTAATTTGAATAATTAATTTCAAATTAAAGTAACATTAAATGACTAATTAAACTATTTAATTAATATTTAATATTAATTCAAATGCCAATCCCAATCAATTCCAACACATAATTGATTAAGATATTTAAATCTTATTTAAATATCTCAGATTCTCTCCTTTTGTTTAATTTGTAAATAAAACAAAAATGCGGTTAAATATATCGTATATATGTAGCGCATATTCCCTAATTTGAATTTGAACACTTCAAACTCACTCTTCACACTGTTCTATGGTTTAGTCCGATATGAGCTAGCAGAGGGACCTAATGGACCTATAGATCATGGGCTCCAACGATCCAAGATTAACCGGCTAAACTCATTAACCTTGTTAACCAACATTCGTTAACTACTAGGACACTCCACTATAGCCTAGTAGTTGCACTCCCCTCACTATAGATATACTTCTGTCCATTTGATATAACCATGATTAGTAAGTCGATCCTTCACAGGTTGTTCGTAACTAGAGCTGGGTCAATTTACCGTTTTACCCCTAAAGTTACTTCTTGTTCCTTATGTCTCACTGATCCTTTAATGAACAATTGGTTTGTGGTCCAACCAGTAAACCAAATCCCTCTCAGGCCAATGAGAGGGTGGGGCCCCTTGTTCAAGACCTGGAGTCAGTGCTTAAGGGAACTACCTCTCTTCTATCCCTAAAAGTGGGTAGGAGTGAGTTCCATCTTGCACCCCACGTCCCCAGCCATTCACCCAGTCTTACCCCTGAAATGGGAGGCCTATTAAGTCGGTGAACTAGAGCCACTCTCACCCATGCAAATCTCAGGATAATTTCGAATAAACAGGAGTTCATGGTTAGCTCAGGATTAAAACCGAGTTACCTAGGTTATCGAATGAAAAGAAAATCAGTCTCAATAGTAAACGACATTATAAAGTGAGAGTGGTTTTCTTCATGGTCCGATCTTTGCCCCCACTCACATGTCTCCACATGTACAATTTAGTGATCACATTGTTTATATCATATACAAAAGTGAGCCGCATCCATAGTGTCTCCAGAATAAGGTACTCAGCCTTATTCTTATACTATAGATCATTTTGACTATATACTTGAACTTGATCCACTCTTATGTCTCTACATATAGTTCAAGTAATCATACTATAGCCAGAGTGTTCTTAGTTTATTGGATTCAGATTAATGATCGTAAAGTTCACTTTATTCAATAACAATCTTTACTGAATAAACAACAATAATAACTTTATTGAAAATAGAATATCTTTTTTGTTTACAAACTATGAGTTTTAGGACATAAAACCCAACAAACCTAACCGTATTCTTTCACCAATCTCTTCTACCCATAGCACTCCGGTATGTAACCTAACTCTAACGTTTCATGAACGTATCTTACTCCTATCGTTACATTTCTTTTTGTGCATCCTTCTAGTACCCTATCTCAAACATATCCTTGAGCACATCGTACCATAATTATTATCATACAAACCACATATTATAACATAACATAACATATAGGAAGCATATCGATCCACAGACAATTCACACATATCAATATATATGACACGTGCAGAACCACAGGGCACGTGTCAACATCAAATATAACCATACCGATAGTAAGGTCACTTACCTGGCTCGCTTAAGTCATTGTCACAAATATATCTTTAATGAAAGTTCGATTCCGTCCTTTGAAATCCGAGTCAACCTATATGAGCTCATGACCTCAGTTTCAAGTTTGAACTCTATAAAATTATTTCCCTAATTTACATTGGCCATCTTAAAATTCTGATCTTTCCTGTTAGACAAAATTAAAGAAGCTTACCGCCCTCTCATAAAAATTCTGATCTTTTCTGTTAGACAAAATTTAAAGGAGCTAAATGAGCTCGCTGCCCTCTGATATTGTTAAATACTGTTTAACAAATCTTTCTCAATCTCCCTTCCTCTCTCTCTCATTTTTTTTTTCATTATGTAAATAGGTTTTTCAATGGTGTAAACAGATATTACTGGCCAATTTTGAGTACAGGCTAGATCTTTTAGTTTATAGATCTGCCACCTAAAATTTTATTGAATAAAAAATCTAATAATTCTATATGGGATGTAATAACCATAACTCTAAAAAAAGGAAATCTGATATAGGATTTTAAAGAAAAAGGAAATATGAGTTTACCTTAATCTGCAATATGTTGAAAGCCATTTTACTTCTTTTTTTTTAGATGGGTTGAAGAGAGATAATTGTGGGAAGAGATGAGAGGCCATGTTTTTTTTTTTCTTTTTTTTTTTTCAGTTCATGTTAAGATGGGTCGAAGAGAGATAATCATGGGAAGAGATGAGAGGCTAGTGGAGAGAGGTGGGGAAAGATTTTTTTTTTTAAATTTTAATTTTAATTAATTAACTTATTTTTTATTATTATTATTTTTTTAACTATTTTTTTTTCTATTTGTTTATTTCTTTATTTATTTTTTTGGCTATTACATTATATCCCTCTAAAAGAAACTTTCATCCCCAAAAGTGCTTTAATCTTGGAATAACTCGAGTCCCTATTCTAAGAGTTCTTTGTCAAGTTTTCAAGTACCACTAAGTAAAAATTCTTAACAAGTATACCCTAATCCGTATGAGTCATAAACATTTATTTGCATGTATAAAACTTTCATAAGCCTATCACTTTGTATTGATAAAATCTTTGATTCCTTATAAGGTTTTTGTTAGATAGTTAGGTATTTTAAATCTTAATTCATACTCCAAAAGGGTTTTTTTGGTCATTTACCCCCAAATCTTGGTTTAATTCTTCAACATATTCCAATGGCCTTGTAACTTTGTGTAATCCCTTTACACTATGTCATAAGGCTCCTCATCAAATTTCATGTCATTTAGAGGTCACTTTGGTCATAAACTAGTGGTAGGTAATTATAGGGTATTTTAGTCATTTTACACCTACATCTGGTTTAGCCGGTTATCCTAACCTAATGGTCAACAAATTTCGTACATAACTTTATCATGCCATATTGAGTCTTCTTCTAAAATTTCATGGACAGCCTAATTCATCTATGGTTTGTGGCTCAGGCACTTCATTGAAATAAATGTTCGCGTATACAATAAGGTTGGCAAACTTACTCAATCTGAATAGTTTCTCATTTTTTTTTTTCAATCTAAAAGTTTTAGTTTCTGCTTTACTTTGTTCTCCAAATCAAATTCTCTAAACCTAGCTAAAGGTTCACTCATTGACGTTTGTGTCCATACATTCTCAAAATCTCATTTTTAAATATCCAAAGTGGCATTTTCTTTTGAACCATTTTTTTTCTCTCTCTCCCTATCATTAAAGAAATACAAAAAAAAATTTCGGGTTAGAAACATTCTCGAGAATTTCTCTTGAGATTTGAACCCATAGCTGATGATAGAACTAGGATAGATATTTTCTGTTTCCTACTCACACGCGCTCATATCTTTGCTTCTCAATCTATCTCTAATTTTAATCTTCCTCCCCAATAAAATATTACGGTGCGGGTGTAGACCGAAATTTCGTTACAGTCCAATTCTGGCTGGTAATAGATACTGGGGCTTTGCAATATTTGACTGATCACAATTCTGTATAGTCCATTTACTATAGGAGTTCCCTGAAAATTCATTAGAGGAATGTTTCCAATTAAAATTGTTCGTTCTCTATATTTTTAATAATTAAAAAGACAGAAAGTATTGTTTTCCTTTCCTCATTATTGTTTGTGTCCACTTGATTTGGTTCATCATTAATGTCTATCTTTGTAGATGAATTCCATATACAAATTTGCCTATTTTCCCATACAAAATCAAGAAATTTGTAATACTTCTTTTCTTTTGGCTACCTACCCTAATTCTAGTAAATTTTTGGAGTCAAAATCCTGACATTAAACTAGTTAAGAACTCCACCCTATGGCAATGCAAATAGAATGCACTAGTAAATCACATGGATCTAGGAACGACTTCCTGTATTTGATTTGTGGTCAAGCTAGAGTTTGAGGATTTGGTAACTTTCATAGGACACATTGTCAAATAGGCTTTTCTCTTGGTATACCTTATCTAGTACAGCCCAAATTAATACTCCTATAACCATAACAGAAAGACAACACAACCCTTTCAACGCCTTTGTAATATGAAGAATGGGCTTAACAAAATTCTCTTCTAAGAATTGGTATTATATAAGCATGGTGGATATTCTCAAATGCCATAAAACTTGGGATACTTGAAAATCAAACTTAAAATGGCAGTTTTGAAACTTTTCTATAGTAATACCTTTTAACTAGGTTGACATTGCTAAAAAAAAATTGATTGGTAATTTTCTACAACAATTTGTTTATGTTGAGCTTCCTGAGTACATTCGTATACCCTAAAGAGGATTACCACAAAACTTTTAGTTGATTTAGAGACAATGTCCCACTTTAATCCTCGTGTATCCCCCACCCAAGTTCATTTTAAATCATGGTTTCTTAAATTTAAGGTACCTTGACAATCTCATATCGTAGTCCCTCTCCATATACCTCTAAAATTTTGACCATGATCGTAATGCCTCATCCAAATTGTGGCTCGACACTTTTAAATCATCTCACAACTTCCATAATTGCGTGTAACGTTTAAAAAAAAAAAAGAAAAAAAAAAGAAAAAACGGCCGAGGGGCAAAATGGACATTTTGCCCCTCAGCCCATTATAGGGGTCTTGAGCGTCCTCCTCAGAGTTCCTGCAAAAGAAAGAAGAGTGAGAGAGAAAGAATTGAGAGAAAGTTTGAGAGAGAAAGAATTGAGAGAAAGTTTGAGAGAGAAAACTGATTTGCCGGAGTTTTCATCGGGGAGTCGCCGACGGAATCCATTCCCTACTAAGACCTACACTCTAGAGCCCTTTTTGGAGTGAAGTAAGAACTCGTGTTGAGATTTCCTCCTCTTTCGTCAAGATTAGAGAGAAAACCCACAAGGTAAGATTTCGAACTATACCTCCCAGATCTGAGATCTTTGTTTAGGAGTAGAGTGTTTAAGTCTTCTACCTCCATCCAGGGAAAATCCGCCGCTGATTTTGGTGAGGAAATCGGACGAAACGTCGAGATCTGAGAACCTTTCCTAGAACGGTAAGGATGTTACCAGACTCTTTCCGATGCTCATAACTCACCGTATGACTAAGCAAAAATCAAGAAAGAAATACTAGCACGTAGGTTGATAGATAATCTAAAACGTTGTTGAAGAAACCATTTCTGTTTGGATTAAGAATCGAAAGATAGAAAATGGAGAGTACCTCGGAAAACTAATCGGAAAACTTTGATTCTCTGCTAGGAGGAGGGAGAAGCCGCCGGCATACCACGTGGCAACCAGCTAGAGGGCCGCGTGCGCCAATCACCTCCGGACACGCGTCGAGCGCCGCCTGGGAAAACGCGGCTCCAGCTCTTATGCGACACGCGTTCCCGGCTTCACGACCCGACCCGTGCTCCTCGGTTGACCCGATACCCGCACGGCGAACCGAACCAAGCCGACGACTCACGGTCCCCCCGAATCACTGCTTTCGACCCGAACTCGCGACTGCAGAAATCTCTGGGCACGTGACACTCGCGCGTGGGATCTGCGAGTGGCTGCTCCCCGGCGTGTGGCTGGCGCGTGGAGGCGGGTGTAAGCTGATTTTTGGCCCGATCGACTTCTGTTTTCCCTAGTTTCCTCCTGATTCATATCCTAACTCCATTTTTGTATGAAATAGGACCTAATTGAGGAAAAATCACCCCCTTTCGATACGCCAAGTGTGTGGAAACGCTGCGTAAAGGCACGTAGCATCCAGGTAAGTCACCACACGGAATTTTAGGAAGTAATACTTGTAGGAACCGCTTGGGATGCATGCATGCTAGTTTAAATATCTTAGGGGGTAGCTTTCCGTAATGATCGTAGGAAATAGATTATTGAAAGTAAGATGTATGTTGTGATTTGTTATGAGAGTTACTTGGATACTGCTTATATGCTTTTAGTTCCCGCTTTTTATGCATATGTATATCTTTTTGCTGAATGGAGGATGGGAAATTGTGAACTCTGTGCTCCGGGAGTTGATGGATGTTATCACCCCATTGAGCTTGTATGATTACTTTGCATGAAATGTGTTTGAGGATTTTGGATAATAGTTATGTACGTACTCAGTTAATTTCATGGCCACCTTTATGAATAAGACTAGAGGTTTATGGTTAGAGCGACAAGCCACCAAGGGATAGACTTAACCTTTCCCTATTAGTTTAACAGACCATCACGGCACATGAAACACCTTTAGAGTACCCTTAGGCTATTTGTGTGTGGATGGTGATATAGCTTCGTGGGGGAACAGCGGGTTCCTGATCAGGACTCAACTGCTCGATAGCCGTTTAGTATGGGAAACGGGATACCCACGTCGTAATTGACCGTTTAGCTGGATGGAATAGGGGAAGTAGTTTTCCCAAATACAGGGGGATTATCATGGGTCTAGGGGGTTGCAGCTCACTTCCTAGGCGAGACCCCAGGTAATCTCATACCCATGCCGAGGTAGCCACTCAGATTTAGTTGTTCTAAAGCCAAAGGAAAGTCCGTGATCGTTTGCTAACTTTAGGGTGCGATAAGAGCCTACAAGTAGGTGGCTTACTGAGTATAATTTTTATACTCATTCCTGTTATACCCTCTTTTTTTTTTCAGGTACGTGAGGCGTCGAGTCAAGAGAGGGCGCGTCGATCGATGTGGGTTGTCACAGTGGAAGCGTGTCCCGGGGCGTCTGTCTAGTATACTTAATAGTACACTTTGTCCCTAATGTTTTTTTTCTTGTTTTTACCTAGGCACTTATGTCCTTTTAATAAAGATACGTTTTTCTTTTGAAATAAATGATTTCCTTGAATTTCTCGTTTATACATTACATGTCATATTTCATGTTAGTCACGGCTTAAAGATTATGTATTTCAGGTCGTGACATTGCGGTTGTATTATTATTGTTTTTTTATATATTTTTCAAGCCTTATTAAGATAGGAAAGTTTTCTACATTTGAGTACTAACAAAGCTCATCTTCCATTCACGACACTTATGTCATTCACCAATTAATTTAAGTATACATGTTTTAAACTTTTATGGTCTTTAACTCAACTTTTTTTTTACAGGTACTTTAATTTCATCTTTACATACTTCAAAGTTATAAAGTTTTCTTTCAGACACTACAACTTTTAATATCTATAGTATACTATAGGATATTGACATCTATCAAGCTTCTTAGGTCATTTTATTTCATCTAAAACTATTTACTCTTCCGTATACATTGGTACAGCCCTCCACATCTCTATGGTCATAAGACTGTGTAGTTTATCTATGTTCAACACGTCTAACTAAACCATATGATCTTGCTTAGCAAAATCATTTTCACCCATACGCTAACATTTAGTAGCTTACTAAAATTAAATCTACTCATTCCCAGCAACAATCTCAATAAATCTAAACATCATCAATACAACAATTTACATTCACATTCCAGGCAAGGTAAACATAACGTATTCTAAATTAAAATAAATATAGAATTAAGCTAACATGAATGCAGTAAATTATAATACAATCAATAGAGTAAAAGTCCAATTATGAGTTATATTTTATAATGACCAAGCAATAACAACATACACAATCAATGACATTTCATTTTCTTATCTAACGCAAGACATACCTGACGGAGACGGGGCACCGACGGTGGGACCATGGAATATGCCAAGCCTACATCGTAGGCTAGTCTACAAGATCTATAACCTAGGGCTTTGATACCAACTGTAATGACCCGAAATTTTCTACTTAATTTAAGGTCGCTACTGTATACATACCATAAACATTGAATGCGGAAGACTTCATTTAAGTTCCATAAAACATAACCTTTGTCTTAAAACACAACCATGGACTTACGTGTTTCGAAAACATTTTTAAAACGACACAACAAAAGACCTGAAATAAAATAAATAAGCGTTTAAGTTTAAAACATCCTATTCTATCCTAAGTCTAAAAAAATAAATACCACTATCCTATGCATGTGCCATGATCTGCTAATGAATAGAATTAATAGTGATTCTCTCTCGATTAGCAATCACTGCTAGATTTTCAAACTCCTGATTCAGTTGGGCTCCAAGGCTTATTTGTTGTATATTTTATTCTGCCATTTTCAACCATTGATCCATCAACTTTTGCCTAAAAGTTCTCTTTATTTCGAGATCCAAAATAAATTTTGAACCCGTAGGTGGGTTCATACACTCAATTATGCAGTAAGTTTAGCAAATAAGTTTAGTAGCAGAAAATTTACCTTACTATGACTTCTCTTTTCCTCGAACTCACTGTAATCTAAAACAAGTAACTAAATTAGGTTCCCCGATAACGGTGCCAAAAACTTGATCGCTCGGTAATGTCTATATACACTGTCACAAGTAGCAAATAATAAGTAAATTATCAATTCCATAGAGAACTTTTTTTTTTTTTTTTTTTTTTTGTTACTTTTGTCACTGGAAATTAAGTGAGTTTATGGTATCTTTCAAATTGGTGTCAATGATTTTCACCTAATTAAACAAAATTTATCCAAAGTGTTATGGTGTAAAAACGAGGGAGCAACTTGAAAATTAACAATAATGAGGAAAGTTAGGCTAAGAGATATTAAATAGATAAGTTGTTGAACCGTGCCGTGGATTTTAGTTCTTTTTAGTTCACATTGGCTAATCTAGAGGATGATCATGGGTTTATAAGTAAGAAATACATCTACATTGGTACAATGCCTCTTGGAGAAACCAAAAGTAAGTCCATAAGATCTTATACCCAAAGTGGACAATTTCATACCATTGTGGAGGGTTGTGATTTCTAACAGGGCGTAGGAATTCAGACTATGTTGCTTGGAACATGAGAAGTCTTGGGCATAGGTTTTAAACTGCATTGCTTAAAACGTAAAAAGCCTTGGACGCAGGTTTCAAACTACACTTAGAATGTAATAGGCATTGGGCATAGCTTTCTGTATAGCAAACAACACATGAAACCTTGGATGTAGGTTCATACTACGTTGCTTAGAATGCAAGAAATTTTGGACGTAGGTACAGACTATGTTGCTTTGAATAGATGAAGCCTTAAACATAGGTTGTTAGGTTCATGACTCATACCGTAAATCCTAGGGGAGTATCTTAAGGAATCGAAAAAGAACTAAAGAAAGAACCAAGAACAAGACTAAGGATAAAAACTAGAACATGGATCAAGATCAAGTTCTCAACACTAAGAACCTAAAGACTTTAGATCAGAACCAAGATCGAAACCTCATAATACAAGACCAAAATCCTTTGGCTAGATCATGACAACAACTTAGAACTCAAGTAGAGAATCTAGAGGCCTAAGTTCTTAGGACAAGAATAAGAAAAAGTCTTAAAATAGTGTGGTACCCTAGAATATAGAGGACATGATTAAAAGTCGATAAGTAGATAAGAAGCTAGTCAAGGATGGGGGCGGACTCTAGAGGGGATGACATAGACAAGCCTCACACTAACCTCTAACCTTCTTTCTATTTTGATGTTTTGTTTTAGCTCTATTTTGCTATAGTGTAAATATATATGTATATTATGTTTTAAATACTTCTTGTTTTGTTTTGTGAAATTTTTTATTGTCATTCTATGTCCATCGAGTCAACCCCAGTTGCAATCCATGCTTCAAGCAAGCTAAATAATCAGATTGTGACTCGATTCAGTTCAGTACTTTCATCGAATTGAAGAGTATTAATAACAATGCAAAAAAGTTAATTATTCTATTCTTGATCTGATCCTTCTTGAACTCTGGTAAAGACCCTTTATTCAGAAATTGACGCTTTATCCTATTTTTAGGGTCATTTTCCCGGTATTTAGGGTGAGAGGTAATTAGAAAGTGAAGCCGAAAGAATAATGAGAGTGAACTGTCAGTCAATCCTCCTTTCCTTATTCATTCTCACTCCACAAACAAGGGGAAGTAGATATTACGTCCAGCCATACTAGAAAGATAGACCCTGGAACTTCCAAAACCAAGAAGGAAAACCGGGATGATCCGCTCAAACTCGTTTCAGTATTTGCCCTTTAAAGGCCTGAGTGAGTATCCAAAGTAAGTAGAAGGAGATTCCACCTCTTTTGTTGAGGAGTTCGCCCCTCCATCTGTGGAAACTGGGGATGAGTCCAATCCTAGGGCATTAACCTTTCTGGGAAGCCGGTCCCTTTACATAGCCGCCTAAATAGGCTTTTCGAAGTAGCTGCTATTTCATCGGCTGGTCTAGAATCAGCTACGTCAGAATAGGTCGCTAGGGGTACAGATTTGCTAACAGTTTAATTAACCAGTGTTCTGTTTGCAATTGAATGCGTATCAGCTGTGATTGAATCAGTAAGTGCAGCAATATCCATTTTGGAATAAGCGCTGCTAGTATAGTCTTTTTACGCTTGAACTTTTTCTAACTAGAAATTGTGAATAAGAGAAGAAAGCGTTTTCTCCTATCGGTATGATCTTTGCATCACCAATCACTACTTTTTTATTAATTACTCCTACATAAACAGTTCGTACTCTCTTTCCATTTTTCGGTACTTACCCAAAGAGAACCCTGCTACCAATGTTGATGACAAGTCTAACTTCTCCTTAGGCCAGCAGCGGAGTCAGGTTGCGAGTAGAGAACACTTAATTAAAAGACTAGATAATCAGATTGACCTCACCTAATGGCTTGGAAAAGACTGAGATTCTATTCTGACTTACGCCCTGGATTCATTCATATAATGCTTGTTTACGGCTTATCAGCCCCCCCATCCCTACTTGACTAAGGCTAAGGAACTACTGAAAATGGCACGAAATCACAGACGGAAGTAAGAAAGAAGAAGGCTACTCATACGGGAATCTGAAAGGTACTAGGCCTGCTTAGGCTTGTTGCTGGCAGATGGAAGTCCCGGGGTTTGGATCAAAAGAATATACTGCTGAACCTAGTGACTGACTACTTTATGCAACTACTCGCTAGTTAGCCTTAAAGCTAGCTCTCACTAACAAAGCCAGTTCAATCTCCATAACCTTTGTGTTGAACGGTATACCCCCGCCTTTTCTAAGTAAGGTGCCATTACCGCCGGTTGTCTTAAACTTGTCTTATTGCTGCTTTGTCTTAGTGCTTTACTTGCCTTCAACATTCTCTCTTAAAAAGGAAAGAACCGCTAGTACCAGGAATTCTTCAATCTTTGTATCAGTTCTTCGAATGCAACTATCCGCTCTTTCTTTCAATGGTAGAATGTCAGTTAAATGCCATAAGGGTAAATACCAGTCTTAGCTGTTTGGAATAACAGAAACTAGTTGCTCGAGTGCCTTTTACCGAGAGTGATTCTAGGAGCTTTAGCTCGAATACCAACATCAACTCTCTTGCAGACCTGAAAATAGAGAGAAAAGAGATTACTTAGAGCTAGCAGAGGCTAGAGCTGCATATGATCCATCAGTGGCAGAGACAGATGCAGTAGTTCCTATGGTTTACCCTTAACAAGTAGTTTCAGCAACAGTAGACCCAGCATTTAGAGAGCGATACCACCCGGCAAAGGGGGAAAGCTATAGGCATCAGCAAAGACGTAGGTAGCAGATCTACCAGCATCACTATCGGTCAATTTCAAGTCCTTAATTAACTGTTCCATCAACAGAAAGGACTGAAGCGGCTGCAGGAAGGTATGCAGCTTACTTAGATGCTACTGGTGGATCATAATATATATGTTCCCACCTATGCCTCTAGTGATGCTTCAACTTTTGTTTCTGCTGCTCCTGCTGAGTATAGAACTGAGAAGGGTACTAATCCTGGATCTACTACTGGCCTGCTCGCTTTGTTTATGCTCCTGTGGGGACTGGCTTTCGAACTGACTCGACATCCAAGAAATTCCTCCCCAGGTGAATCTGGATACCAACCAAGTATATCCCTGACTAATGGGAAGACCCCCTCTATTATCCAGAGAACCGGCACACTCAAGAACATCCACGCCAGACTGATAAACTATTCATACCAAAAGGATTATATCCATTGATAAGTTGTGAAGAGTTTAACCATAGATAATCTCTTAACCATCCCATCAAATAAGTGGAAGATTCATTAAACTGTGAAACGTTACCTTGCCATAATGTGATGTGCTTCCAGTGCCAATAAAAAGTAACCCATCCAATGGTATTTAACATCCAGAAAACGGGCCACGATGTATATTTCATTAACTAGACATATATGTAATTGAGATGATATCTCTAATAGAAAGATATATATTGTAGATTCATCTATATTCAACCTCTAGTTTTATAGAGTACAATTGGATACACTTCAATAACAATAAGAGTATGGTAGAAGGATTCATATATTTCTTTCTTTCTAACATACTCTCGGATCTCGTAGAAGACTTCTCTCGTAGAATACTAAGAGCAATTGATCGATGATCCAGGGGTTCGGTTCCGTAGGAACTTTTTATCTTCGGATTTCGAAAAGAATTAGTAAACCTCATCTTTAACGTTTGAACCATGATATGAAATGAGTTTGATAAAACAAGCAGAGGGAAGAGACTTTCCGAACCCGCAGAATCACAGCAATAGTAAGACTGAACGAAGTGAGTTACCAATTTCTATAGAGCTAGGGATAAAACCAAATATAGTGATAATTTTATTCTTCGTCATTTACTTTACAAAAAAAAAAATATATATAATAATAAATAAAAATAAAAATAAAAAATCGAAGGGAAATTCATTTAACTTATCAGTTATATATATATTTATATGGGCGAACGACGGGAATTGAACCCGTGCATGGTGGTTTCACAATCCACTACCTTGATCCACTTTGCTACATCCGCCCCCTACCCTATATATAAGTATTTTGATGGAAATAGAGGCAAGAAAGCTCTATGGAAAAAAGATGGTTAAATTCGAGGTTGTCTAACGGGGAGTTAGAATACAGGTCTAGGTTAAGTAAATCAATCAATAGTCTTGGTCCTATTGAAAGTGAAGGATCAATTATCAATAATATGAATAAAAACATTCCTAGTCATAGTGACAATTCTAGTTACAGTACTGTTGATGATTTAGTCGCATATAGAATTTCGTATTTGATGACACTTTTTTAGTTAGGGATAGTAATAGCAGTAGTTATTCCATATATTTGGATAGTGAAAATCAAATTTTTGAGATTGACAATTTTGTAAGTGAACTAAAAAGTTTTTTTTATAGTTTTCGGAACTCTACTTGTAAAAATAATGTATCTAAGAATGACTAAAAGAAACCAAAGATTCTCTCTTCTTAAACATCCTATATCCTCAACATGGTCAACTATGGAAAGAAATAAACGCCTTCAAAGTTTGACTAAAATTCGAAAACTAACAATTCTTGAGGCTCAATCGAAACTTTGATCTTTGATTAGCGTTTCTTTTTTGATTTTCTTACTAAAGTGTACCATTTCTTCCTAAAACATTTTTGTCTAATTTCAAAACCTAAAACTCTCATTCCACAATAATGAACTTATCAAAAAACTATTTTTAAGATCGGGTGAGTATTAAAAATATTAAGTAAGATACTTCCCTATTGACATCTCATTCACAAACATTTATATAGTTATAGCAACCAAGTTATAGCAACCAAAATAAAAGGACCTAGTGCATGGCTACTCATATATTTGTAGCCTTTCCATAAAATCATCTATAGTGACCCTATAATAATTATGAACATCCAAAGTGAACCTGCAATAATTATGAACATCCAATGTGTTAAATGGAAAACCACTCAACTACAAATATGTTAAATGGAAGACCACTCAACTACAAATATGTTAAATGGAAGATTATATGTGTTAAATATTGGTTGGTTAGTTGGTTCCAATGGGACCTGCAACCTTCGACTCATAAGATCAACGCTCTAACCAACTAAGCTACGAAATCTTGTATGTTTTTCTTAAATAAATATTTGAATGAAAATAATATAAATGGTTCATAATATGGTTCATAATATACTTGGTTGATGGCTAAGGCACAAAACTAACCTATTATATATTTATATTATATTATATTATATTATATACATATATTTCTAGCATCCGCCTAAGTAACACAGTCTTGAGTACTTTAAGAAATACTCAGTAAGTGACCTCACTATTGAGATCAGAGAATACAAACACATGCAACTCATGATCTAGAGACCTATCATTAAAACCACATACGGCTGGTGTAACGACTCTAATATTTTACCTATTTAATCTAAAGTCATTACTATACATTGAAATGCGGAATATAATTACATGAGCCCTATTCATAAATGCGACTCGCACTCGCTTTTTATTACCTCAGAGAAAAAAGATTACAAGGGTAAAAGGGAAAACATTATTGAAATAAAGGAAAAGTAACCAAACCCAAAATGAATGTTTTATTCTACCCCATGGTTTATTATGCAAATACATTTCAACCTATACTAACCTATACTAATCATGCAACCAAATTTAGCCTAGACTACAAAATGGAAAAAGGAAAAAAAAAACAAACAAACAACTACCTTATGCATGTGCCACGGTCCCGGGGTGGACGATGCCACCGTCGTTGTCACATGGGTGCCATGCCCTTATCTACAAAAGTAAAGTAGCACGAGGCTTGAGTATTTCTAGAATACTCAGTAAGTGACCCCCTATCGAGGTTATGCGACAAATACATGCAATGAAATGATGGGACCTATCTTTCGTTTCGTTTCGTTTCATTTCGTTTTCCCTATGGTGTAATCCTAACAGGTAATCGTGGACGTGTACCATATACTCTACATGCAGCCCATACGTGCGAGTATGGGCTCACCAGCTAGTTCGCACACCGCTGGGCCACTGTCCCTAGCCGGTGGGCATGCTCTGGGAGCCCTTATACAGGGACCCGTTAAAACTAGGACCGTCACGGCAGCGCTATGCAGGGCATAACGATCGTTGTCCTGCCATTGGATGTACGCATCCGTACCCTCGTGATGGGATATGGGTATCCCCCCAAATGCATGAACACACAATATGCATGAGGTTCCACTAGTCCTACAGTTATCATTAATGAACATAACCCCGTGTCACATTTTCATGCTTACATGTCATTCTCATCCTCATTTCGTTACATATCATACATTTCACATGATTTCGTACTTAAGCACATTAAGGTAGCATACAATTTAATGACACGTGCATATCCACGAGCACGTGCCAACATACAGCAATTAACGCGTAACCTACGACGGGTGAGCCACTTACTTGGTAGGCCTTAGCCGAAGTATTCCCTACAATATAACGTAAGCTCCTAGCTCCTCGTGGACGTTCTACGCTTCCGTTGGTGGTTGGTTCCTATTTGTTCATTAGTCACTTTCATTAGTATTTCACAAATAATAATAAATTTCCAACTGGAATTTGTGAAATACGACCTTAAAATGTTCCATTGTATCTTAAACAGGGCCGAAACCAGGTCCGGGAGGGTCAGAACGGTGTCGAACGGGCTGAAAACAGGTTTCCCGAGCCGAATAAGTCGCCGGAGCCGAGGAGCCGCCGCCGAGCCGATTAAGCCGCCGGAGCCGCACTGCAGACGTGCCACGTGGCACAATCGGAGAGCGATGCATGTGCAGGCATCTAGGGTCGAGGCGTGGGTTAACAAGTTGCTCACGGGTCTCGGGCCGTTCGCGGGTGACGGGCCGCGCGGTGATGGGTCGGCTCGCGGGTGAAGGGCCGAGGTGTTTGGGCCGCGGGTAATGTCGGTTCTGGGCCGACCGAAGGGACGTGGTTCGATTCGGGTTGCCGAATCTGGATCTCGGGTCGAACTTCGTCCTCTTCGCCCGACTGCTTGCACGATTTCTGGCGATCTCTCTCTCCTCGACAACATCGTCCCGACGTCCTTTTCCCCTCTTTTTTCCTCCGTTCCCGAGATTATTCTTCACCCTAACCCCGTTTTTGGTACAGATTTCATTGGTAAGGACCTCACACTCCCGAATCTGGAGGAGCTCAGAAGTCCGCCGTTCCGTCTTCCTTATCGACGGTGTTCAGCGTACGGGATTCGTCTAAAAGCTACTCCTGATGTGTGTAAAGGGTTCTGGGATTACTTTTGTGGTGTAAAATGGGGGTTTTTTTACGTCGATTCGTACGGTTCGGCTTCGCCGGAGTTCTGTCGATTTTTTGTTCTTTCTCCTTTTTCCTCACCGTTTTCGTTTCTTTGCAGTTTCTTTCCGGGTGGCTGAAGGTTGGGGACGCAATTTGTGGCATCCGAGCTCTGCCGACGACCCTCATTTTTTTTCGTTCCGTTACATTACCTACCCCTAAAAAGAACTTTCGTCCTCGAAAGTCTCGAACACATGGATCAACTCGGGATATTTTTTCTTTATTTCCTCCTCTCGTTCCCACATAGCTTCCTCGACTTGGTGGTTACGCCACAATACCTTAACAAAACCTATACTCCTATTACGTAAGGCTTTCACCTCTCAGGCTAGAATTTTAATCGGTTCCTCCTGGTAACTTAAATTTTCCTCAATTTCGAGAGGTTTGTAGTCTATTACGTGCATCGGGTCTGCAATATATTTCCTTCACATGGACACATGAAATACATCATGTACGCTTGAAAGTGAAGGTGGTAAAGCTAGTTTGTAAGCTACCAGACCTACTCTTTCTAAAATCTCGAACGGTCCAATGAATCGGGGGCTGAGCTTCCCCTTGCGACCAAATCTTAGAATACGTTTCATGGGCGCTACTTTTAGGAACATTGGGTCCTCCTCTTCGAACTCTAAATTCCTACGCCTAACGTCGGCGTAGCTCTTTTGCCTACTCTGTGAGGTACGCATTGTTACTCTAATTTTCTCTATTGCCTCGTTGGTGACACGGACCAGCTCGGGTCCTACCAGTTCTCGTTCTCCTACTTCGTCCCAGCACAATGGGGATCTACATCGTTTTCCATACAACGCTTCAAAGGGTGCCATCCCGATGGTTGCTTGGAAGCTGTTATTGTAAGAGAATTCAATTAAGTGAAGTTTGGTGTCCCAACTCCCTGTGAAATCCATAACGCAAGCCCGAAGCATGTCTTCCAGAATTTGGTTTAATCGTTCTGTTTGGCCATCCGTTTGTGGGTGGAAGGCGGTGCTAAAGTCGAGGCGGGTACCCATCGCTTTTTGTAGTCCACGCCAAAAGGCCGACGTAAAACGCGGGTCCCGATTTGACACAATTGACACTGGTACTCCATGCAACCTCACAATTTCTTTAACATACAGTTGGACCCAATTGTCCACTGTATATGTTGCCTGTTAAATAAAAGCCATGTTCCTTATTTAGTTAGGTTTCTCAAAACATGGAAGAGCGTAATTCTAGGTGCCATTTTTTTTGGCCAATTTGGGCGAAGTCTTCGTCCACTGTTTTATTTTTGTATAATTAGTTTTCCTATTTTTGTAATTAGATTTGTTATTTAAACCATTTAACTGAAGGAAAATGAGATATCGAGTCTTCAGACAATCTCAGCGAATCTCTCTCCCTCTCTCCTTTTACTTCCGCTAATTTTTCCTTCGAAGAAACCTTCGGCCAATTTTTCGTCGACATTGTCCTCCGAATTGCCAGAGTCAACAAGTGGTATCAGAGCCTCATTGAAGCGATCGGTAGTATACCATTACAGAAGAGCCAATCTTATCAACAATCAAGTTGAATAGCTCAAGTGGTTAGAGCATCGACCTAACAACACACAGGTCTCAGGTTTGAGTAGAAGAAAATGCAAAGTGCAAAAATAAGCACATTATGGGGTCCATCCCGAGCAGGCTCGCTCACTCCTCCACGCCGCCGCCAAGTGCCGGCATCTCCATCACTACCACGAAGAGGTCGACGTCGTGATGACGGGCGTCGAGTTGTCATTTAGCGAGTGATCAGGGAGACAACGACTGCCGTCGTTCAGTACCCGATGTTTCTCCAACTACAACGAGTGGGCCTTGTTGATGTGCGTCAACCTATAGGCGCAAGGGTTATGGCATGCTGTCGAGCCAGAGGAAGGAGAAACAATCGAGTACCGGGAGGATCGGCTGATCGACTGGCGTTCACCGCCATATTACGATCTGTGCCCCCAGAGATGCTGGCATCTCTTTCCACCAAGCGCACTGCACAATCGGCCTGGGAGGGAATCAAATCCCGTCGGGTCGATGTACAGCGAGTATGGGAATTCAACATCGAGCAACTGCGGAAGGAGCTCTCGGAGATCCACTTTAAGGATGGAAATTTCATCGATGATTTTTCAATGCGGATCACGGGTCTCGCCAACAGTATCACCACACTCGGTCGCAGCATCAGCGAGACAGAACGTTGAGCAGCGGAAGAAGAATACCGCTTCAGCTGTTGACAAGGAGGGCCGTCTACTCCTCACGGAGGAGGAATGGCTTGCACGCCTAAAGCTCCGCGACAACACCGGCGAGAGCAGCGGGCCCTTCTCCAGCCGTAAAGGCAGTAAGAAGCCATGGATGTCCCACCAGCGCACGCCCGGGAAAGATGGGAATCAAAAGAAGGAGTCGACCAATGGTAGGCCGATCTAGTGCTCGAACTGTGGGAAGAGAGGACACCTGAGCAGGAATTGCTCGAACCGTGGGAAGAGAAGACACCTGAGCAGGAATTGCTGGAGCAAGCTCAGGAACAAGGAAAAGGCCGATAAGGCCCATGTGGCTCAATCTGAGGAGGACGAGCCAGCTCTCCTTACCCGTGGGCTAGGCTAGGAGAGTTGCCTAATCGACGACGATGTTGTACCCAAGAAAGAGCTCCAGTTGGGCGTAGCAAAGGTCGCACCAGCTGGGGAGCCAAATCAACTAGAGGAGGAGCGAGTGTTCGCTCAGATTGGCGAGAGGGACGAGCAACACGAGCACCAGCGATGGATCCTCGACACAGGGCAACAAACCATATGACCGGGGCTAGATCTATGTTCTCTGAGCTCGACTCGGGGATTCGCGGGACGGTGACATTCGGCGACGGCTCCGTCGTCGAGATCAAAGGGAGCGGCACCATCCTGTTCGTCAGCAAGGGAGGCGAGCATCACAAGATGACCGATGTCTACTTCATCCTGAGGCTCAAGGCTAACCTTGTGAGCCTGGGTCAACTCGATGAGACAGGCTGCTTCATTTCCATCGAGCGCGGACTACTCAAAATCTGCGATAATCAACGACGGCTGCTCACGCAGGCAAGGCGCACGACAAACCGTCTTTACATCCTGCAGTTAGAGATACATCAACCCATCAGCCTCTCGGCCAAGACCGAAGAGGTATCTTGGAGGTGGCACGCAAGGTACGGGCACTTAAACTTTCCTATTCTAGAAAAGCTACAGAAGGAGGAGTTGGTGCACGGTTTGCCAGCAATCAGAGGCGCACACCCTTTTCGTCTCGAACATCCTACCGAGCCGATGAGCCGTTGGAGATTGTACACGGCGATATCTGCGGGCCCATCAAGCCGGTGACCCCAGGCGGTAAGAGTCTCTTCCTCCTGTTAGTCGATGACAAAAGTCGCTTCATGTGGCTGATCCTGCTGCAAGCGAAAAGTGAGGCGGCAGAGGCGGTTAAGCGCATTAAAGCGCGAGCAGAGGCCGAATGTGAGAAGAAGATGCGAGTGCTGCGCACAGACTGTGGCGGAGAATTCACCTCAGCAAATTTCGGTAAGTACTACGACGAGATCGGCATACAACGGCACCTAACGGCGCCCTACTCCCCCCAATAGAACGGAGTGGTGGAGCGCCAAAATCAGATCATCGTCGGGACAACGAGGTCATTGTTGGTGACGGCCGGGATGCCTGGGAGATTCTGAGGAGAGGCAGTAATGACGGCCGTCTATCTCCTCAATCGGTCACCAACCCGAAGCCTCGACAGGAAGACGCCATATGAGGCCTGGTCAACAAAAAACCAGCGGTACATCATTTCCACGTGTTCGGCTGCGTCGCATACATGAAGGTAACACGTCCCCACCTCGCCAAGCTCGATCCCAGGGGGCTGAAGGTCGTCTTTATCGGTTATGAACCCGGGAGCAAGGCATATAGACTCTATGATCCTGTAGGGGGGCGAGCTCACGTGTCTCGCGACGTCGTCTTCGACGAAAGCACCTTCTGGCAGTGGAATGACGTGATCGAGGCAGACCATAATCCAAATCAATTCACGGTGGAGTACCTCATCATCAAGCCGAAAGAAGGAGGAGCCCAGCATCAGGAGCCGTCACCACCACCAGCAGGTGCACCCCCTGAACTAGTGGAATACGCAACACCACGGACTGTAGATTCGATGCTGGATGCCGATCACGATACTGATTTGGAGGCCAGGTACCGGAGGATGGACGACCTAGTGGGAGGAGGTGAACCACCTGGACTGGCAGCGCGCGAGCTCAAAGAAGTGGCCGAACTACATGCCATCAATGCAGATGAACCAAACACCTTTGCCGAAGCAGAAAAAAACCCGTGCTAGCTGAAGGCAATGCGGGAGGAGATGACATCAATCACCAAAAACCAGACGTAGAATCTGGAGGATATGCCTCCGGGACACCGAGCCATAGGGCGAAAATGGGTCTTCAAACTGAAGTGCAACGAAAAAGGAGAAGTTATGAAGCACAAGGCCCGTCTGATGGCGAAGGGCTACTTCCAGAAGCAAGGAGTGGACTTCGAAGAGGTATTTGCGCCAGTGGCGAGGTTAGAATCTGTTCATTTCTTGCTAGAAATTGCGGAACATTACTCTTGGGAGGTTCACCATATGGACGTAAAGTCTACTTTCCTTAACGGAGAGCTGAAGGAGACCGTCTATGTCCTCCAACCACCTGGCTTCCTGGACAACGACAACCCCAATAAGGTACTGCGCCTGCACAAGGCACTCTACGGGCTTCGACAAGCCCCACGAGCCTAGAACGCGAAGCTCGACAGTACCCTACTGTCACTGAAATTCAAACGTTGTGCCTCTGAGCATGGCATGTACACGCACGGCCATGGCAAGAAGCGACTGATCGTGGGAGTGTACGTCGACGACCTCATAATCACTGGAGGCGATGTGGAAGTCCTAGGAAGGTTCAAGAAGGAGATGTCGAAAAACTTTGAGATGAGCAATCTCGGCGTGCTCAGCTACTACCTCGGCATCGAAGTGCAACAGAATTCTACCGGCATCTCCATCTGCCAAAGTGCATATGCAAAGAAGCTGCTGGACACAACTGGTCTTGTGGACAGTAATCCTACAAGGACGCCAATGGGCCCGACTCCAACTAAGGAAGGCCGGTACTACGACGACAGTCGACTCCACAAATTACCGCACATTGTCGGGAGTCTGCGCTATCTGGTAAACTCTCGTCCTGATCTTGCTTATTCTGTTGGATATGTGAGCAAGTTTATGGAAGCACCTAGGGAGGAGCATCTAGTGGCTGTCAACCGGAACCAGAGACTGAGGTGTAAGATACTGTGCAGGGAGCGGAAAGGAGAAACTCAAGCTGGTCGGCTACAATGATAGTGACTTTCTCTCAGGCGGCGCGATCTGCTGGCAATCAACAAAACAGAAGGTAGTTGCTTTATCTTTCTGCGAAGCAGAATACATCGCCGCTTCGATGGCAGCAACACAAGGGATCTGGCTTGCGCGACTAATGGAAGAACTCATCGGGAGAGAAAGCGATCCACCAATACTATACGTAGACAACAAAGCTACGATCTCCCTGATCAAAAATCCAGTCTTGCACGACCGGAGCAAGCACATAGAAATCATATTCCACTACATTCGAGAATGTCCAGATCGAGGGCTCATCAAGATTGATTTCATCCGAACAGAGGAACAACTTGGAGACATTTTCACCAAGTCCCTAGCGCGGGTGAAATTTGAAGAACTACGCTCAAAGATCGAAGTTCAAATAATAAGGTACAGCTTTTAGGAGGAGATTGTTAAATAAAAGTCATGTTCCTTATTTAGTTAGGTTTCTCAAAACATCTGAATTTACGCCAATGGAAGAGCGTAATTCTAGGTGCCATTTTTTGGCCAATTTGGGCGAAGTCTTCGTCCATTGTTCTATTTTTGTATAATTAGTTTTCCTATTTTTGTAATTAGATGTGTTATTTAAACTATTCAACTGAAGGAAAATGAGATATCGAGTCTTTAGCAAATCTCAGCGAATCTCTCTCCCTCTCTCCTTTTACTTCCGCTAATTTTTCCTTCGAAGAAACCTTCGGCAAATTTTTCGTCGACATTGTCCTCCGAATTGCCAGAGTCAACATTGCCTTACCTGGTAGGAAGTGAGCCGACTTTGTCAGATGGTCCACGACCACCCAGATTATCGTATAGCCCTTTAATGTTTTGGGTAGGCCTACTATGAAATCCATGGCAATGTTTTCCCATTTCCATTTCGGTATACTTAGAGGTTGTAGTAGCCCGGCGGTTTTCTGCCTAGGGGCTTTTACTTGTTGGCACACCAGACACTTACTCACGTACTCCGCGATATCTTTTTCATACTTCGCCACTAGAAGTGTTGTTTCAAGTCTTGACACATCTTTGTTCCACCTAGATGTATCGAGAAGGTTGAGTTGTGTGCGTCAGTTAGGATTTCATTCTTTATTTCGCTCGTGGGTAGGACACATAAACACCCTTGGCATAATAATCCGTCATCTGTTGACTTAGAGAATCCGTCCACTGAGCCTACTTTCAATTGGTCTAGGATTTTACTTAGGCTTGGATCCCCACGTTGTGAGTCTATGATCCTTTGTCTGACCGGGGAGCGCACTATCAGTCGGGCTATTAGGGCGGCAACTTCTTTGGTTACTACCACTATATCAGCCCGTTCGAAATCAGTTCGCACTCGTGGCTCCCTGGTGATGAGGGCCGACGAGTGTACTGCTTTTCGACTCAGTGCATCAACGACTACGTTTGCTTTTCCAGGGTGGTACTGGATGTCTATGTCGTAATCTTTTACCAGCTCTAACCATCTACGTTGCCTCATGTTCAATTCTTTTTGGGTGAACAAATATTTTAGGCTTTTGTGGTCCATGTAGATCTGGGTCTTTTCGCCATACATGTAGTGTCGCCAAATTTTTAATGCGAACACTACTGCTGCCAGCTCCAAATCATGTGTAGGATAGTTTTTCTCGTAATCCTTTAGTTGGCGTGACGCATACGCAACCACCTTGCCATGTTGCAGTACACAACCTAATCCCTTTTTGAATGCGTCACTGTAAATCACATATCCCACATAACTCTCTTGAACTGTGAGCACTGGGGCGGATACTAGTCTTTGTTTTGGCTCTTGAAAGCTGGCCTCACAAGTATCGTCCCAAACAAAAGGTATACCTTTTTTTGTCAATTGGGTGAGAGGCATGGCTATTCTAGCGAAGTCCTGGACAAACCTTCGATAGTAGCCCACCAATCCCAAGAAACTTCGTATCTCGGTGACCGTTGTTGGGCGTTTCCATTTCGTGACCGCTTCTATCTTATTGGGATCTACAAAGATTCCGTCTTTAGACACTACGTGCCCCAGAAACGAAACCTGTCGTAGCCAAAATTCACACTTGGTGAATTTGGCACACAGCTTGTTCTCCCTTAGGATAGTTAAGGCTTTGCGAAGCTCTTGGTGTTCTAGGTCCGTTTTCGAGTATATCAGGATATCGTCTATGAACACGATCACAAACGAGTCTAAGCACTCCTTAAATACTCGGTTCATTAGTTCCATAAATACCGTTGGGGCATTGGTGAGACCAAAAGACATCACCACAAACTCGTAGTGGCCATATCTGATTTGAAAGGCTGTTTTCGGTATGTCTTCATTTTTAATCTTAATTTGATGGTATCCTGATCGAAGGTCTATTTGAGAAAACACTGTTGCCTCACGTAGTTGGTCAAATAGGTCCTCAATACGGGGTAACGGGTATTTGTTCTTTACCGTCCTCTTGTTTAATTCCCTATAATCAATGCATAAACGCATTGAGCCGTCTTTCTTTTTAACAAACAACACTTGCGCACCCAAAGGCGACACGCTAGGTCGAATGAAGCCCTTATCTAACAGGTCTTGCAGTTGTGTTTTAAGCTCTTTTAGTTCGGCTGGTGCCATGCGGTACGGGGCCTTAGAGATGGGTCCCGTTCCTGGTTCCAGATCTATCCCAAAGTCTACCTCTCGCGATGTTGGAATTCCCGGAAGGTCCTCCGGGAAGACATCCATAAATTCGTTTACTACGGGTACTGTGTCTATAGGTTTTTCCTTTCCTTTTGTATTTACTGCACAGGCTAGAAATGCCCACCCCCCTTGTTGTATCAGGCGTCTTGCTTTCATCATCGATATTATTTTTTGGGTGGTACCTGTGGAGGTTCCTTTAAACTTAAAGGTAAGTCCGTTGGGAGGTGTGAATATCACCTCCTTCTTATGCCAGTCTATGCTAGCAAAGTTTTCTTCTAACCAGTCCATTCCTAGTATGACGTCAAAATCCGTCATATCCACTACCTTTAAGTCTACGTGGATGGTTTGTCCAGCTATTACCACTTGTCCGTCCTTTACTCTATTTTTCGTAACTAAGTCTATTCCTGCTGGGGTACCGACCGATAATGCATGCATTAAGGGTTCTACTACGAACCCTACTTGTTTAACAAATGATAAAGCAACAAAGAAATGGGTAGAACCAGAATCAAACAATGTCAACGCAAAGTGTCCTAGTATAAAAAGCGCACCTGTCACCACGGTACCAGATGTTCCCGCCTCTTTACTGGTCGTTACATATGCCCTGGTCTGTGGACGGGTTTGTAAGGTGGGCTCTCGGATGACCGGTCCTCTAAGGGGTTCCTTTGGAATTCCCAGGCTCTTTGTAGGGCAAGTTCTGGCCACATGACCTGCATGAACACATATATAACACATACCTGAGCCCGCCAAACATCTCCCAACATGTTGTTTTCCACAATTACGGCACAGTGGCTTCTCCATTGCTAGGTATCGGCCTATTGGGGTGGAGCAGGTGGCCTACTCTAATATCGAGGTCTCTAGGACGATGGTTGGAATTCTGTGGTATCAACCTCGACAAGGCGTTTCCTTCCTGTGACGACTGTTGGCTACGTTTTCTTTTCCTCTGGGGTTCCTCTAGGGCCTTGGCCGTCCTTAGGGCCTCTTCATAGGTTTTTGGGTAAAAGGCCTCTAACATGCAGCGGGTTTTCGGATTCAATCCTAACACAAATTTTTCTGTCTGTTTCTCTTCAGTGTCAGCTAAAGACGGTGCAAACCTTCTCAATCTCATGAAGTTCTGATCGTACTGATCCACCGTGCGATCACCTTGGGTTAAGTGGTTAAACTCTTGCTGTTTCTTTATACGGGTTTCCTTTGGATAATAGTATTTTAGAAAGACTTCCTTAAAGGTTTCCAACGTTGTAATTCCCCCGCCCGGGTTGATGCTTGTTTATTATCCGACCACCACACTTCTGCATCTTTTTGTAACACATTTGTCGCACATGACACCTTATGTTCATCAGGGCATCTCATTGATTCAAAGGTCGTTTCCATGTTTACGATCCACATCTGAGCCACTGTGGGATCTTCCTTTGAACCGACAAAAGGACAGGGGTTATACCACCTGAAATCCTTTAACCAACTCGCACCCCTATCCGGGTGCGGGTTGTTCATGGGTTGGATAGCTACCACATCCATCGGTAGCGGGGCTGCCGCGTTGGCTGGTTGCGTGGCCATTACCGCGACTTGTTGCGTAGCCAACAACGTGGCCTGTTGTGTGTCTAGCATGGTTTGCATAGTTTTTTGGAGGGATTCCAACAGTAACGTTGTGACAGGGTCTAACCCAGGCTGTGGTGCAGCTTGAGGGGGCGGTGTATATTCAGGAGGGGGTACAGTTTGTGGGGGAGGTGCATATTCAGGAGGGGGTACAGCTTGTGGGGGAGGTTCATATTCAGGAGGTGGTACAAACGCATATGGGCCGGTAGTCAACCCCTCTTGGGAAGAACTTCTATCGGCGTCTCCTCTTCCTCCTCTCCTAAAGGGAGGTCGTCCTCTCCCTCTCCTACATCTTCTACATCCTCTGTGCAGCATGGTTCTAGAAACCAAGAAAGAATTCTAGCTAAGTTTATGATTTACAACATTCCCTACATCCCTACCATATAAGTCATATGTATATATAATAAAAACATAAATCTCATAACGTAAAGACATGCATTACATCAGATCACATCAACACCAGATAACATCAACACCTTTTCATATAGTATCATGTCATGGATCATTTAAAGCCAACCACATTAAATATATCACAAATGTCATACATTTCTCATTCTACATAAGGTGTACCTGGCAATGACGGGGCATCGGTGATTGGACCGTGGAACATGCCAAGCCTACTGTGTAGGCTAATCTACAAGCTCTATAACCTAAAGCTCTGATACCAACTGTAACGACCCGAAATTTTCTAGTTAATTTAAGTTCGCTACTGTATACGTACCATAAACATTAAATGCGGAAGACTTCATTAAAATTCCATAAAACATAACCTTTATCTTAGAATACAGCCATGGACTTACGTGTTTCGAAAACATCTTTAAAACGACACAAGAAAAGACTAAATAAAATGAATAAGAGTTTAAGTTAAAAACATCATAGTCTAGCCTAAGTCTAAGAAAACAAATACCACTACCCTATGCATGTGCCATGATCTCGAGTTGCGATGCCGTTGTCAGCCGTACAGGAATGCCTTGCCTTAACTGAAAAATGTAGTAGACATAAGAGTGTGTCAATTTCAAGTATATAGAGACATAAGAGTGTGTCAAGTTCAAGTATATAGTCAATAATCTATAGTATAGGGATAAGGCTGAGTACCTTATCCTGGGGAAACTATGGATGCGTCTCACTTTTTCTCGCCCTTAACTTTAAGGCTATGCCATCCTAAGGTGCTACTAAATGGAAGGATCTTATCAATGTCCATGAATGAGAAATCATAGATCGAACTGCCGAATCGGAAAACATAGAGTGCTATCATATAGCTTTGTATCAGCTAAGTGAACGAGTTGGAGATAAGCAGACTCGAACCGCTGACATCCGCCACAGGGTAAACCACCGCCTCTCACGCCCCAAACTGATTCTACCATAGAGGCCAACGACAATAACTCCTCCCCAAACACAGCTTACAACTTTCATTGTACTGTGCTCTCCAAAGAGCAACTCTTCTCAAAATCTCAAAGGAAAGGTATTGAGTTGGAATCTCATTCTAACTAAGGTAAGGATTCTTGTGGTTTTGGAGAATCAAGCTACAGGAGAACCAGGAACGGAGAGCTTTTCCCCCTTTTCTACCTTCACTTCTAACACTCAACTCAAGATTACTGATCCTAAACCTCATTGAAGAACTGTAAACACTCTTTCTTTATTCATGAGACAGAACTACTGAAGGAACCTTTGCCTCTATTCTCTATTTATTCCTTCATTTATGAGATAATTCGAAAGAGATTGAACCGTCAGTCAAGACTCAACTCAAGATTAATTCCCCTTTTCATTCTCCTTCACCATGATATAAACAATGTGATCACTAAATTGTACATGCGAAGACTTGTGAGTGGGGGCATCCTATGCAATGAGTATTGCATAAGGTCAGACCAGGAAGAAAATCACTCTCACTTTATAATGTCGTTTACTGTTGAGACTGTTTTTTTTCATTCGATGACCTAGGTAACTCAATCTTAATCCTGAGCTAACCATGAACTCCTATTTATTCAGAAATATCCTTAGATTTGCATGGGTGAGTTCAAAGGTAAGACTGGGTGAACAGCTGGGGACATAAGATGCAAGATGGAATTCACTCCTACCCACTTTTACGGATAGTAGAGAGGTTGTTCCCTTAAGTACTGATTCCAAGTCTTGAACAAGAAGCCCCACCCTCTCATTGGTTTGAGAGGGATTTGGTTTACTGGTTGGACCACAAACCAATTGTTCATTAGAGAATCAGTTGAACATAAGGAACAAGAAGTAACTTCAGGGGTAAAACGGTAAATTTATCCAACTCTAGTTACGAACAACCTGTGAAGGATCGACTTACTAATCATGGTTATATCAAATGGACAAAAATATATCTATAGTGAGGGGAGTGCAACTACTAGGCTATAGTGGAGTGTTCTAGTAGTTAACGAATGTTGGTTAACAATGTTAATGAGTTTAGCCGATTAATCTCGAATTGTTGGAACCCATGATCTATAAGTCCATTAGGTCCCCCTACTAACTCAAATCAGACTAAACCATAGAATAGTGTGATGAGTGAGTTCGAAGTGTTCGAATTCAAATTAGGGAATATGTGCTAAATATATACGATATATTTAACCGCATTTTTATTTTATTTACAAATTAAACAAAAAGAGAGAATTAGAGATATTTAAATAAGATTTAAATATTTTAATCCATATGTGTCGGATTGGGATTGACATTTAAATTAATGTTAAATATTAATTAAATTGTTGAATTAATCATTTAATATTACTTGAATTTTAAATTAATTGTTGAATTAAAATGGAGAAAGTCAAAATGTTGACTTCACTTAATGAAAAAAATCCATGTTTGAGTTGGTGGAATTTTGAATATCAAAATTTGGTTTAACAAAACTTACATGCTTGCCAAATAAATCACACAAATTTGAGTGGAATTTTGAATGTCAAAATTTGGTTAACTCAAACTTGCATGCTTGCCACATAATCCCACACATTTGAGAGGAATTTTGAGTGTCAAAATTTCATAATCTCAAATTTGCATGAACATGCAAATATGATTCTATAAATCTATTGATAAGTTACATGGAAAGTCTCCTTGTAAAAACCTTGAGAAAAACCCTCACAAACTCTCTCTCACATATACTAAATCCCATCCAAGTTTAGTCACTCTTCGGATTCTACAATCCCATTCTAAGGCCGAAAAATAGTAGGGAAGACACTAGTGGTGGTTCGAAACTGGTTCGTGAGGAAAAAGGAATTTGAACTACAAAAGGTTTGTACTCAAACTCCTTGAGTTTTAATGTTTATGAACATGCTAGCTAATTTACTATAATTGAGGTACTTAGAGTGCCTAAGATCCAAATTATAATTGAGGTACTAGTAATTTACTATAATTTACTATAATTGCTTCCGCATGTGTTATATCAACACCATCAAGTCAACCTAGTTGTTCGTAGCGACGTCCGTAGGTCAACATACCCTTGAGTGTCACGTGGGTTATGATGATGATCATCATCATCGTGTAGGCACCTATACTCATCATTGGAGAAGTAACCCAATGCATATGTACACACAAAATGCATGAGGTCCCTATAGTTTTAATCTTTAAATCATTCTTATGACACAACCCTATACATCATTCACACATTACCCTAGATAACATGCATGCATTGACCTTCATAAGCTCTACAGAACATGGTAACAAACATGAGTTATTCGTAGTGTATTCTTTAGATTATTTTAGAAGAATCTTGGATCTTGAGTAAAAGTTACTTGAGGTACTTATTTCCGCGTTTCTTAGGCCCTTGGTTTAGGTTCCAAACTTACTCTGTTCAACATGAAATCTTGAATATATCTGTGAAGGGAATGAACTCTTAATCAACATAGCGTATTAATCTTGAATATATATTCGTAAGTGTATTCTTTAGATTATTTTTTCCTCTAGCTAAAGGAATTTTTTTTTTGGTGGAACGTCTTTAAGCATGTAGCCTTAATTTTGAGAAATTGTGATGTTGTCTGCAATTCACTCGAAAATGAAAATTTTTCATTTTCTTGGACAACTTATTCTAGGGAATTTTAGCTCTCGATTTCTTCAACAAAATTACTCATATTGATCTTCTTAAGCTAAAGGAATGCTCAATTTTAAGAAAAATGGATTGTAGATGGGAATTCGATCCTTACTCCCAATTTCAATTGGGCATGATCTTGGACGGGTTAGCTTTCATGGTCTTCTACAAGAATGTTCCTTGAAGGTGCAAAAATTGAATGAGATTGATCTTACTCTACGAATTTCCTTGTAGACTAGGATTTGATTTTCAAGTTTTCTTTGAACTTTTTCAATGGCGATCCATAATGGGGGAACGAGTTTGAGGCTCTTTCAACACTCGATTCCTTCATAAAAATTGTGGGTAACTTGCTTAGAAAGTGGAGGAACAAGTTTGAAGAGAAATAGTGGACAATTTCTTTTGAGTTATGAAGAAACTTGAGAGTAGAAAATCCAAAAACTGAACGGCTTTTTCTTGCGATTGAGAGCTCGACTTGGCTTGATTCTTGTTCCAAATGAAAGTCCCAACTACAGACTTTATATGGAGAGCTTAAACCAACATTGAAACCTCGAGAATCTTACTACTATAAATAATTTTATTTATCCTCTCAATGTTCATTACACTTACTACTATAAATAATTTTAGAATAATCAAACTTTGCATCTTTTTAAACTAAAATATATGGTAATAATACTTGCACGAGGATTTCATTAATATCTATTTTTTTATTAATAATATTTGAAAGATCAAATAAATGACCGAAATAATGATGATACATTCAATAAAAAACATAAAAAAAAAAAATAATAAAAAATAAAGTTGTCAATATGGGCATTTGGTCTAGCGGCAATTTTGGCGTAAGGAATTACAATCCTTCACTAAAATGATTCTTTACGGAATATGAGTGAGAGTAGACAATAATAAAGACGTTTGAAGCAAATAGAAAGGATAAAAGAAGAATGTGATAAATAATCATCGCAAGAAGATACTTTAATGTAAGCATTAAATTCAATTCTTGGAATATGAGTGAGAGGGAATGATTCTTGCTCAGGGTGGGAGAGGTCCCAAATCCAATACTTAGAATGCCTCTAGTTTTTTCTTATCCACATCATATGGGGAAATACTTATTTCACAACTTTTTTTTAACCATCTTTATGTTCTTAGGGCTGAAAAAAATGGTAGAATAATTGTACACGTGATCTATTAAATTAATTGATTTTAGAATGTTGAAACCCTATCAAATACAAAACTAAAAAACGAGGACACATTAGTCATTTTCAAAGTTTTGAAAGTATATGAAAATACTATTTATTACACACCAATCTTATAAATATTTATGGTCCCATGGTCTAATCGTTAGGACATTGGACACTGAATCCAGTAACTCGAATTTATATCTTGGTGGAACCTTATTTTCTATGTGTGATACTCTTTAAAATGTTCCATTTTATTAGTTAAAAAAACAGAAATTGACCATTCATTTATTAAAGTATTAGAATTCAATATAACATACCTCACTTTGCATTGAATCTGGTGGTAGGATTCTTATTAAAAATAAGTTGTCCAAGAATGGGAAAATTCTCGATTTTTAAAGAAAAATAATATTTAAATAATTAAAAATGGAAAATTACTAGAATGCCCCTGAAAGAGTTGATATCTACGAAAATTCTCTTTTGTACGAAATCTAATTGCGTGCACAAAACGCCATAAAACTCAGTTCTCGGACGTCGGATCTCCTTCAAAATTGGGGTGGATCTAGAACACTCACAAATTCAAAATTAACGTTGGTAAAGCCTTGGTCGGAGCACGTCGGTAAAGCCCTGGTCGGAGCAGATGTGTCCATGGCCCTTAGAGTTGAAGGAACCGCGTGAGGCTTGTTTAACAGAGAAGCGTAACTTTCCGCTCTTGTTGGTGGAAGAATAGCGGGTCAATTCTCTTAGGCCCAATATAAATCTCTGGGTAGTCCTCAACCTAACATCCACTTTTTTTTTTTTTTTTTTTTTTTTACATATATTTTTGGTGGCTTGGACTACGTACATCGTAAATATGATGGATTTCTCCGCTACAACAATCCCACATTGATAGATTTAAAATTGGATGTAGTCTTCATAAAGTAGTCATTGTCTTGAGGAAATCGCTGAGCTTGGTAATGTGAGCTTGTAATCCGTATGGGGGCAACAAAGTGGTTGGACGTTGGTTCAGCCCATTGGTTAGGGTTGTTTGGAGTTGTTCTTCGGCCAGTCCATTCCAAGTTGGGAGTTGGGCTATGGGCTTTGGGCGAAGGCCTATTGTTCATGGCCCTTAAGTTGAAGGAAACCGCGTGAGGCTATTTAAAATTGGATGTAGTCTTCATAAAGTAGTAATTGTGTTGAGGTTGGGCTTTGGGCAAAGGCCTATTGCCCATGGCCCTTAGAGTTGAGGAGATCACCAAGCTTGTAACGTACGTGGTGGCAACGAAGTGGTTGGAGGTTGGTTCAACCCATTGGTTAGGGTACGGTTGTTTGGAGTTGTTATTCGGCCTTATCCATTCCAAGTTGGGAGTTGGGCGAAGGACTCTATGCTCCCTTAGAAAAGGGCATGATAGTTGTTTGGAGTTGTTATTCGGCCTTATCCATTCCAAGTTGGGAGTTGGGCGAAGGACTCTATGCTCCCTTAGAAAAGGGCATGATAGCTACTTTTTTCTGTATAACAGGATTATTAGTTACTCGTTGGATTTATTTGAGGCATTTACCATTAAGTGATTTATATGAATCATTACTATTTCTTTCATGGGGTTTATTTAAGTGTAAGCTCAATAACTGCACCAAGTACTATTTTTACCCAAGGTTTTGCTACTTCGGTTTTTTAACTCAAATGCATCAATCCCCACTATTAGTTCCCGCTCTCCAATCTCATTCGTTAATGATGCACATAAGTATGATGGTATTGGGTTATGCATCTATGATATGAATCCAACAACCGATTACTTCTATGTACCCGAACGAGTAATTACAAGAAGCAATACAAAGAAGATTCAAGAATCAAATCAAGAAAATAATGGAGTGGCTGATATTGGAGAGTGATTAGAAGACTTGTCATTGGTAGTTGAACTACTAAGACAATTTATGAATGCCTTATTTTCTTCCATTTGTATTCAATAGCATTTATTAATGATTTGTAGTTGGTGGCTCAACCTTATTATGTTAGGGTTATCTTTTGGGCCTATTTAAAGACATGTAATATTCATGTTTGTATGAATTGTTGAATACAGACAAAACTTTTGTGTTTTTTTGATACCCTTTTGCTGTTATTCTTTTTCAAACCTTGCTTTAGGTTTGATGTTTAAACCGATTCATTGAATTAGTTTTGATCAAGCTAATTCTGGAGTGAATTGTCTTGGTATCTAAGAGTGACCATCATAGATTCCAAGTTCGATCTAAGAGTCATTCATCTTCTAACCAGCTCTTGGTTGGAATCAATCCGTTAAGTTAGCTTTCTCTGTGAACGTTTTGCAAGGATTCTAAAAGGACCTCTAGCTTTGCAAATTTCAGCAGTGTATGCGCTTATCATTTGGTATCAGAGCTTTTGGTTGACGTTCTTTGGCCGCTCTAGAGGTGAAATAGTTTTATTGTTATTTTTTTTATATCAATTTTTTTCTCTCTCAAATTATCCAAAAAAAAAAAAAAAGAAAAAAAAAAAAGAGAGAGAAAAATCAGTAATAAAAAAAAATCAGTTATGAGAAAAAATATATATATATATATATATATATATATATATATATATATATTCCGTTCTTATCATTTATTTTCAAGCTCTTGATCCTTGAGATACTAGTCTTAGCTTGTTAGAATTGATCGTTGAATTGGTTATAATCAAGCTTAAAGCAAGATATCACTAAAAAAAGCCAGCCTTTACATTCTTGACTTAGTACCAAAAGCCTACCTTTGAGTGTTAAACACGAGTGTCCCTGAATGAAATTTTTGTGAGAAGTGTGGAGAGGTCCCTTGATAACAAAATGTCACATAATGGAGAAGCAGTACCACCAGTACCAGATCTTAATACAACCATTCTTCAAGCAATTCAAGGTATGATGGAAATGATGATGGAAGATAGACAAGAAAGAAGGCGCAACAAGAAAGACAAGAACGAACATTACAAGAAGATGAAGGTATAGTAGTACAAGAAAGACAAGTTGATGGTAGATGGAGAGGAAGAAATAACCATGCAACTATTATGCAACCTAGAAGGATGGAAAGAGTACATAAAGATAGAGATGAAGGAGTTAAACTCAAAATTCCACCCTTTTCTGGAACAGCAGATTCTGAGGCATACTTGCAGTGGGAAAGAAAGATAGAGCATGTGTTTGATTGCAACACCTATAGTGAAAATAAGAAGATGAGACTTGATATTGCCGAATTTACCAATCATGCTGGTGATTGGTACCAACATCTCAAATTCGAGAGAGAAGAAAAGAGGAAGATTCAATAGAGACATGAGAAGAAATTAGAGAAGCCATGAGAAAAAGGTATATTCCAAAACATTATCAAAGAAATTTGAAAATTAAATTGCAAGGTTTGAGGCAAGGAACAAAAAGTGTGGCGGAATATTTTGGTCATTTTACCCCTAATTCTTGGTTTTGCTACTTAACGTGTTCCATAGACTTTCAAACAGCATCATCAAACATCATAAAATAAGATCTACTACAGAGTTTCATTGCATTTGGAGGTCATCTGGGTCATGAACTGAATGTAAATTACCTTGGGGGCATTAGAGTCATTTTACAGTGTTTCTTGGTGTTATTTTAACATTACTTAAATCTCGAGCAATTTGATTAGTTCAAGGCCTTAAATCATGATTCTTTGAGTTTTTCTTTAATATATCCTTAATTCATACTTGGTTTAGAGTTCATATAGAAATCCAAGCGATTCTTACATGCATTTCTTAAGAAAATTTCAAGGTGGCTACTTACCTCGTTGTCGACATTCAAGATCTCAGTTCTTGAGCTTACTTTATCCGACTTATCTCAAATTTTCTTCCACAAACTTCTTATTGTGTCTAGTTTCTAGAATCATAAAATAAAATTTCATAAGAATCGTTCTTGAAGGGGGGTTAAAATAGAGAAAAATCGAGGGAAGGGATTTTGGGTTGACATGGCCGGTTCAATTGAATCGGCCACGTCATCGTCTTCTTCCTTTGGATAGGAATAATGCGCGCACGTCCTTTGCGTCACTGTCTGAAAGTCGCCTTCCACAACTCTATTTTTAGCATTTCTCCCCTCGATTTCATCATGAAACTTAAAGGTGTTATAAGGAATAACTAGGATTGATTTCATACCTTCTTGTTGATTGTAGCCTAAGATATTCGTCTCGAATGTTCGTTGAAAATTAGTATTCTCCCCGAATAAAAAACAGAGAATTTCTTATTGGAAAGCCAATTCTAGGGGTTTTCAAGTCTTGATTTGTTCATGGAACCTCTACCTTATCCTTCACTCGAGCTAAAGGAATTGGTTTGGATGAACAACTTTGAGTCTGGAACTTTAATTTTGAGAAATTCTTCTCGGTCTGCAACTCACCCGAAACCCAAAAAATCGATCTCTTGAGTAGCTTGTTCTATAACGTTTGAGCTCTCCATTCTTTTACTAAAGTTACTTCCTCTCAAGCTAAATGAATCATCCATTTGAAGGAAAAGTGACCACAAATAGGAAATCTATACTTACCCCAAATTTTACTCAAACTGATTTCCTTTAATTCCCCATGTTTCTGAGATTATTTCTCTTCATATTCTTCTATGGAAACAATCCTCATAGCTGCCAAAATAGGTTGAGATTTTCCTTGCACGACAGATTATCCTGTATCATCAGATTAATTTTTCATGATTTTCTTGAAGCTCTTCAATGGCGGATCGGACTGGGGGGTTCTAGGTACTTTTAGCACTCGATTTCTTCATGAAACTTGTGGGTAATCTTGTTTAGAAACTATATCAACAAATTTGAAGGAAAATGGTGGACAATTGCTCTCGTATTTGGAACAAATTAGAGAGTAAGATACCTACAATCTAAACGCTTATTGCTTACGATTTGGAGCTCGACCTTCCTCGATTCTTGTTCCATATTATTGCCCCAACTTCAGACTTTATAGGGGAAGCTTCCACCGACGTTGAAACCTTAAGAATCGACGTGACTTGGAGATTAAATTTTTTGACAAATTCATCAGAAATATCCTCTCCGATTAGCGAGCTACCGACTTCCAATTTGAATTCTAACCGTTGGATTTGGTGATTTGTGAACATTCTAGATTGTGTCCAATTTTGGAGGAAATCCAATAATTGGATCTTGAGATTGGATGAATTTTGAGCATAATAGCATATTTTTGGTAATATTTTATTATTTTTCTTTAAAAATTCAAATTTTTTCTAAACATTCTTCATCGAAATTAAAAATCCAGAAAATTCCACAGGTTCCATTGAACTCAGGTTATAGGGTTGATAGTCGAATGTCCAAACCATTAGACCATGGAACCACAAATAATTACAAGATTTGTTTGTAATAAATCAAATAGTATCTTCGTATGTGTCATAATTTTTTTCAGTTTTGTATTGGCCACGGTTCCAACAAATTAAAATCAATTAATTTAATTGCATTAAGTCCCACCGAGATTTGAACTCATGTTATTGGATTCAAAGTCCAATGTCTTAACCACTAGACCATGGGACCACAAATATTTATAAGATTTGTGTAATAGATCTCTGAACTTTAAAAAAATAAATAGTACTTATATATGAACTCTAGTTTAACATAATATAAATATATTGTATATTATGTTTTAGCTCGTCTTTTTAAGCTACCGAGTCAGTCCTAAGATGATTTGCACCCCGACTATGCCTTACTTTTCTGGTAGGTTGGGTAGAAATATATATATGAAGAAAGTGGATGATTAAAATGTTGTATACTAGATTTGTGAAAACTAATGGGTAGAGTAGCATCCACGGATAAAATAAATAAAGTAAATTCCTTAGAGGTAAAAACGTAGCTAAATGTATTTCCAAGGTAGCTTGTATGCCGATAGTAGCAAATATAATGTCTGTAGAGCTTCCAAGTCCCTTTGAACTTCGGTACGGTACTATTCTGCTAGACATGAGGTTGGTTAAGGACGTGTAACATGATAGTTTGTTGGATTATCTGACATAGTGGATTCACCCTATAGGAGGGCATTGATCATGCAGATAATCAGTAATTACCCCACATGGTGGATCCATCGTGTGGGAAGACATTGATCATGTTGGAAGACATTGATCATGTTGGAAGTTTATGGAACTAGCACATACAGTAGGTAGAGCTCCTGACCTCTAACGACTACATGGCCTGTTGGATGGATTTGCTAGCAACCTCCCATGGATGATGAGAATGATAGCACTCACCATGCTATCTCCACATGATAGAGAGAGTTCACCTGCTAAATTGGTTACAAGTTACCTTGCGTATTCTAAGTTATCTACCCAAGGCTATGCACAACAAGAGCAATACATCTAGATCCTAGAGTAAAATTTGTGGTCTCCTGCTATGTCAACATTACCATAAGAGCTTATAAGTAGATTTCTTATGGTGTATATTTATACATTCACCCTTTTTTCCTTTCTTTGTCAGGTGTCTATAGGCTGCCAGTTGAGGTGGAGGAGCGTTTGAGAGCTGTGCGGTTACAAAGGGAATCATTCTGGAGCATCAACTCTTTATTGTATCTCGGGTCTTTTGTATTTCAATTTATATTCATATCCTGAATTAATTTTTCCGTTTGTAATGTTTTTTTTTTCTTTTTTTATAATTTTATCGAATTTTCGTATTTTATTTTACAATTCTTTTTTTTGCTTTCATCTTTTTAGTATGATCCTTATTTTGAAACCTTGAAATTTGGATTGTGACATATTAGAATAAGAGTAGTCGGGTATTAGATTCTATAGGCTTTCTTAGGATATAGAGTCGTACATCTCTAAGACTCAGCTCGACGACATGGCTCACCACATCCCAGTATATAGGCTAACTCAATTTAGTACTACATGATATGTTGTAAAACCGGTATGAACTTGTTGTATGTTTTTTTTCGTGGTAGTTATGATAACAACCTCAGGCGTTGAAAAGCGAATGGAAATTTGTGTATCTACGCTCTGGGAGCTTAAGGGATGATATCGCCCCATTGAGTATGTGTGATTGTATACCTGATTGATAGTATATTAGCTATAGGTGATTGAATGTGTGATTCTCCTTATAGAGGATAAGTAGTAGAAATAGTTTTTAAGAAATATTCTAGATTTTTTATTTTCTTATAGAGAGAGAATTTTAAGGTGGTGACGGAGGAAAAAATGACAAACATGGTGTAAGAAATTTTAAATTTTTTTTTTTTTTTAGAGTTTTAGAAAAATAATAATAAAATATTTTAAAAAATGGTAAATTACCAAAATACCATTGAAGTTCAAGAAAATTACGATAATGCCATTGAACCAGAAAATCATATATGCTACCGTGCCTACTTGTAAAAAATCAACGATATATTTTTATCCAGAATCTTACCAAATTTAAGTTTGTTCTAGAGAACATAAATTCATCAAATTAAACGGTTGGAAAATCTAAAAAATATTTTCAGCGAAAAATCTAGAAAGTTGAGTCACAAATTCAAGACGATTTTAGAGGTTTTAAAGTCAGTTATAGCTCCTTATAAAGTCTAAAATAAGAGATTTCATTTGGCTTAAGAATCAAGCATTAGTGTGCCCTCAAACTTGAGTTAGAAGCATTTACTTTTTTGGTATAATTTTCTTAGATTTTCATCCAAATTCATAGTTCACCATTTACTTTCAAACTTGATTCTACTTCTAAATAACACTACCCACAAGTTTGGTGAAGGAATCAAGTAAAGATTGTCATCACACATCGTTGAAATGTTGTTAGAGCATTACATAGTCTATAGGGCATTCGTCTAAGTGCAAAAATTCCATAGGGTATGTAAATGTTGTCTTCTTTCGATCTTCTTGACTGATTTTAATTTTATTGTATCCCGAATAATCATAAAAAAAGCAATAATGTGACTTCAAGTAACTCAATCAAGCATTTTATCAATGAATGGTAAGGAAAAATGGTCATTACGTGTCGCTTTGTTCAGTCGTCTATAATCCATACAAACGCTCCAGTGTAGTGGAGGTCAACTCATTGTTCTCATTTGTCATTGTTGTTATCCTCCTTTCTTAGGAACACATTGAATAGGATTGACCTTAATGCGTTTGCAGTTGGATATAGTATTCCTGCATCTTGCCATGTGATAATTTTTTTTCTAACAACTTTCTTCATCATTGGATTAATCGTCTTTGTTACTTAATTGGTTTAAATTTTCCTTCCTCCAATTGAATCTTATGCGAGACTAATTCTTTTTATATCTACCAATGTCCACCCTATCGCCCCCTTATGCTTCTTAACCCGCTTCTAAGATCATATCCTCTTGGGTTCATGATAATGTTCCTGAGATGATGATGGGTAGTGTCTCTTTGTCACTTGAATACAGATATTTAAGGTTAGGAGGCAGTAGTTTCAAGTCTAGCTGCAGTGCTTTTTCCATAGATGCTTCATCGGTGAACTTATTCTTACCTCTAATTCTAGTGTCTCAAAAGTGCTGCTAAATTCATTTAAAATTGTTAACTGTTCTGTGATTTACTCAAGCGGTTGTTTTCTTTCTGCTCACATTCCTAACTATCCCATTTCTCTACTATTGGTTGCTCTATAAATTCATAAACGGTTGAGCATTCTTCTACTACTACTAGATATTTCATGTTATCAATGATATTAAATTTGACTTTCTTGTCACCCATTTTTAATGTTATGGTTCAATTTTCGACATGTACTAGTGTTCTCCCCATCGTTAAAAATGATCTCCCCAAAATAACCCGTACATCACGGTCCATTTCATAGTCTAAAATAATAAAATTTGTTGGCAATATGAATTTATCAACTTGAATTAAAATGTCTTCGATCTTTCCTTCGGGAGAAGTGATGGACCTATCACCTAGTTGAATGGTGACTGTAGTGGATCTAGCCTCTCCAAGCATTAAGTTGATGCTTGCCCCCCAAGTCACATAATGCTCAACCTAGCTCCTTTTCTCCAATTGATGCGGGAATGGTGAACGAGCCTGGGTCTTTTTCTTTTAGTGAGATCTTATTTTTCAATATTGCACTACACTATTCATTTAGTGCCACTACCTTGAATTTTTCAAATTCAAACTTTCTTCTATTAGTGAGCACATCCTTCAATAATTTCACATAATTTTGCATTTGCTTGAAAGCCTCCACTAGTGATATGTTTATATAATTTCCTTCAAAATATTCATGAACTTCTCAAATGGGCTTCCTCTTTCTTTCTTTTTATACCTTGTGGAGAAAGAGGTGTCGGTATTTATGTTCTACTCTCTTCTTCAATGTTGACTGTTGTTTGCATTTTGGAGACTGCACTGTTTTTTGCATTTTTGCTCTACTTCTTCTGTTTAGTAGTTTCCTAGGGGTGACTATCTCTATGTTCTTTAAGTTTTCTCCCGTGCTGAGTATTTCTTTCTCACTTCTCAATTATATTGCTTGACATTACTCATTGCCTTCTCTTTTTGGTGTTTCGGTATCTGCTAGCAGCTTTCCAAGAAGTCTATTTCATAAGTAAGTTGCTAATCGATCTACTTGAACTTTCAAATTTCGCAAGCATGCTTGCTGACTCTATATCACAACACCATTTTTGACCATATATTTCTTTATTAGGCTCTCAAGAGATGTTCTCCATATCGGATGAGCTTGGCTAAATCCTTTCCCTTTGGTGTTGGCTTGTTGAGGATCATATGTCATTTGATTTTTTAGTCCAAAACTTGGATGGTAATTTTCTTTCCATTAAATTTTTTTATTATAGGAACTTTGTCCCTTCCATGAAAATTTTGGAATTTCTTTAGGTAGAATTTCTGGTTGCCTTGACTAGCTTGATTCCTCATATAAGAAATTGAAGTCGGATTACTTGGACATTGATCAAGAGTGTGTTCCTCTTCTCAATATAAACAAGATTCGGTTGCTATTTGGGTCATTTTAGTAGTAGCTTGGACTGGTGCTTTAGTGATTGAGCCTTATCCCAACGCTAGATTTTGTAGAATATTAGTCACCGAAGCTAATTAAGCGTTGATAGAGGTCAAAACATCAATTTCAAGTACTCCTCGTGTTTTCTTTTCTAGATTTCTCCTCACATCGGCCCATTGACAATTGTTAGATGCTATTTTTTCTAGAATCTCATAAGTTTCATTATATGTCTTTGACAAAATATCTTCATTGGTGGAAGCATCCACAACTTGTTTAGTAAGCAATATTCAATCCATTGTAGAAAGTCTTCATTTGGATACAATGGGTAATCCATGGCGATGACACTTTCTAAAAATCTACTTGAATCTCTCCAAAGCTTCACTTAGTGTTTCATTTTCAAACTGTTGAAAAGAAACAATCTCATTTTTGAACCATGAGTTTCTAGTGGATGAAAAATACTTGATCAAGAATGATTCTGCTAGACTATTTAAAGTATTCAACCATGATTTAGCACAATCCTTCAAAGAATAAGGGAATAAACCTAATCACTCCATTGAGTTGAAATGAGTTACTAACTCCCAAAAATTGACTTTAGATGTAGGGGGATCTTCTAACAGTCGTCCATGAAATTGTCCAATGGTTTGCAACATTTGGAACATCATAAGTTTTATCTCAAAAGTAATTGCTTGCATTTCTAGTCTAATATTGTACGTATTTAGCTCTTCCAAGCTTGGTGTGCATATGCTCTGATTGCTCTCTTCTCCATTAGCCATCAGTGCTGAATTTTCAAACACCTTATTAAGATTCATTTGGGCTCCAAAATAAATTTTGAACCAATAGGTGGGTTCATACACTCAATTATGCAGTAAGTTTAGTAAATAAGTTCAGTAGCAGAAAATTTAAAAGAGTGGAAGTAAATGTCTACAAAATTTGACTAAAATTCGAAAACTAATAATTCTTGAGGCTTAAATTAACGACAATGAACTCGGATATAACATACATGTAGCCACCAATAACATACATGGTTGGGTTGGTTTCGGCGGGGCTCAAACCCGCGACCTTCGGCTCATAAGACCAACGCTCTAACCAACTGAGCTACGAAACCTTGTATGTTTTAATTAAATCAATATTTGAATCAAAAAAATATAATTATAAGCTTTTCTTATTTCCAAACAAATAATTTTTAAACAAATTATAACTTATTTAGCAAGTATTCTCTACCTCGATTGAATTAAACATTAAATTTTAATCAAGAATGAGTTTTATGAGAGGTATGTGTAACGCCCCCATTTTCAAAAATGTAAGAAATTTTTTAAAAAATAATTATTTTTTTGGAGTCAAATAAGGAAGAACAAGAAAATGAAGATAAATTCTTTTATATAAATGTTGGACATATTATATATTTATATTATATTATATACTATAATACATAGAGAGAGTTCGCTCCACCTGATGAGTAGCATATCACTCACCATGTTATCCCCACATAGTGGAGAGAGTTCGCCAGCTACATTGGATACCAGTTACCCCGCGTATGCTAAGCTATCTACCCAAGGCTATACACAACAAGAGCAATACACCTAGATCCTAGCGTAAAATTTGTCTATGTCAACAATACAGTAAGAGTCTATAAGTAGATTGCTTACAGTGTATATTTATATATTCACCCTTTTTCCCTTTCTTTGTCAGGTGTCTATAGGCTGCCAGTTGAGGTGGAGGAGCGTTTGAGAGTTGTGGGGTCACAAAGGGGATCATTCTGGAGAGTCAATCTCTTCATTAAATTTCGGGTCTTTTGTATTTCTATTTGTATTCATATCCTGGATTAATTTTTCCATTTGTAATAAATGAGACCATAGTCAAATTTTACTTTATATTATTTTTTTTTTTTTTGTCCTTTTTATTTAAATTTTATCATTTTCGTCTTTTATTTTATATTTTTTTTTTTGGCTTTTGTCTTTTCAGTATGATTCTTTTTTTGAAACCTTGAAATTTGGACGTGACATATTAGTATAAGAGTCTCTAAGACTCAGCTCGACGACATGCTTCACCACATCCCAGTATGCAGTCTAACCCTATTTAGTAGTATATGATATGTGGTAAGACCCGTATGGATTTGTTGTATGTTTTTTTTTTTTTTTTCTGTGGTAGTTATGATAACAACCTCAAACGTTGAAAAGCGAATGAGAATTTGTGTATCTACGCTGTGGAAGCTTGATGAATGATATCACCCCATTGAGTATGTGTGATTGTATACATGATTGACTGTACATCAGCTCCAGGTAATTGTATGTGGGATTGTATACATGATTGACAGTACATGAGCTCTCGGTGATTGAATGTGGGGTTATCATTCCTAATAGGCCAGCTTACGAAGTCAATCCAATTGAGACTAAAAAAAATCATGACAAGCGGAGGAGCTCATGGAAAAGGGGAATATACAAGTAAGTTTGAGTTCATGTTCTGTATCAATCATATTGGTGCCAAAGAAAGATGAAACTTGGCGCATATGTGTGGATTGTAGAGCCATCAATATAATCATGGTAAAGTATCAACACCCTATTTCCAGACTACACGATATGTTTGATGAATTGCATGAAACCCTCCCTTAATTTTTTTTTTCTTAGTGATTCCATTAAAAATTTGAGAACGGAGGTCCCGAACAACGATGATGAGGTAAGTAGCCAGTCTTGAACTTTTCTTAAGAAAATACTTGTGCGAATCATTTGAATTTTAGCATGAAGTTTGAGTTAAGTATAGATTATGGGAATATGAAATAAAAATACTAAGAACCATTAGTTAAGAGCCCAAACTAAGCATTTTATGAAATATTAAGGATGTACATAAAGTTTTGTGGCCAATGAATAAGGATAAGTAGCCAAACCAAGAAATAGTGCAAAATGACCAAAATACTCCTACATGGTTTACCTTAGTTCAAGAACCAAATGACTAAGTGTCATAAAATTTTACAATAGGGCTCAGTGATTAAATGACTAAAGTACCTCTAATTACTTTAAGATATTTCAAGGCTCAAAAATTTTAGAAATGGCTTAGTTCAAGAAGTTTTTAATCAAGTACTTTCCACCCACCAAAAATGTCAAATTCATAAATTAAGTAGTAGTTTTTCAACAATTTAACGATGAGACGTTGATTGAGGCATGAGAAAGGTTCAAGAAATTACTGAGAAAATTTTCCAATAACAAAATACCTCATTGCATACAAATGAAAACCTTCTACAATAATCTAAACAACACCACAAAGCAAGTACGTTAAGTTTTTGAAGGGCATTTTTACTACACGAAAGAAATTTGAGGAATTCAATATCTAGCAATGAATGTAGAATGTAGTGCAATCCTTAAGAATAAAATCCCATTGAACGAGAAGGACCCATGATTGATCACTATTCTAGTAACGATACAAGGAAAAAAGTTAGGCAGAGCCTTATGTAATTTAGGGATAATCATACACTTCAAAAAAAAAAAAAAAAAAAAAAAAAAACTAAACATGATTCGAGTACTAAAAGCACGTGGGAGATAGTTAAATATCTCTTAACATAGTCATGCTCGACCAAGGACGACAATTATCGTATCTCGAATACATGTTACTAACTTCATTGAGATGCAAGAGAAGATTTCATGTCAGATCTAGATTCTATTTGATAATAATTTATAAAAGTTAACAAGTTAGAAGCGGCTCTCTAATTCACTAATCTTTTGATTGATATGATTTAATTGGAATAGTGAGGGTTTTGTGCGAGACTAAATCCTAAACGATAATAGTTTTTATGCCAAGAGTCGTGCACGGTACTCATTACGAAGGAATTATCGTTTCTTATACAAAGGTAATAAGAAGAGGGTAATTATTGGCTCACAAGAGTTAGTTTTATTAGAAATCTTCAATATTGATGAAAAACCAAATTATTTTGAGTTATGAATCAAGAGTTACGAAAATGAAAAGAAAATAGATTGGAATGAAATACTTATGATTTCTGAAAAAATTGTAGTAAGAAGGAAGAAACCCACGGACATGTGTCATTTCTTCGTTTCTGTGCCGATTTTAATGCTAACCAATTTTTTTGTCTCAATTAGAATCCAACCGAGAACTTCAAGAATTTTTTGTGACTTTTCAGCCGTAATTGAACTCGGAAGGCATGAGACAAATCATGTAAGTATCCATTCAATTTCTAGGCAAGTAATATTTGTAGGGATAGCTTGGATATGCATGCATGCTAGTAAAATCAACTCCTATGAGGTTAGATTTAGTATGACAAAAAATTAGAATGATCGGATAAGCATGAGAAATGTCACACTTGTTGTAGGTATATCTGAAATAGCCTTTGTATGTTGTAATTGACTATGTATCTGCACTCCAGGTGCTTGATAAAATTTATCTTCCAATATAGCATGTGTAATTGTATCCATGATATTATACATTAACTCTAGGTGGTTAAATATATGATCCGTAGAGTGATAGTAGAAATTGAATAAGACTAGGGTGTTAGTGTCAACTTGGCTAGAACATGACCTAGGATGAAACGCTTCCCGTACTCCAAGCACATTACAATCGTAAGAGACGATCAAAGGGTGCAACCCCTAATGTTCCCAATCCAACAAGACTCAAGGAGTCAAAACTGATAAACCTGGAGACATGAGTTCATGTTAAGATAGCCACACCACCCTAGAGACCTAGAAGACCACCATGGCAACCTAGGAAGACAAATGTAGCCTCCGAGACCATTAGCAGTCGGTACAGTGTTTGCAGAGTTTCTACTTCTCTTTCCACTCAAGTACAGTACCGTTGAGCAAGACATGGGACCAATTAAAAATGTGTAGCCTAATAGTCTAGTTTGATTACCCTGCACGGTGGATCCGTCATATGGGAAGGCATGGATTATGAGGGTACTCAATGGAGTTGGCACACACAGGGGTTGCTCCCCCAACCTTCGGTGACTTGTGATCATATGGAAAGAGTTCACCAACTAACATTCCATGGATGACTACAAGCGAGCACACACTCATGCATCCTCATGACAAAGAGAGAGTTCTATGATATAGCACCTCAATCTTGGACACCAGTTAACCATTACGTAGGCTAAGCTAGCTACCCAAGTCTATGAACAACAAGAGCTATATACCTTGAATCTATGATAGATACCATGAGTTGTGATAAACTTCATTTGGTATTGTTTGTTTCACAATTTCCTTTGCATCTGTTTAGTGTGGTTAAGATTATTATTATTTGCTTGACTGTGTTTCTTTTTACCCTTTATATTTACTGTTTTTCTCCTTCTCTATTGTAAGGCAAAAGGGAGGTACATAAAAGCTTGGAAGTTCAAAAGAATATTTACTCAGTTATCAAACCCCTATTCCAAGTTATCAAACCCCTATTCCAACTTCGTGGAGCCTATCTATCAACTTTACAATCTTGTCTTTAAAACTTCTATTAAAGCACTTATTTCCTTTAAGAGTCAGGGGAGGTGGACGTGTGCGGGTCACGATCGGGTCGGGTTGGTAATGAGTCAGAGTAAAGTATGCATGCGACCTAGAAGCCAGGTCAAGTTGGGTAGGCACGTGGGTTATTGGTCCAGGGTGACGGGTCGGCCAAGTGATATGAATTTGTACCTAATTCAAGCTCTATGCAGAGATCTACTGTCCAGGACGGAAGTATCCTCGGTACATTCTCTAAAAACACATAAGGGAAGTCATGAGATCAAGGAAGTCTTGTAAAGGGTTAGTTGTAAAGTTGAAAAGTAAATAATGTAGCATTTGAAGCAAAAAGGAAAAATAATTTAATGTCGTATTCTAACCTAATGGCTACAGAAAGACATAAAGGCAGCTACCCTAACACTAGTTCCATGGTCTTCTTACCGACGCTATCGTCATCTGTATAAGATGTCTTACCTTAAAATATTCAATGAAAATTATACCAAACCAGCTACACATGATTTTTAATTTCAAGAATCTTAAATATGTAGCAAGAGACTTGATTTGGGAAAATCAAAAGAGATTAAAGTAGATATGTTGAGATATTTCTTTTATCTTCAATAATTAGGATACAAGGTGACCGATCTTTGCAATGATTTTGTTTTAATTCATATCATCAAGAAGATGGATCTGAAGTTGAATTGGACGTTAAGGAGCACATTTACGCTGGTACCAAGAATAATTAGTTACTTTGGCCTAGGCCAACCAAGTAAGTAGCTCCACGATCGGCTTTGTTGGATGAATTGTATTATGTATGATGATGCATCCCCCATTGCCATTGCACGTGTCATATATATGAACAATATGTTACGATATATTTTATAATCTCATATTATGTTGTGTTATGTCATGCTATGCTATGTTATTCCGTATTGTGCTATGTTATGTCATGCTATGATATGGTATGCTGAAACATGTTGTGTGAGCCACGATAAGTTGTGCTATGCATAGAAGCTATGCTACGCTGTTCTATAATGCTTAATTCTCGTGACAACTATGTTATGTGTTACATATTGTAGAGGAATTATGTAAGCATAATTTACAAACTTAATATGTTATAAATAAATGGAGGTTTGTCTTGCCTTGTATAATATTTCATGATTAAAAGCTATAAGAATCTCATGCATATTTGTGTGTCACGTGCACTATAATACATTCCCATTATGATGAGTACAAACGTATACATTACGACTAGTGATTTACGACATTTATGTTTGTCATGAGGTCATGCCTACCCTTTTCCTCTATAGTATCTGGCACAACTTGTTAGCGAGTGCTATCCCGACGAGTCAGGCCCAATGGGTGTGTGAGCCTACCTAGTGGGCCCATGCTTGCATGTGTGGGCCATATGTAGAGAAGTAGATATGTTGAGATCTTTCTTTATCACTAGGAGGGTGTCCAAAAGAAGTGATTTTCCTCATTTAGGACCTATTTCACATAAAAATATAGTTAGAATCATAATTAGGATAAAAATCTAGGAACAGACCAAAAATCATCTTACACTCGCAGGCCACGCGTTACCAAACGTCGTCACATATTCTTCTCGTGACAGCCACGTGCGAGTACCATGCGTGAGAGGATTCTGCAAGCGCGGGTCGCAGGTCAAGGTTTCTGGTATGATAGTGGGCTAGTCAGTTCAATTTTCTTTGGACAAAGGGTCGAATCGGGTTGGTTAGTGGGTGGCAGATCGGTTTGGGTCAAAATACGTGGGTCGGATCGGTATTGTAGAAGGCGGCGTGTCCTCGTCTGGGTGGAGACATGTCGCTCCACGCCACGCTTGTTGCATCATTCTACTCGGCACCCGATGGGTGTCTTCCTTCTAATAGCACGCATCATTCCTCTCGCTGATTGACACATGGCACGCCAAAACTTCATCTCTCCTTCTAACCGTCAAAACATAGATCCGATTAGGTTTTTCTTCTTTGAGTTTTAAATTTTTGTATTTTTTTTTATTTTGAACTCAAATCAACTTGGTTTCTTTAGCAAAGTTGTAGATCATAGTTTCGACTACATCATGATATTTTTCTTAAATTTAAACACCAAATAGAGACGGAATTATGCGTGTTCAAAGTAGGTTCATTGCTTCCTCTTACGATGATGACCAACGATAATTGGAGTAATTTCGAGGAACGGGAGCGAATGTACTCGGATTAGGAAAAAGGTCAGTTAAGGCCAACCAAGCAAGTGGCCCTACCATCATTCAATTATAATTTTGTGTTGTATGATGGCATGTGTTCGTGGCTCCACACGTGTTATATGCTTGTATATGCAAACTGTTATGAAATGATATGTATATATTATGATATGTGAATGTTATGTTGTATTTGATGAATTGATATGTTTATGATATGATATGTTGAAGACATGCTCGAGATATGCTATGTGACTGTTATGATACATGATATGATACAATATGTGCATGATGTGGATTGTTATATCTGAAAGCATGAAAATGTTATGATATGACATATATGTGACATGAATGATATGATATGATGGACATGTAAAACAACGAGTTACATGAAATACATCTCTGACATACGCATGAAAGATATGATAAACAATATGAAAAATGATATGATATGAAGGAAACGCTAACGGGATTGTATTATATGATAATGAAAATGGAAAAATGTTGGGATCTCATGCATTATTGTGTGCTCCTGCATCGAGGAATACCCCTTCTCCTTCACGATAGTACGAACGCGTCTGCTACAAGACAGGGGAACGATCTTTATATTTATCATAATGCACTTGTGACGGTTGTTATTCCTAACGGGTGTCCGCCATCAACAACTACCAAAGAATGCTCGCCCGACCAGAAAGGGGCCCAACAGGTATGCAAACTGACTGGTGGGTCCATGCTTGCACGTGTGGACTATGGGTAGGAAAAGTACACATTCAAATTGCCCATTTAGGATAGCCGCCATAGGAAAATACACTGTTATGATAGGTCTCATTCATGAAATTATATGTGCTTGCATTTAACTCCGACCGGGGATCACTTATTGAGTATTTCTTAAAATATTCTAGCCATGTACTACTCTCATTTTCAGATAAAGATAAAGCTCCTCTCGGTGGACGGTGGCATCGCACCTAGGAGACCATGACCCATGCTTAGGGTAGTTTCATAATTTGAATTATTAGATTATATGTTAGTATAGGTTAGTTGCATTTTCAAACTACAAGGCATTTTTACTTTATGTTATTTCTTGTTTATTTCAACGCCCATTATTTTATTTAAGGGCTTTAGAAATGACAGGTAAGAAGAAGGTTATGTTTTTATTATAAAGTTTGAATGAAGTATTTTCACATTAAATAATCATGATACGTATACAGTAACGACCTTAGGTTATAAACAAAATTTAGTATCGTTACAAAAGAAACGAGTGCAAGCGAGGACGCTGGGCCCCAAAGAGGGGTGTAGTGTGAGATCCTACATCGATTGGGGAGTCGATAACGAAACACCTTTTATAAGGGTGTGAAAAACTCTCTCTATCAGACACAAGAAAAGTCACCATTAATTATAAATTAGCAAACATAACTAGACTTAGCTTTGTCCTTCCCTTTATTAATTGAGAACTTTTATCACCATTTAGATGCGGTGGTTTTAGCAAATATTTTCGGGTGTTTGTTTATATTAAATACAAGAATTCGTTCATGTGGGTTGGACCATATCGACCCGGATCAACTCAAAGCTGCACTTTGTTTAATGCATGATATTCAAAAGCCAACTATCAACCCTCTTACAAGGTTGCTTTTCGATGGACTTACTAGTCATGAAGGACCCAAATGGGTTAAACATAGAAAGATAATCAATCCAGACTTTCATTTCAAACACTTGAAGGTATGCTTTCTTCTTGTAATTAGATATCAAAATAAATAAACTCATAGTTAGTATTTATAAGTTTAATTTTGTACAATTGTTGGTGTCAATACGACTTGTAACAGTTCAAGCCCACCGCTAGTAGATATTGTTCGTTTTGGACCGTTACATATCATCGCCACCCTCACAGTTTTAAAACATGTCTGCTAGGGAGATATTTCACACTCTTAATACTTCATTCCTCTCTCCAACCGATGTGGAATCTCACAATCCACTCTTCTATAGGGCCCAGCGTCCTCGCTGACACTCGTTTCTTTCTCCTCACTGGCACACTACCAGTATCTAGCTCTGAAACAATTTGTAACAGCCCAATCCCACCGCTAATAGATATTGTCCTCTTTGGGCTTTCTGTTTTGGAATTCCCCGAAAGGTTTTAAAAATGTGTGTGCTAGGGAGAGGTTTCCACACTCTTGTAAACGCGTCTATTTGTGAGATCTCACATCAATTGGGGAGAAGAACGAAGCAAGGATGTGGAAACTTCTCTCTAACAAATGCGTTTTAAAAACTCTAGGACAAACCCTGAAATGAAAATTCCGAAAAAGACAATATCTACTAACGGTTGGCTTGAACTGTTATAACTAACCGCTAGATTGGTTTAAAAACTTTGAGCAACAATATTTTTGGGAGTCTAATTGTTCATATATATGCTTAAATTGTTATACACGACATGGTGCCTGCAATGTGTGAGAGTTGCACTAAGATGATTAGGAAGTGGGAAGAAATGGTCTCAAAAGATGGATATTATGAATTGGATGTGATGCCTCATTTGGAAAACTTGGCAGCTGATGTGATTTCTCGAATAATTTGGAAGCAGCTATGAACAAGGAAAAATGATCTTTTTACGTCTTAAACAACCTGAGAATCTAGTCGTTAAAGCTATATCTACCGTTTACATACCAGGATGGGGGGTGAACTCTTACACAATTCAATTTATAGATTCTTATTCATTGCTTAAATACCTAATCCATTTAGACATGAATATGAGTCTTTTTTAAGGTTTGCCTTTAGGGATTTTTCTCAAAGTTTTAAAACGCTTATGCTATGGAGAGATTTTCACACTCTTAGTCGTTCCCCTCTCCAACCAATGTGAGATCTCATAATCCGCCCACTCTCTGGGCTTAGAGTGGGCTTAGAGTCCTCGGTGGCTGTAATAGCCCAAAAATAAATAAAGAAATAAACCAATAAAAATAGTTAAAATAATAATAATAATACATTAATTAATTAATTAATTAAAAAAAAAAAAAAAAAATCTTTCCCCACTTCTCTCCACTAACCTCTCATCCCTTCCCACAATTATCTTTCATCAACCCATCCGTACTCACGAAAGTAACAGTTACTGCAAAAAAAGAAACAGAAAAATATAATCTTCAGATTTACTTAAGAAAAAAAAAAAAATGAGAATGGCCTTTACCCAGGTGAGATTCACTGGAGATTTACGTGAAGATAGATCTGATCAATAAGGTATATATTAAATCTTCATTTTCTTTTATCCTATTTTTTTTTAGAAATCACACCAAATTATAATTAGATCTTCATTGAATTATTACAATGATCTAGCTTTGAGTTAGAAACTAAATGTCAATCATGTGTACGATTCTAGTAAATCAGGCCAGATTAGCAATATTAGATTAAATTTTTTATTAGTAGCCAAATGAATAGATTAAAGATAGAATGGCCAAGAGTAAACTAAGATAAGGAAATAGGAAACACTGAGATAAGAAAAGATTTGGAAATAGAGATCCACTATAAATTTGGAATACATGAGAACAGAATTATAAGGCAACAGATAAAAAATAAAAAAAAAGAGCTTAGGGACTTAAAAACCTAAATATGGAAGGGAAGGTAAATACAGAGGGCAAATACAGAGAATAGTAAAGCTTAGAATAACTTAGCTGTAACTACTTTTTATACAACAGTAAGCATGAAAACTGAGATTTTTAATAAAAATATAATTATAGATATATAACATTTCAAGACTTCTAACAATGGACCCATGTAAATTAGAGAAATAATGTTGTAGAATTCAAACCCGAAACTAATGTCATGGGCTCATATAGATTGACCCGGATTTTAAAGGACGGAATCGAACTTTCATTAAAGATATATTCGTGACAACGACTTAAGCTAGCCAGGTAAGTGACCTTACTATCGGCATGGTTATATTTGATGTTGACACATGCCCTGTGGTTCTGCACGTGTCTGTGTGAATTGTCTGTGGATTGATATGCTTCCTATATGTTATGTTATGTTATAATATGTGGTTTGTATGATAATAATTATGCTCAAGGATATGTTTGAGATAGGATACGAGAAGGATGCACAAAACGAAATGTAACGATAGGAGTAAGATACGTTCATGAAACGTTAAGGTTAGGTTACATACCGGAGTGCTATGGATAGGAGAGATTGACGATATGACTAAGATACGTTACGTAATGATATGTCTGTGATAGGTATAAGAACGTTAAGGCTATGGTAAGTTAGAGAACGATATGACTATGAAGTGTTTACGTTATGACTTGTTTATGATATGATACATTGTATGCTAGATTATTGTGCTTAAGTACGTAGTTATGTGAACGTGAATGTATGTTATGTATGCTTTTAGTCTGATGTGATGTGTAATGCATGTAACGATATGAGGTCCTTGAATGATTATGGCATGTTTGTATGGAATATGTGAATGTGAACCGCATGAATTGTATGACATGAAACACGGTAAACTGTCTGGAACCATAACCCCGATAGAAATGTGTATGAAATGTGAAATGAAAATGAGAATGACATGAAGCCTAGAACGTGACAGGGGGGTTATGGTCATTAAAGATAAATGTAGAAATAGAGGGACCTCATGCATTATGTGTGTTCATGCATCTGGGGGGATACCCTCATCCCATAACGAGGGTACGGACGCGTACATCCAATGGCAGGACAACGATCGTTATACATTGCAAAGCGCTGCCGTGACGGTTCTAGTTTTAACAGGTCCCGGCATAAGAGGCTCCGAGAGTATGCCCACCCGCTAAGGACTGTGGCCCAGCGGTGTGCGAACTAGCTGGTGAGCCCATACTCGCACGTATGGGCTGTGTGTAGAGTATATGGTACACGTCCACGATTATCCGTTAGGATTGCACCGTAGGGAAAACGAAACGAAAGATAGGTCCCATCATTTCATTGCATGTGATTGTTGCATTTAACCCCAATAGTGGGGTCACTTACTAAGTATTTTTTTAAATACTCAAGCCATGTGCTACTACATTTTTCAGGTTAAGGCAAGGCATTCCTGTACTGCTGATGACGACCGCAACTCGAGATCATGGCACATGCATAGGATAGTGGTATTTATTTTCTTAAACTTAGGATAGAATAGGATGTTTTAAACTTAAACGCTTACTTATTTTATTTTGGGTCTTTTGTTGTGTTGTTTTAAAGAGATTTTCGAAACACGTAAGTCCATGGCTGTGTTTTAAGCTAAAGGTTATGTTTTATGGAATTCAAATGAAGTCTTCCGCATTCAATGTTTATGGTACGTATACAGTAGCGACCTTAAATTAAGTAGAAAATTTTGGGTCGTTACAGTGGCACTCGTTTCTCTCTTCAAGCGATGTGGAATATCACAATCCACCCCCTTTAGGGCCCAGCGTCCTCACTGACACTTCTTCCTCTTTCCAATCGATGTGGGATCTCACAATCAACCCTCCTTTGGGGCCCAACGTTCTCACTGACACTTGTTCCTCTTTCCAATCGCTGTGGGATCTCACAATCAACCCTCCTTTGGGGCCAACGTTCTCGTTGGTACACCGCCTAGTGTCTAGCTCTGATACCATTTGTAACAGCCCAAGCCCACCACTAACAGATATTGTCCTCTTCGGGCTTTCACTTTTAGGCTTCCTCTCAAGGTTTTTAAAACTCGCAAAGAGGTTTCCACACCCTTATAAAAAAATGTTTTGTTCCCCTCTCCAACCAATGTGAGATCTCACAATCCATCTCCTTCGGGACCAACATCCTTGCTGGCACTCATTTCTCTCTCCAAATGTGAGATCTCATAGAAACAATATTTATGAAATTTCGTATAACATCTTATTATAACGTTTGTGTAGGTTTGTACCAATGAAGTCAAACAATATAATGAAAAAGATGAGCAAAGAATTAAAAACGTTGCTCTTGGGCGTTATCAACAAAAGGCAAAGGGCTATGATGGTAGGTGAAGCTATGCATACTGATCTATTAAGCATCCTCTTCGAATCAAATTTGAAAGAAATTCAAGAGCACGAAAACAACGATATCACAATGAGTATCAAAGATGTAGTAGAAGAATGTAGAATCTTTTACCTTGCTGGCCAAGAAACCACAGCAATGCTACTAGTTTGGACTATGGTTTTATTGAGCTCATACACAAAATGGTAAGATCTAGCAAGGGAAGAGGTCCTACAAGTCTTTGGTAACAACAAACCAGATTTTGATGGTTTAAATCGCCTAAAAATTGTGAGTAAGACTCTCTTCTATATATTTTCATTTTTTTATTTTATTATTTCATTGGTTAAACTTTATGTTATTCCCAACATTTAGGTTACGATGATATTGAACGAAGTCCTGAGATTATACCCACCAGCAGGGTTACTTACTCGTCTCGTTCAAAACAAAACAAAACTTGAAAATTTGACTTTACTAGCGGGAGTGATGCTGAGATCCCACATTGATTGGAGAGGAACCAGCAGTAGCGAGGACGCTGGCCCCGAAGGGGGTGGATTGTGAGATCTCATATCAATTGGAGAGAAGAACGAGTGCCAACAAAGATGCTGGGTCTCAAAGGGGGTTGATTGTAAGATCCCACATCAATTAAAGAGAGGAACTAGTGCTAGTGAGGACACTGGGCCTTGAAGGAGGGTGAATTGTGAGATCCCACGTTCGTTGGAGATGGAAACAAAACACTCTTTAGAAGAGTGTGTAAACCTCTCCCTAGTAGATGGGTTTCAAAACCCTTAAGGGGAAGCCCGAAAGGGAAAGCCTAAAGAGGACATATCTGCTAGCAGTAAGTTTGGGGTGTTACAAATGTTTATTCATGGCCCTCTAATAAGTATCATGATGTTCCAAATGTTTCAACTAAACTTATTATATAATCCAAGGCCAAGAATATTCAACAAACATTCATTTTTCATTTATAAAATTGGATAGACTCGATTCAACCTCCATTTCATGTGTTACAAGCTGTTTTGATTGAGTAAGGATCATTTGAAGTTTCGAGTGAATATTTACTCGGTTGAAAGGGAGGATGGAGTTGCTATATATAGCACTTAATTGATAATTTATTTGCAAACTTTATTTATAATTATAATTCCATAACTTGTTGCATTCCCCCATAGGATGGGGAAGTTACTTGTCGAAGTGGTCCTAACTTTTTTTTTTTTTTGGTTAAATGGGAGTGGGAGTAACTCACCAATCATGGCCACTTAATCATTTAGTAAGCATTTGAAGAGTTGAAAGTACTACGTAAAATTGAGATTTTTTATGAATAAAATGAAGCTATCAAGTTGGGATTTCTACCCTTAGAAATGGAGGTTTTTTTATGAATAAGAATTTAAAGGTTTTTGAAAAACTAGAATTGTAACATTTTATCCAAAAAGATTTTCTTAAAAAAAATGGGACACACCCAAGAATAAGATATAAGATATAAGTTTGAAAGTTCAAATTTTATCGGATAAGAGTTCAAATTTTGGTGGGAACTTATTTTCTATTTGTGAGCAGAAAATCTATAAGATATAAGTTTGAAAGTTCACATGAACAGGGACATAAGAAATAAAACATTATTAATCTGTTACGAGTATGGAATGGTAACACCAAAGAATAAGAATTCAAAGGTTTTTGAAGAACAAGAATTGTAACATTTTATTTAACCCCAAGAATAAAAATTCAAAGGTTTTTAAAGAACAAGAATTGTAACATTTTATCGAAAAAGATTTTCTTAAAAAAAATGGGACACACCCAAGAATAAGAATTCAAAGGTTTTCAAAGAACAAGAATTGTTTTCAAACAGCAAGAATGGTAACATTTTATCCAACACCCAAGAATAAGAATTCAAAGGTTTTCAAAGAACAAGAATTGTAACATTTTATCGAGAAAGATTTTCTTAAAAAAATGGGGAACAAGAATTGTAACATTTTATAGAGAAAGATTTTCTTAAAAAAATGGGACTCATTTCTCAAGCTCCAATCTCCTCCAAAATTGGGGAGGGTCTAGAACACTCACAGCTCACATATCCAACGACTTGAATTAAAAATTAACGTCGGTAAAGCCCTGATCAGAAAGCTTGAAATCCAATCCGAAGCTATAGACATTTTCGATGAACAAATCCATTCTCAATTAATTTCTACACAACTAAGGATCATTTTTTAAGAAGGCCTCAAAGGTAGACAACCTTAAGAACAAGCGTAACCGAAGGAATTCGATATCGGTAAGTTTTGGGGACGATATTCGAATTCTTATTTACGGCACTTAAAATAAAAAATTGATGTTTCCAAGAGCTTGAGGGGATTAAATGGAACATGTTTGATGGCCTAGTTTGAGCTGACCAACGGAAAAATCGTGTTCTAGGTTAAGTTGTAGACCGAGGGAAGGAACTCAAAATTCGCCTCAACCACGCCCAAACAACCTCTAAGAATTATGTCTTTAGTTTAAGAAAGGTATAAAGAGGTTCTTTGGTGAGGAGGTGTGGTCTGACAGTGTCTGCATCGTCGTAACTAATAACAACACCTCCTAGGTTTACTCCGACAACAAAACGAGTTTCCCCCGACTTTGAACGTCTTTAACTTACGTTGTAGTTCACGAGCAGGTGAGATATCTATCCCAAACTCTTCCTTGACAGTTCATCTTTATGTTTTATGAAGGAATCGAGGGGAGAAATGCTCTGGAATGAGCTGGCGAACTCCGTTTTCAAACGGAGGAGCAACGCCATGAGTCGTGTCCTTCCCTTGCGGGAGGAAGAGACGATGACGTGGCCAGTTGAACTGAACCGACCACATCAACCTAAAACCGAACCTCTTTAGTTTTTCATAAAATTGAACGACTTTTCGAGTGGTTCTCACGAAATTCTCAATGGTCACAAAGGAGTGTAACCTTCCGGTCTTGTCGGTGGAAGGATACCGGGTCAATTCTCCTAGACCCAATATAGACCTCTCTGGATAGTCCTCAGCCTGACATCCAATTTTTTTACATATATTTTTGGTGGCTTGGACTAAGGACATCGAGCTTGCCAACTACTTTTTTCCAATTTCATAAATGTAACTTTAAAACTTTCCAAATTTTTTTGGCTCAATTTTTATAGGAATATTTGAATGTCTATAATTGTCAACGAATTTGTTTTAAATCAATGTATTAATCTATTTTACTTGTAAATATGAATATGTTGTAATTGCATAAAAATATGAAAATTTGAGACCTTAAGAGTGTTCGGAGAGGTGAGAATGATAGGTTTCTCACCTACAACAATCCCACATTGATGGATTTAAAATTGGATGTAGTATTCATAAAGTAGTCATTGTCTTAAGGAAATTGTCGAGCTTGGTAATATGAGCTTGTAACCCATACTGGAGTTGTTTTTCGGCTGGTTTCACAGAGCTTGCCATTTGTTTTGAATAAATGCATTTATCTATTTTACCTCTAAATATGATACATTTCTGTGCTACAACAATCCCACATTGATAGATTTAAAATTGGATGTAGTCTTCATAAAGTAGTCATTGTCTTAAGGAAATCGCCGAGCTTGGTAATGTGAGCTTGTAACTCATATAGGGGCAACAAAGTGGTTGGAGGTTGGCTTAGACCATTGGTTTGGGTTTCTGGGGTTGTTCTTTGGCCTGTCCATTCCAAGTAGGGAGTAGTGCAAAATATAATGAGTTTGGAGGTAGTGGTGCAAAATATGGTGCAAAATATAATGATTTTATAGAGTAGAAAATAATAAAGACGTTTGAAGCAAATGGAAAGGATAAAAGAAGAATATGATAAATAAAATAATAATGGTAAGAATATACTTTAAAGCAAGACATTGGTAAGAATATGGTTCTGAGGGGTAAACCCCCTCGAGCCGGTACGAGGAGAAAACTTCTTATATGGTTCTGAGTGGTAAACCCAATGATTAAAGGCAAGGACAAAGGATCCCCTCAACAAGTAAAAATCTTTTTCAATTGTCTCAATAACTAAACTAGATCTGAACGAAGAATTGAATAACTAAACTAGATCTGAACGAAGAATTGAATAACTAAACTAGATCTGAACGAAGAATTGAAATAGATTCTAAAGGAGACAGGCAAAAATCAAGGGGTTAGAGACCCCTCAATAAATGAAATGCTTAAGCTTAAGGGTTGTTAAGTTCAATTTTTGGAATGTCTCATGGTCTATGGTCTAGAACTGTCACCTCTTATTAGTATTTCACATTTTAATTTATAATCCAACTAACCATGTGAAATACGGCTCTAAACGGTCTGAATAAAAATCGAATTCCATGTTTTCATTGTTTCTAAATTATATAGGATAATAAAACTTAAAACTTAAATTAATAATATGTCAATATAATATTATTAATATTTCAAGTGGCTTGTATAATTCAACCTTTAATATTATATACTATAGATACAAATATAATAATTTCTCATAATTCCATTTTCCTTCCGTCACTTATTTCTCTTCTATGTTATATTTTAATTCTGTTTACGGTACTTGCCATATGAATAGTACTTGTCATATGAACAGTACTTGTCATATGAACAATACTTGTCATTTTCAATCCGTTCTAATTTTTTTTTCTCTCCTAAAATTTTCTCTTTTGTTTTTTTTTTTTCTTTGAACTCTAATGTCGTTCAATTCTACCTCCATATCTAATTATTCAACCCGTTCTAATTTTCTTTTCTCTCCTAAAATCTTCTCTCTTTTGTTTTTTTTTTCTTTGAACTCTAATTCTATTGTGTCGTTCAATCTACCTCCCTATCTAATTATTTTAAGCCATTTAAATCTAATTCTTTTAATTACTTCCTGGAAGGAGTTTAATTTTATAAATTTTTAAGCAGTTGGGTTTAATTTTACTCGGATATCTAAATAGTTTAATTTTGTCCAGTAGTTTAATTCTATTCCCAGATTTTTTTTTTCTCTTTACTATTTCTAAATCTAATCTTTCTCTCTCTCTTCATGTATCCATGTATCTACTCGAATATCTAAATCGTTTAATTCTTTCTCTCTCCATGTATCCATGTATCCATGTATCTACTCCAATATCTAAATTGTTTAATATTCACATTATTTAATTCTGTTCAAAAGTTTAATTATATTCCCAAATTTTATTTGGCTTTACTATTCTCAAATCTTATTTTTTTTTTATTTGAATATGTTTTCTAGATTTCCTTTTCATCCTCTTTGCCAAATCTTCTCATCCTGTTTTCCAATTTTTTTTTTTTTGAATATGTCTTCCATATCTTTCTTTTCCCTATCTTTCTCTTTTTTATTATTTGAAACGAGATCTTCCTTTTCCCTATCTTCCTTTTCATCCTGTTTTCCAAATTTTTTTTTTATTTGAATATGTTTTACCTATCCAAATCTTAATTTTTTATTTTTATTTGAATATGTATTCCAGATATTTCTTTTCCCGTCTTACTTATCTATCTATCCGTGGACCAATTTTAATGGACTCTAGCATAGATATTTTTTTTTCTTTTTATTTGAATATGTTTTACCGATCCAAATCTTAGTTTTTTTTTTTTTTTTTTTATTTGAATAGGTCTTCCAGATCTTTCTTTTCCCTATCTTCCCCTCTTACTTATCTATCTATTCGTGGACCAATTTGAATGGACTGATAGATAATTTCTAATTCAGATCATTCAACAGATAATTTTCTAAATTTCTAACTCACATCTAAATCACTAATCTTTTCAAATGACATCTCTCTTCCTCTGCCTACCATCTCTCCATTATCTGCCTTCCTTTTCCTTCAGCATCTCTCCATTATATGCATTTTTTTCCTCCATAAAAATATTTTCTTTCTATTTCTGTTTTTACTGAATTATTGATACTCAATGAAGGAGGTATTTTAGGGGATGGACAGGGAGATTAAAGGAGGTGGTCAGTTTTTTTTTTCTTTTCTTTATTTTGTTATTTTTATTTTAATACATATATATATATATATATATATATATATATATATATATATATATATATATATATATTAAATCTAACGGGCTTTACATTATCTTTTTTATAAAACTTTTCCAAGAAAAATTTTAGTTTGAAGGGTTGCTGACTTAGTCTTTACGGAAGTAGTAACAATTACATGGAATTTTTAGATATATTATTACCTATTGACTTAGTCTTTAGTAAAATGATGAACAAAAGGAAGTGATACTAACTTAATCTGGAGTAAAATGATGAACAAAAGTAAGTGGTTAATAGAATATAAGTCTTTGGACTAATGGTTTTGTAGAGTTTGCATATAATATAGTAATTGATAGTACCATTCATTGTTCTCCTTTGAAAGATGTTTATGGGTTTAATCCATTTACGCCTTTGGTTTTGCTTGTTATTCCTTATAATATTTTAATCCATTTACGCCTTTGGTTTTGCTTGTTATTCCTTCTAATATTTTTGTGAGTGAAGCAGCACAAGCAAGGCAGATTTGATCAAAATCCTTTAAAAAAACGTGAAGGTTGAGAAACAAAATTTTAAAGTTGTTTCAAGAATTAACAAAGGACGAAAAGAACACATTTTTCACCCCGATGATTGAGTTTGGATACATTTTGGCAAGGAGTGATTTGCATGTCAAAGGAAACAAAGTTACATTCAAGAGGGGATCACCCTTACAAAGTTCTTGAAAGAATTAATAACAATACCTATAAAATTGATCTTACTATCAATGTCGCTTACTTGAGTTATTTTGAAGTAGGTTATGATTTTCTGATTTGAGTACAAATAATTTTAAAGAGGGGGAGATGATATGGATCAAGGTGTTCCAAATGTTTCAACTAGACCTATTACACAATTCAAGACCAAGAATATTCAACGAGCATTCATTCTTCATCCTCAAAATTAGATAGGCTCTATTCAACCTCCATTCCATGTGATAAAAGTTGATTTGATTGAAGAAGTACCATTTGGAGCTTCAAAAGTGAATATTTGCACACCATCAAGTTTTTATAAATAGCATTCATTGATAATTTATTTTCATACACTTTCTTTATTATTTTAATTCCTTAACTTCTTGTAGTTACAGGAGCAAAAAGGTGAGAACTTACGGGGTAAAAAGGAGAATTTTTGTGAATAAAATTAAGTTCTAAACAAGACTTCCACCCTTTAAAATTTGAGCATCATCTCTGTCATTTCTAAGTTTCATGCAATTCTTGTGGTAGATTGCATCCGAGTCGTTCAATCAAGTCTTAATCAAGATCAACTGTGGAGTGACTCAATTTAGAAGAAGGTTTCAAATATTGTTTCTAGATCTTTTACCTTAAGAGGTAATCTACTTTTAACTATCTCTTGGTTGATCCGAGTTTTGTATAAGAATGTGTAATTTCTTTGATTCAAGGGTTTTGCTTAAAAAAAAAGCTTGGATTGTTGGGGTGAGGATTGGGTTGCCTTATCACCCACGCTCCAAAGTTCGCTCCCATCCACGACCAACTCCTAGTTAACTGAAATAAATGTAAACATGGAATAAAAAGTCAATAAATAGCCGACTTGTAGGCTCTTAATGAAACCTTAAGCTAGGATGTTATCTCTTATTGAGTTATCAGGGTCGTGGCACTTAGAGCTTATATTCTTACATGTCCCTTATGGATTCTAAAAACTTTTCCATAAAGTAACCTTTAGTCCTCTTTCCGTAAACACATGAGTGGTGTTATCACGATCATATCATCCTGCTATTAAATTCTGATGTTGTGTATCTCATCTAATTGAGGGAAATAGGAGGCCCTCCCTATCATCCTACTCATGATACAAAGGGCAGGACATAAAAGAGGAATAGGGGCATTGTTGCACACCAAGTGGTCGAGAGATAACGGTCACTTTTGGGTATGAATCCTAACAACCTTATTGACCATTGTATTCAATTGATCCTAAGTATATTCTAGGAACATGGTTTATAAATTAACATAGGCTTATACATTATATCATGGAGTAGCATCAAAACTCATTAGTTTTAACTTAGCTAAACATGAAAGGGAAATCTAATGTGATTCCATGGGCGTGAAAATTTACTTGTAACTTGATTTGGACGAAGGACATTATGGTCATTTTACACCTCCTCTCGATTTACCATCTTAGGTATATCCAATCGCTACCAAATTTCATACGTAGCTTTAACATAGAATAATATTCCAAGTATTAAAATTTTGTAAGTAGCATAGTTTGTTTAAGGGGTTAATTTAATGTTACTTAACTTTTTAACAAAACATCTGATTTAGGCCTTTAACTCACTATTCTAATATTTTTCTTTCATGTACCATTAATTCATACTCGACTTAGGTTATATATTAGAATCCAATCGATTCTCTCAAGTATTTATTCAGAAAACTCAAAGATGTTTATTTACCTCTTGTCTGGTGTTCGGAGCCTCGTTTCTTGAACTTCTTGCAAATGGGTCACCAATCGAAAGGAATGATGGGTCGTGGGTTGGTTGTAGTGATGGGTTGCCCGAATTCAAACAAAATTTGACCCTATCCCGTTGTCTTCTTCTCCCAATTCACGCGTCTTTCTGTCTGCCTTTCTCTTTCTTCTCGACACCTTTTGACTCCATTTATCCGTCGCTCTTCTGTTCATATCTCAACTATGGTGAGTCCCTATTTGCTTGCCATATGTTCCCACGACGTTGTAGTGTCTTCTACCTACACAATTCGACTATCTTTATACCTCAGTATGCAAAAATTGTAAATTTGCTGACGGTGAAGAAAAACGCAAGGGACAACGTGAATGCAAGTATCTTACCGTGGGTATGCTTCTCATGGGCTGAAAAAGAATGGTAGAAAATTGGGCGAACAAAATACTTCTTTCACTACTTTTTAACCATATTTATTATCGTAGGGCTAAAAAAGAATGGTAGATAATTAAACGTCACCTAATATATTAATTGATTTTAATGTGTTGAAACCCTATCAAATACAAAACTGAAAAACGAGGACACATCGGTAATTTTTGAAGTTCTGAAAGTATATGAAGGTACTATTTATTTTTTGAAATTAAGAGATTTATTACACACAAATTCTTACAAATATTTGTGGTCCCATGGTCTAGTGGTTAGGACATTGGACTCTGAATCTAATAACTCGAGTTCAAATCTCGATGGGACCTATTTTATATTTTATTCTATTTCATATGGGCGTTGTAATAGTGAAATATGCATATCTTGAGGATGCAAGGGACAACCCTCTTACTACCATTTTTTTTTATATCAATTCACATCGTCTATCTAAATTCTAACATTTTCTTTATGTATTCATGATTGATGATTAAAGTGAAATTATCAAATTAAAAATTATATTATGGAATAACTTCAACGATTTTTTTCTCCTCTATGGTTACTAACCATAAACATAATTTTAAATAATCAAATTTTGCATAGGTTTAGAGTTAAAAGGTAGGATAATAATACTTTTACATGGATTTCATTATTAATAAAATAGTGATTACACATTCAATCTGATATGAATCCAACAACTGATCACTCCCATGTACCCGAACGAGCAATTACAAGAAGCAATACAAAGAAGATTCAAAAATCAAATCAAGAAAATAATGGAGTGGCTGATAGTTGAATTACCACTAAAGGAATAATTAGAAGACTTGCCTTTAGTAGTTGAATTACCAATTAAGGAAATTTATTAATGCCTTATTTTCTCCAATTTGTATTTAATAGCATTTATTAGCATTTATTAGTGGTTGGTGGCTGAACTTTATTTTGTTAGGGTTATCTTTTGGGCCTATTTGAAGGCATGTAATATTCATGTTAGGATGGATTTTGTTGAATACAGAAAAAACCTTTGCGTTTTCTTGATAACCTTTTGATGTTATTTTTTTTCAATCCTTGCTTTAGGTTTGATGTTTAAACTGATTAATTGAATTAGTTTTGATCAAGCTAATTCTGGAGTGAATTGTCTTGGTATCTAAGAGTGACCATCATAGATTCCAAGTTCGATCTAAGAGTCATTCATCTTCTAACCAGCTCTTGGTTGAAATCAATCCGTTAAGTTAGCTTTCTCTGTGAGCGTTTTGTAAAGATTCTAGAAGGACCTCTAGCTTTGCAAATTCCAGCATTGTAGGCGCTTATCATTTGGTATCAGAGCATTTGGTCGACGTTCGTTGGCCGCTCTAGAGGTGAAATATCTTTATTGTTATTTTTTTTCTCTCTCAGATTATCAAAAAAAAAAAAAAAACCAGACTTTACATTCTTGACCTAGTACCAAAAGCCTACCTTTGAGTGTTAAACACGAGTGTCCCTGAGTGAATTTTTTGTGAGAAGTGTGGAGAGGTCCCTTGATAACAAAATGTCACATAATGGAGAAGGAGTACCACCAATACCAGATCTTAATACAACCATTCTTCAAGCAATTCAAGGTATGATGGAAATGATGATGGAAGATAGACAAGAAAGAAGGGCGCAACAACAAAGACAAGAACGAACATTACAAGAAGATGAAGAAATAGTAGTACATGAAAGACAAGTTGAAGAAAGATGGAGAGGAAGAAATAACCATGCAACTATTATGCAACCTAGAAGGATGGAAAGAGTACATGAAGATAGAGATGGGAGAGTTAAACTCAAAATCTCACCATTTTGTGGAACGGCAGATTCTGAGGCATACTTGCAGTGGGAAAGAAAGATAGAGCATGTGTTTGATTGCAACATCTATAGTGAAAATAAGAAGATGAGACTTGCTATTGCCGAATTTACCAATCATGCCGGTGATTGGTACCAACATCTCAAATCCGAGAGAAGAAGAAAAGAGGAGGATCCAATAGAGACATGGGAAGAACTTAAAGAAGCCATGAGAAAAAGGTATGTTCCAAAACATTATGAAAGAAATTTGAAAACTAAATCGCAAGGTTTGAGGCAAGGAACAAAAATTGTGGCGGAATATTATCAAGAGATGGAAACTATGATGGAAAGAGCAAATGTTAGAGAAGAAGAAGAAGATACCATGTCTAGATTCCTTGGAGGTTTGAATCGAGAAATTGTTCATCTTGTTGACAGAAATCCACCACCATATCTGGAAGACATGTATCATTATGCTCTCAAAATTGAAGACCAATTGAAGGAAGACAAAGAGCATTCAAAAAGGTACACATCACGAACTAGCATATTTTCAAATTCTAAAATTTGGAACAAGGATAGTTTTGTGAATAGAAATGATTCGATGTCACCAAAAGAAAAGTTTGTGACTGCTAAAAGAGTGGAGGCTGAGAGTTCCAATGGTAAAATGAATGAAGCTTCAAAGACGGTAAAAGAGAAGTCTAGTTCTATTCAATGTTGGAAGTGCAAAGGATTTGGACACATGAGCAAAGAGTGTGTTAATGAAAAAGTTATGGTGATAAGGAATGGTATACTTGATTCAAATGATGAATGTGAGGATCATGATTCACAGCTTGTGGAAGAAATTGCAGCATATGATGATGAGTATGGTGAAGAAGGTAATTCCATATCTTTGATCACAAGAAGGGTACTCAATGTTCAAATCAAGGGAGAGAAATTTGAAGATCAAAGGGAAAACTTGTTCCACACAAGATGTTTGATCAAAGGAAACCCATGCAGCTTGGTGATTGATAGTAAAAGTTGCACAAATGTGGTAAGCAGCTTCCTTGTAAAAAGACTTCAACTTTCTGTCCATCCACATCCAAAACCGTATAAACTTCAATGGTTGACAAACAATGAAGAAATTAAGGTAAACTCCCAAGCTCTTATTTCTTTTACTCTTGGAAGATATAAAGATGAAGTACTTTGTGATGTCGTACCAATGCATGCGGGGGACATCTTGTTCGACCGACCTTGGCAATATGATAGAAAGGTAACATTTGATGGTTTGATGAACAAGTATACTTTTACTTTGTGTGGGAAGAAATTTACTTTACTTCCGTTGTCTCCATATGAAGTACATTGTGACCAATTGAAATTAGAGAAGAAAAGAAAAGAATATGAAGAACAACAGTGGAGAGAAGAAACTAAGGTAAAGGTGAGAAAAAAAAAAGTGAGAAAAAAAAACAATATTCAGTTCTTGTCCGGAAAGAATGAAGAATTTGATTTGAGGAAAAATTCTTTTAAAGAAAGGGGGGATGATATGAATCCAACAACTTATCACTTCCATGTACCCGAACGAGCAATTACAAGAAGCAATACAAAGAAGATTCAAGAATCAAATCAAGAAAATAATGGAGTGGCTGATATTGGAAAGTAATTAGAAGAATTGTGTTTAGTAGTTGAATTACCAATAAAAGAAATTTATAGAAAGTAATTAGAAGACTTGCCTTTGGTAGTTGAATAATTTATTAATGCCTTATTTTCTTCAATTTGTATTTAATAGCATTTATTAGTAGTTGGTGGCTGAATTTTATTTTGTTAGAGTTATCTTTTGGGCCTATTTAAAGGCATGTAATATTCATGTTAGGATGGATTTTGTTGAATACAGAAAAAAAACCTTTGTGTTTTCTTGATAACCTTTTGGTGTTATTTTTTTTCAAACATTGCTTTAGGTTTGATGTTTAAACCGATTCATTGAATTAGTTTTGATCAAGCTAATTCTGGAGTGAATTGTCTTGGTATCTAAGGGTGACCATCATAGATTCCAAGTTCGATCTAAGAGTCATTCATCTTCTAACCAGCTCTTGGTTGAGATCAATCCGTTAAGTTAGCTTTCTCTGTGAGCGTTTTGCAAGGATTCTAGAAGGACCTCTAGCTTTGCAAATTCCAGCATTGTAGGCGCTTATCACAATCCAACATAACAAATAATGGCAAACATATGGGCATTTGGTTTGGTAGTATGATTCTTGCTTTGGGTGTGAGAGGTCTCAAGTTCATAATTGGATCGAATGACTATTTCTTTTTATCTAAAACCCTCTTTTTTTTTTCTTTTTTACTTTTTTTTTTCTTTCCTCCTCATTAGTCCTCCGAACCCTAATTAGGCATGGAGGACAAAATGGGCAAAACACTAATTTCTCAGACTTGTGTTACACAATCATTGCTCGTGGAGCGAGTATAGTGACTGGTTGAAGGAGAATCATAGTGTAGGTGAGTAGTTGGTATCGTGAGGAAGAAGATGGTTTTAGTTAACCGACCTAAATTGTTTTACTTGAACCTGACCTCACCGATCCAATTGGATTGGACATAATCGTCAATTCTTACTACCCGAAGTTATATGCTATCTAAGCCTTTGTGTTGCTTTTCTAGGTTATAGTCTATAACATTGCAAGAATGTCAACCAATTAGGTGGGGGATGATGTTACGGTCATGCTCGTCCAAGGCGTATAGCTCAATGGCCACATGTCCATGCAATGCCAACTTTTTATTTGATTTCATGTTATATTATCGTATTATTGTATTTTCTTTTGTATGACTGTTCGGCGAAACTATATCCAGGCCAGATCTCAATAGCCTCAAAATGTACTATAGGGGGATGCAACTAAATGTCAACTCGACCAAGCCAAAATTTGCATGATTGTTTGGCGAAATCATGTCTAGGCCTGCCATACCTAAATCGCCTAAAAATGTACTACAGAGGGATGTGACTAATCGTTAGTTCTTCCTATCGGAAGTAATATACTATCTAAGCTATTGTATTACCTTTCTCGCTTATAGCCTATAAAATTGCTTCCAAAACCTTATTTCAAATTTTCTTACAAAATCTATTTCGAAGATCTATCTGCCCTTGTTTTCTAAAACCTTCTTCTCAAAATCGGGCCAGAGGTTTGAGCATACATTGCTTGGCCCGTAGGTGACACGAATCCAAATTTTCTTGCCTCACTCGGGAGTGAATGTGGTACAATCGCTGGGCCCCGTACGGGTGAATTGTGAGATCTCACATATATTGGAGAGAGGAAAGAGTGCTAGCAAGGACATTGGGCTCCCAAGGAGGATGGATTGTTAGATCTCAAATTCATTGAAGAGGGGGGTGTGAAAACCTCTCCCTAGCCGCTCACATTTTAAAAACCTTTTGGGAAAGTCTGAAAAGGAAAGCGCAAAGAGGATTGGATTGTCACAAATGGTATCAGAGTAAGAAACTGGGTGGTATGCCAGTGAGAAAGCTGAAACTCAAAGAGGGTGGATTGTGAGATCCCACATCGATTGGAGAGAGGAACGAGTGCCAGCGAGGATGCTGGGGCACGAAAAGGGGTAGATTGTGAGATCCGACATTGATTGGAGAGAGGAACGAGTATCAGCAAGGATGCTGGGCCTCAAAGGGGGGTGATTGTGAGTTCCCACATCGATTGAAGAGAGGAATGAGTGCTAGTGAGGATGATGGGTCCGGAAGGAGGGCGGATTGTGAGATCCAACATTTGTTGGAGACGGAAACAAAACATTCTTTATAAGGGTGTGGAAACCGTAAGAACTTAAGGGGAAGTTTGAAAGGAAAAGCCTAAAGAGATAATATCTGCTAGCGGTGAGCTTGGGCTGTTACATATACTAAGTTAAAATGAAGGTTAGTCTATGGCCCTCTGATAAGTATCATAGTGTTCCAAGTGTTTCAGCTAGATCTATTACACGATCCAAGACCAAAATTATTCAATAAGCATTCATTCTTCATCGTCAAAATTGAATAGGCTCGATTCAACCTCCATTCCATGTGATACAAGTTGATTCGATTAAGGAATGACCATTTAGTGGGCATTTGAACAATTGAAAGTTTGTTTTGTGGAAAGACTATAAATACCCACAAATTATTATGTAAAAGGCAGATTTTGATGAATGAAATTTAACTCTCAAATTGGGACTTTCATCCTTAGAACTTTGAGCATCATCTTTGTCATTTCTAAGTTTCATGTCGTTCTTGCTGTAGATTGCATCTGAGTCATTCAATCAAGCCTTGATCAAGTTCAATTGTGGAGTGACTTAACTTGGAACAATGTATCAAATCGTGGTTCTAGATCTTTGATCTTAAGAAGTAATCTACTTTTAGCCTCATCTTTTGGCTGTTCCAAATTTTGTATAGGAAGAGTTAATTTCTTTGATTCAAGGGTTTTGTATTCAACAAAAACTTCGATGGTTGGGCTTAGATTATGATTGTCTTATCACCACGCTCCAAAGTTCGCTCCCATCCACGACCAACTCCAAGCCTGAAAAAAAAATGTAAACATGGAGTGAATAAAAAGTCAATAAGTAGCCTACTTGTAGGCTCTTAATGGCAACCTTAAGCTAGGATGTTATCTTTTATTGTGTCTTCAGGGTCTTGGCACTTAGAGCTTATAATCTTACCTGTCACTTACTGATACTAAAAACTTTTCTCTAAAGTAATCTTTAGTTCTCTTCCCTTAAACACATGAGTGGTGCTATCACGATCATCTCATCCAGATTGTAAATTCAGATGCATGTATCTCATCTAAGTAAGGGAAATAGGAGACCATCCTCATCATCTTGCTCATGATACATAGTGTAGGGCATCCCACATAAAAAAAGAATAGGGGCATTATCGCACACCGCGTGATGGGAGATAACAGTCACTTTTGGGTTTGAATCCTAGCAACTTATTTACCATGATATTCAATTGATCCTAGGTTGTAACGATCCTAAATTTTCACATACACAGAGTCGCTACTAACGTCTCATGCTCATCTATAATGCGGAAATATAAGTCTTACATGAACAGAATTGATAACGTAAACTTCAAAAAAACGTTTAAAACAACCTCTTCTCTGGAAAACACAGCCATGGTCTTACGTGTTTAAATATGAAATACTGAAATTTAGAGAAAACAAAAACAAATACAAAATAATTTAAAACAATGAAATGCAAAACAACCTATTCTAACTTAAGACTAGAAATTTAAATATGAATCTACCCTATGCACGTGCCACAGTCTCTGCTCGCGATGCCGCCGTCCTCCGTACAAGTGCGCCTTGCCTTTACCTGAAAAATGATGTGGCACACGGCCTGAGTATTTCAAAGAATACTCAGTAAGTGGCCCCGCTATAGGGGCCATGCAAATGCAAACACATGCAATCATGATTTAGGGACCTATCTCTAATCATCTTAGGGGTGGCCTCCAGTCTCGGACAAATTGGATGTGTAGTACTTCCCTACACACGACTCACACGTGTGAGTGTGAATCCCCAGGGCGCTCGCACACCCCCTGGACCCTCTGGTCAAGCTAATCTGTAGCGACGTCCGGAGGGCAGCGGAACCCCATAGTGTCATGCGCCTCATGAACACCCTCATCTGTGTGCGTTCGCACCTGTGCGCATTCGCGCTCATCATACGGTGCGCGTCCGCACTCATCATCTCTAGGGGAAGTAGCCCTATGCTTATGAACATACAATATGCATGAGTCCCTCTAAATCCATCATAATGTCTGTTCTGACACAACCCTCTAGTCTCATCTCTTTGTTACTCTAGGTAACAGATACTCGTGGATATTTATATTAATATCATTTTCACGCTCTTAGGGTTGTGTCCTATGTCGATCTAACGACATGATGCAATATGGCACTCATCATCATATAGCATGCTCAATATGGAAAACATCATCATATTAAGGTAAACGTCACGCAATCATCATACTCATCATATTGCCACAAAGTACATCAAACATATCAAGTACGACATACTTCAAAATATATATATACTGAGCACATCATCAAGTATCGTAACTCACACATCATCATAACTCATACATCATCATAACTCACATACCGCATTGTATGATATAGTTCATACATCATCGTAACTCATACAATTTTTAGTCTATCCTGTAGTAAGACCACTTACCTGGTTGGCCTTAGCCGAAGTATTCCCTAATTTAATTAACGTAAGCTCTCGTTCCTCGTGAGCTGCTCTAAAGGTTGCTAGAGTTCGCTTCATATCGAACCGTTCGTCACCTTTCGTTAGCATTTCACATTTTAATTAATAATCCAATTAACAATGTGAAATACAGCTCTAAAACGGTCTCAGTAAAAATCGAATTCCACGTTTTCATTGTTTCTAAATTTTGGTTGGGTAGTAAAACTTAAATTGAAAACATGTCAATATTATTTCATGGTGCTTCAATCATTCAATCCAACTATGGTTTGTTATAATATTATATTCTCTTGTTACAAATAATAATAATTTCTCACCTCTTCCATTTTCCTTCTCGCTGTTGTACCACTTTTGTTTCTCCTCTCTCTGTCTTCTTTTTCTTTCATACGAATGACTATGCAATTATAAAATAATATTCAATCAATTCTGTTTTCTTGTTACTAGTATGACTATCAATTAACAGAAGCCATTTTCAATCTTTTTTTTCTTCTCTTTCCTAAAAACTACTCTCGTTAACAAAGCCATTTGCTATTCTATTTTCTTCTATCTTTTATCTCTTTCCTAAAAACTAAACAGAAGCTATTTTCAATCTATTATGTTTTCTCCTCTCTCCGAAATGACTGTCCAATTCGAGAAGTCATTTTCAATCTATTTTAATTTTACTCAGTAGAAAGGCTTATGCATCCATCAATTATGATTTTATTCTCTCTCCTAAAAATGATGATTCAATTTAGATGTAATTAACAAAGCCATTTTCAATCCATTTTGATTTTCTATCGGATATCAAAAAATTTAAATAATTTAAAAAGAGATCTAACATAACTTTTCTATCTCTGCCAAAAGATAAAAGAAAAGAAGATCTAACTTACCGATTACTTTTCCATCTCTTTCCATTCCTATTAAATCTGCTTGAACTGAAGGCCATCTCCAATTTTCTCTCCCAAAATCTGTGATCTTTCCTCTGTTTCTTTCTCTGATTTTTCCCTTCTCAAAATCTACCATTTTTTGTTTCTGTTTCGTTTTTTTTTTCCATATCATTTTGTAGTTGTAGGAGGTGTCGGGGAGATATTTGGGGAAGGTGGAGAGAGAGAGTGATAATTTACTTTTTTTTTTTATTTTTTTTTTAATTATTATTTACTTATTCTTATTATTATCTCTTTTTTTTTCTTTTTTTTTTCGGGTCGTTACATTATCTACCCCTAAAAAAAACTTTCGTCCTCGAAAGTCTCAAACTCTTGTACTAGCTCGGGGTATTTTTCTCTTATTTTGTCGTCACTCTCCCACATGGCTTCCTCGCTGTGGTCATTCCGCCCTAATACCTTAACGAACGCAATATTCCTGTTGCTTAAGGTTTTTACTTCTCTAGCTAAGATTTTTACTAGTTTTTCCTCGTAGCTCAGATCTTCATTGAGTTGGAGTGGTTCGTAGTCTATTTCATGGATAGGGTCCGTAATGTACTTCCTCAGCCTCAACATGTGAAATACATCGTGTACTCCTATGTGGGCTAGAGGTAGGGCTAACTTATACGCTACTTGACCAACTCGCTCTAGGATCTCGAATGGTCCAATGAATTTAGGACTTAACTTGCCCTTACGTCTGAACCTCAAGAATACTGGGTCTCCTATCTCAAACTCCAGGCTTCTATGCCTTACATTGGCATAGCTTTTCTGTCTACTTTGAACGGTACGCATCCTCGCTCGAATTTTCTAGACAGCCTCATTGGTGAGTCAAACCATCTTGGGTCCTACTAACTCTCTCTCGCCTACTTCGTCCCAACATAGTGGGGACCTACACCGTTTTCCATACAGAGCCTCAAACGGTGTCATTCCAATAGTTGCTTGGAAGCTATTATTATACGAGAATTCCATCAGGTGGAGTTTGGAATCCCAACTTCCCTTAAAATCTAGTACTCAAGCGCATAACATGTCCTCTAGAATTTTGTTTAAACACTCCGTTTGTCCATCTGTTTGGGGGTGAAAGGCGGTACTAAAGTTGAGGCGGGTACCCAACGCTTATTGAAGTTTGAGCTAGAACGCTGATGTAAAGCGTGGGTCCCGATCCAACACTATAGATACTGGGACTCCATGTAGTCTTACTACTTCTTTCACATACAGCTTTGCCCAATTGTCAACTGTATATGTAGCTTTCCCAGGCAGGAAGTGTGTCGACTTGGTCAACCTATCGCCAACTACCCGATCATTGTATAGCCTTTAAGCATTTTGGGTAATCCTACTATGAAGTCCATTGCTATGCTTTCCCACTTCCACTCTAGTATGCTTAGGGGTTGCAACAACCCCGTCGCCTTTTATCTAGGAGCTTTCACTTGTTGACAAACTAAGCACTTGCTCACAAACTCGGCCACATCCCTCTTCATGCTCTTCCATCGAAAGTGTTGTTTTAAATTCATCTTTGTATCTCCTTGGTGCATGACAAATGGCAAGTTGTGACCTTCGTTAGTATTTCTTTCCTTAGCTCCTCTATTGTCGAGACATATAGGCGTCCCTGATACAATAGCCCTTCATCTGAGGTCTTTGAGAATCCATTACTAGACTCTCAGCTAGCTGGCTTAAGACTTTCTGTAGGTTTGGATCCTCTCGTTGGGAGGTAACCATTCTTTGCCTAAGTGTAGGTTGCACTGTAAGTCGGGCCAGTTGTGCCATGACTCTCTCGGTCGCTACAACTATGTTGGCTTCCTCAAATTTTCTTCGTACCCTTACTTCCCTCGTAATGAGGGCCGAAGAGTGGGCCACCTTTCTACTCAAAGCGTCTGCGACCACATTTGCTTTTCCAGGGTGGTACTGGATATCTACATCGAGTCCTTCACCAATTCTAACCACATTCTCTGTCTCATATTTAACTCTTTCTGGGTGAAGAAATATATAAAATCTTGTGGTCGGTTAAACTTTGAATTTTCTCTCCATACAAGTAGTGTCACCAAATTTTCAGCGCGAACACTACAGCGGCCAACTCCAGATCGTGGGTAGGGTAATTATCTTCGTATTCTTTTAGTTGATGGGACACGTATGCAACAACTTTAACGTGTTGCATTAAAACACATCCTAGTCCATTCTTTGAAGGCATCACTATAGATTACGTACTCTTCTGAGATCTTGGGAATCGTGAATACCGGGACGGTTACCAATCTCTATTTTAGGTTTTGGAAGCTTGCCTCACAAGCATCATTTCATATAAATGGTACCCCTTTTCTCGTTAGCTGTGTCAAAGGCGAGGCTATTCTAGCGAAGTCCTACACGAACCTTCGATAGTATCTCGCTAGTCCCAAGAAACTCTGTACTGATGTTACTGAAGTTGGGCGTTCCTACTTCGTGATCGCTTTGACCTTAGTAGGACCTATGGATACTCCACCCTTTGTCGCCACGTATCCTAAGAAAGAGACTTATCGTAACCAAAATTCACACTTTGAGAACTTGGCATACAACTTGTTCTCTCTTAGGGTGGCTAGGACTTTTTAGAGGTGTTCCTGGTGTTCCAAGTCTGTTTTTTAGTACACTAGGATGTCATTAATGAGCACGATCACAAAAGTGTCTAGACAGTCCTTGAACACTCGGTTCATTAACTCCATTAACACAGCTAAAGCATTGGTGAGGCTAAATGACATACCATGAACTTATAGCGATCATACCTTGTCCTAAATGCTGTCTTTGGTGCGTCTTTTTCTTTACTCTTTATTTAATGACAACCTGACCGCAGGTCTATCTTAGAAAATATTGTTGCTTCTCTTAGTTGATCGAATAAGTCTTCTATTCTAGGCAGAGGGTATTTGTTCTTTATGGTTCTCTTATTTAACTCTCTGTAATCGATGCACAAACGCATCGATCCATCTTTCTTCTGAACAAACAACACTGGCGCACCCTAGGGGAATATGCTAGGTCGAATGAACCGTTTATCCCGTAAGTCTTGTAATTGCACCTTGAGTTCTTTCAAGTCTGCTAGCGCCATGCGATAGGGTGCTTTAGAAATAGGCCCAGTTCCCCGCTCGAGTTCGATGATGAAGTCGACTGCTCGGTAAGGGGGTATTCCCGGTAGGTCATCCGGATACACATTTGGGAACTCATTTACGATGAACATGTTTTCTAGAGTCTTTTCTTTTCCTCTTACATCTATGGCACATGCTAATATAGTTCAACCGCCTTGTTGGACTAATCTCTTTGCTTTCATCATCGAGACTACCTTTCGGGTAGCCCCGGCATTTGTGCCTTTAAATTTAAAGCTAGGTCCCACTGATGGTGAGAATATCACTTTTGTTTTTGCGACATTCAATAATAGCATGGGTTGCAGCTAGTCAATCCATGCCTAGTACTACATCGAAGTCGGTCATCTTTACTACTAGTAGGACTATGCTTAGAGTTTGGTCGGCTACTATTGCTTGGTCATTCTTTACTCTATCCTTAGTTACTGCGTCTACCCTCTCAGGGGCTGCTTTCCGACCATACATACAATAAGGGTTCTAATTCAAACCCTGTCTCTGATCCCTCTCGAGGTGGGCTCTCTTCAGTCTCACCTCGTCCTCTATCTCTAATAGGAGGTCGTCCTCTTCCTCGTCTTACTCTTTCGCATGGTCTGGGCAGCATGGTTCTAGAAACCAAGATAGCATCTCTTAAGTCTAAGGCTCATTACCTATGAAATTATGCTATGCATCACATCTACTAAGTTCACATCATATTGCAAACAAAATCACTCAGCATACAACACATCACATCATGCTCTTAAATAAATACGTGAAATATCACAACAATTTCAATAACATTAACATAAAAATGCATGCAAGTTTGAAAACGTTTCTTTTTTTTTTCTTATCTTGTGCAAGGCATACCTGACGGTGACAGGGCATCAACGTTGGGACCATGGAACGTGCCAAGCCTACATTGTAGGCTAGTCTACAGAATCTAAAACCTAGAGCTCTAATACCAACTGTAATGACCCTAAATTTCCACATATTCAGAGTCGCTACTAACGTCTCATGCTCTTCTATAATGCGGAAATATATGTCTTACATGAACATAATTGATAACGTAAACTTCAGAAAAACGTTTAAAACAACCTCTTCTCTGGAAAACACAGCCATGGTCTAACGTGTTTAAATATGAAATACTGATGTTTAGAGAAAACAAAAACAAATACAAAATAATTTAAAACAATGAAATGCAAAACAACCTATTCTAACTTAAGACTAGAAATTTAAATTAATCTACCCTATGCACGTGCCACAGTCTTTGCTCGCGATGCCGCCGTCCTCCGTACAAGTGCGCCTTGCCTTTACCTGAAAAATGATGTGGCACACGGCCTGAGTATTTCAAAGAATACTCAGTAAGTGGCCCCGCTATAGGGGCCATGCAAACATATGCAATCATGATTTAGGGACCTATCTCTAATCATCTTAGGGGTGGCCTCTAGTCTCGGACAAATTGGATGTGTAGTACTTCCCTACACACGACTCACACGTGCGAGTGTGAATCCCCAGGGCGCTCGCACACCCCCTGGACCCTCTGGTCAAGCTAATCTGTAGCGACGTCCGGAGGTCAGCGGAACCCCATAGTGTCATGCGCCTCATGAACACCCTTATCTATGTGCGTTCGCACCTGTGCGCATTCGCGCTCATCATACGGTGCGCGTCCGCACTCATCATCTCTAGGGGAAGTAGCCATATGCTTATGAACATACAATATGCATGAGGTCCCTCTAAATCCATCATAATGTCTCTTTTGACACAACCCTCTAGTCTCATCTCTTTCTTTCTCTTATTTTTCCCTTCTCAAAATCGGCCATTTCTTGTTTCTGTTTCGTTTTTTTTTTTTTCAGATCATTTTGCAGTTGTAGGAGGTGTCGGGGAGATATTTGGTGAAGGTGGAGAGAGAGAGTGATAATTTACTCTTTTTTTTTTTTATAATTATTATTTACTTATTCTTATTATTATCTCTTTTTTTTCTTTTTTTTTCTTTTATTTTTTTTCGGGTTGTTACATAGGTATTCTAAGAACATGGTCTATAAATGAACATAGGCTTATACATTATATCATAGAGTAGCATCAAAACTCATTAGTTTTTAATTTAGGTAAACATTAAAGAACAACCTAACGTGATTCGATGGGCGTGAAAACTTACTAGTAACTTGATAACCCCCTTTCAAGGTCGTCTATACAGTTCCATGTTACTTAATGTCTCAAAAGTTGTAAAACGAGGCTATTTTGGGTGAATGGCATTATGGTCATTTTAAACCTCCTCTCAGTTTACCATCTTAGGAATATTCAATGGCTACCAAATTTCATACGTTGGTTTAACTCAGAATAATATGTCGAGTATTAAAATTTTATAAGAAGCGGAGCTTATTTATGGGGTTAATTTAATGTTACTTAATTTATTAGCAAAACGTCTAGTTTTTCCCTTACCTCACGATTCTTAATATTTTTCTTTCATGTACCATTAATTCACATTTGACTTAGGGTATTATATTTAAATTCAAGTGATTTCCATACGTATTTTCTAAGAAAGCTTCTTGTGTTCGATTTTCTCCAAATTTTCTTTGGCAACTTCCTTAATGAGTCTTGTTTGAGCCGTGGGTAGCAAATGGGTCACCAACCGAAAGGAATGATGGGCTGTGGGTTGTCTGTAGTGATGGGTTGCCGAAGTTCAAACCAAATCTGACCATATCCCGTTGTCTTCTTCGCCTGATTCACGAGTCTTTCTGTCTACCTTTCTCTTTCTTCTGGAGACCTTTTGACTCCATTTTTTCTGTCACTCCTCCATTTAGATCTCAACTATGGTGAGTTCCTATTGGCTTGCCTTACGCTCCCACGTCGTTGTACTGTCTTGTACGCATCTACACAATGCCACTATCTTTGTACCTTAGTATTAACAAATTTTAAGTTTGCTGACAGTGAAAAAAAGTGCAAGGCACAATGTGAATGCGAGTATCTTATCATGGGTATGGTTGGATTCATGTGAGAAGGTAACCCTAATCCAAACCCCAATGATCCAAGCTTTTGTTGAAGCAAGAACCCTTGAATAAATGAAATTAACACCTCCTTATACAAAATTCCTATCAACCAAAAGATAAGGCTAGAATTAGATTATTAAGAACGAAGATCTAGAAGCAAGATTTGGAACCTTGTTCTAAATTGAGTCACTCCACAATCCAACCTAACCAAGGCTTGATTGAATGGCTCAAATGAAATCTACAACAAGAATTGCTTGAAACTTAGAAATGGCAAGGATGATGCTCGGATTTCTAAGGGTGAAAGTCTCAATTTGAGATCTCAATTTCATTCGTTCACACTCTAATTTTATTTACCGTCTCTCCACAAAAGAAGTTAGTGGTAGTGATTCAATCATGATCCCCTTCTAAATCCCCACAAAGGACGAGGTCAATTTGACCATTACAAACTTTATGAAATTAAAAATAATAAATAATGTTTTCTAACAACTCATAAAATGATGCTTGCAACTTCATTCGCTCTTCAATCGTGCAAATATTCACTTCTAAAGCTCCAAATGGTCATTCTTCAATTCAATCACCTTGTAACACATGAAATGATGGTTGAACCGAGTCTATCCAATTTTGTAAATGAAGTATGAATGCTTGTTGAATCTTGTTGGCCTTAGATGGTGTAATAGATACAGTTGGAACATTTGGAACACCGTGATTCTTATCATCATGGGCTGAAAAAGAATAGTAGAATAATTGGACAAAGAAAATACTTCTTTAAGTGCCTTTTTAACCATATTTATGATGGTTGGGTTGAATAAGAATGGTAGAATAATTGTAAACTGATCTAATATATTAATTGATTTTAATATCTTGAACCCCATCAAATACAAAACTAAAAAAAGAAGGGAGAACTCATCAATCATTTTCAAAGTTTTTAAAATATATAAAGATACTATTTATTTTATTAAGTTTAGAGATTTATTACACACAAATTTTGTAAATATTTTTGGTCCCATGGTCTAGTGATTAGGACATTGAACTTTGAATTTAGTAACATAAGCTCAAATCTCGACCTATTTTATGTTTGTGAGTAGTAATTTAAAGTTTATTCTTTTTTCTTCCAAATCTTATTATCAACAAATTCCATTACTAAAAGTAAGAGTGAAACAAGTGAGAAAGTATCTTAATATAAATATAAGGAGGAAATTCCTCCATTTTCCTAGATTTCAATACTCTCTTTCTTTATTAAAAAAAAAGTAATGATTATACATTCAATAAAACAATATTTTGTTTTATTTTGGTGTAAGAGGTCCCGAGTTCAATTCTTGAAATGCCCCTCTAAGTTAACGTCAATGGCCCTTCTCAATATTACGAGTAACTTTAATGACGGATCTGTGGCCATAAACGGATTCCTCGTAATTGGAATCGAAGCATGTTTGTTGACTTTGATGGATTTGCATTTAAGACTATCAATAGTCACCGATCCAGTTGGACTAAACAAAATAGGTTTTTTTGACTGACGTTAATCCAATTGAACTAAATTTCCTTTTTTTTTCCTCTCAATTTAAACTTTCGGACTCATTTTGCCGTGATTTCATGACAATTCGACTCAATTTATGACCCAATAGAAAATTTGAAAATTATTGAAGGCCGAACCAAGTTCAAGAAGTCAACATACAAACAAATAGACAAATGGAAGTTTATGCAAGAAATACTTAGAGGAGGCATTAGGATTGGGCATATGATGATTTGGCATGAATAATGAACAAATTGAGCATGAGATTTGATAGCTAAGGCTAGGAAACTCGAGTATTTGAGTGATTTAGCCAATGATATGATTAAGAGTCTTCCGCATATATGAATCAAACTCTAAGGTTGATTTGTTGAAGACCATAGCATGAATTGTATGATAATTTTGTGATTTATTGAGCAGGTGAGCTTGATTATGCCTTGTTGTCCATAGATTTGCCTGATGAGAGGGTTAAGAACAAGGTTATGCCAACTTTATTTTTCCCTGGATATATGTTACATGCCCTAAAGTAAATTAATGACTTATGGTTGAGTTAAAAAATAGTTAGTTGGCAGGGACATTAACCAATTAGGTGGGAGAGAATGTCACAGCCATGCTCGTCCAGGACATGTTTCCAATGTCACGCCAAGCCCTTTATTTGATTTCATATTATATTGTCTTACTATTGTATTTTCTGTTGTATTATTGTTCCGTGAAATCATATCTAAACTGTTCAGACCTAAATCGCCTCAAAATGTACTATAGGGAGATGTGCCTAGTCATCAACTCTCCCTCCCCAGAATTTGTATGATTGTTCGAAGAAATAACGTCAACGCCTGTCAGACCTGAATTGCCTTAAAATGTACTATAGGGAGTGCAAGTAATCGTCAATTCTTACTACCCTCGTGTTACTTTTCTCATTTATAGCCTATAACATTGCTTTGAAAGCCTTTTTTCAATCTTGCTTTCAAACTCTCTTTCAAAAATCTCTCTACCGTCGTTTTCTAAAACCTTCTTCTCAAAATTTGGCTAGAGACTTCAACATAGGTTGCCCGGCTGTAGGCGATGTGAATCCGAATTGGCTTTCCAAAAGTGACTTAAATATTTAACATCCCTATCACTAACAATGATTCCAGGGATTCCACGTAATCTTACTACTTCCCTAAAGAATAAACCAGCAACATGCTTTGCATCATTAGTCTTGTTGCATGCAATAAAATGAATCATTTTACTAAATCGGTCTACCACAACAAAAATACTATCACCCTTTTTAGTGTGTTGCAAACAAAGAACAAAATCCATAAATATATTAGTCCAAAGTTTGTTAGGGCAATATACAATCCATTTGGTTGATTTAGCTTCTTTGCATTTAAACACATTGGCTACAAAAAATTATTAACATCATGCTTCATTTTCGGCCAAAAGAAGTGTCTATGTAACATATTATAAGTTTTATATATCCCAAAATGTCTCATTATGCCATGTGTGCTCCTCTTCAAGCAAAGCTCTTATAGAGCATTTAGGAATACACAACTTGCTTTTCCTAAAAGCAAATCTTCTACCATAAAGTTTGTTTTGACCCGTAAGATACTTCAAGCTTTCATGATCAGAGTGGATACATATTTCTCTATGCCATAAGTAGTGTTGTCACACCTGCCATGTGCGAACCAAAGCAAACAAGTCTTTATCATAGTAGGATAGTTCAATGCTACAACATTTAGTTTTTCACTAAAATACACCAAAGATTTTTCTTCTTGCATAAAACAGCACTTATGCATAAACCACTCATCACATTCCATCTCAAAAGTTTTATGAAGGTCAGGAAAAACAAGTAATGATACATTATTAATTTCTTCTTAAGTACATTGAAGGCATTCTCTTGCATCTTTTCCCATTTAAAAACATTCTTTTTTCACTCCATCCTTCAAGGGTGCTAAAACTTTTTATAAATCTATTATAAAAGCTAACTCACTCATGAAAACTCCAAACTTCACTTACATTTTTTTTTTTTTTTGTTGGCAAATCCCTAATGATTTTATCTCTTTATCTACTCTTATTAAAATTAGCATGAAATTTCTATGACTTAACATGCTATACATACTCAAGCAAAGATTTCGAATAAATTAAAATATCATCAAAATACACAACAACATGCATTCCCAAATATTCTCTCAAAACAGTATTCATTAAATGCATAAATGCACTAGGAGCATCAGTTAACCCAAAAGGCATAACTAGCCATTCATACCATCCAAACTTACTTTTGAAAATTGTTTTCCATTCATATCCTACATGTATTCTAATTTGATGATATCCAGATTTCAAAACAATCTTTATAAATAAACACGAACCATGCAATTCATCAAACATATCGTATAGCCTAGGAATAGAATGTCAATATTGTATTACGAGGGAAGTAGGGGTACAAAGAAAATTCGAGGGAGCCAACATAGTTGTAGCGACCAAGAGAGTCATGGCACAACTGGCCTGACTTACAGTGCAACCTACACTTAGGCAAAGAATGGTTACCTCCCAACGAGAGGATCCAAACCTACAGAAAGTCCTAAGCCAGCTAGCTGAGAGTCTAGTAAATGGATCCTCGAAGACCTCAGATGAAGGGTTATTGTATCAGGGACGCTTATATGTCTCAACAATAGAGGAGCTAGGGAAAGAAATACTGACGAAGCTCACAACTCGTCATTTGCCATGCACCCAGGAGGTACTAAGATGTACCAAGATTTAAAACAACACTTCTGGTGGAAGAGCATGAAGAGGGACATGGCCGAGTTTGTGAGCAAGTGCTTAGTTTGTCAACAAGTGAAAGCTCCTAGATAAAAGGCGGCGGGTTTGATGCATCCTCTAAGCATACTAGAGTGGAAGTGGGGAAACATAGCAATGGACTTCATAGTAGGATTACCCAAAACGCACAAAGCATATACGATGATCTGGGTAGTTGTCGATAGGTTGACCAAGTTGGCACACTTCCTACCTGGGAAACCTACATATATAGTTGACAATTGCGCACAACTGTATGTGAAAGAAATAGTAAGACTACATGAAGTCCCAGTGTCTATAGTGTCGAATCGGGATTCACGCTTTACGTCAGCGTTTTGGCGCGGACATAAAAAAAAAGCACTAGGTACCCGCCTCGACTGTAGTACCGCCTTCCACCCCCAAATAGATGGACAAACGGAGTGTTTAAACCAAATTCTAGAGGACATGTTACGCGCTTGCGTACTAGATTTTAAGAGAAGTTGGGATTCCATACTCCACCTCATGAAATTCTCGTATAATAACAACTTCCAAGGCACTATTGGTATGACACCGTTTGAGGCCTTGTATGGGAAACGGTGTAGGTCCCCACTATGTTGGGACGAAGTAGGCGAAAGAGAGTTAGTAGGACCCGAGCTGGTTCGACTCACCAATGAGGCTGTTAAGAAAAATTCGAGCGAGGATGCGTATCGCGAAAAGTCGACAGAAAAGCTACACCGATGTAAGGCGTAGAAGCTTAGAGTTCGAGACAAGGGGCCTAGTATTCCTCAGGGTGGCACCTATTTAAGGTGTCTGGAGGTTCGGACGTACGGGCAAGTTAAGTCCTAAATTCATTGGACCATTCGAGATCCTAGAGCGAGTTGGTCCAGTAGTGTATAAGTTAGCACTACCTCTAGCCCACTTAGGAGTACACGATGCATTTCATGTGTCGATGCTGAGGAAGTACATTACGAACCCTATCCATGTAATAGACTATGAACCACTCCAACTCAATGAAGATTTGAGTTATGAGGAAAAATCAATAAGAATCTTAGCAAGAGAAGTAAAACCGTTATGCTACAGAAACATTGCGTTCATTAAGGTGTTGTGGCGAAATCACCACACTGAAGAGGCCACGTGGGAGTGTAAGGACGAAATAAAAGAAAAATTCCCTGAGTTAGTATACGAGTTGGAGAATTTCGAGGACGAAAGTTCTTTTTAGGGGTAGATAATGTAACGTCCCGTTAGGTTTAATATATATATATATATGTGTGTGTGTATTAAAATAAAAATAACAAAATAAAGAAAAGAAAAAAAAACTGACCACCTCCTTTACTCTCTCTGTCCATCCCCTAAAATATCTCCTTCATTTAGTATCAATAATTCACCAAAAACAGAAATAGAAAGAAAATATTTTTCTGGAGGAAAAAAATGCATATAATGGAGAGAGGGTTATACACTAATGGAGAGATCGGGAAGGAAGGCAGATAATGGAGAGATGGTAGGCAGAAGAGAGAGATGTCATTTGAAAATGTTAGTATTCATATTTACCTTTTCCTTTCTAAAGGATATTAGCAATTATTTAGATCTGAGTTAGAAATTTAGAAATTATCCGTGAATGATCTGAATTAGAAATTATCTATCCTAGCCAGAGTACATTAAAATTGGTCCAGGAATAGATAAATAAGAAAGAGAGGAAGATAGAGAGATAAGAAAGAGAGGAAGATAGGGAAAAGAAAGATCTGGAAGACATATTCAAATAAAAAGAAAGAACAAGATTTGGAAAACACGATGAAAATGAAGATCTGTAAAACATATTCAAATAAAAAAAAAACTAAGATTTGGAAAACTGGATTAGAAGGAAGATAGGGAAAAGGAAGATTTGGAAAACATATTCAAATAAAAAAAAATAAAAAAAACTTGGCCAACAGGAAGATCTGTAAAACATATTCAAATTAAAAAAAACCTAAGATTTGGGAATAGTAAAGCCAAAGAAAAAAAAATCTGGGAATAAAATTAAATGCGGAACAAAATTAAACTATTTAGATATAGGAGTAAAATTAAACCCCTTGGAATAAACGGCTTACAAGAATTATAAAGAATTATAGAGAGTGATTAAAAGAATTAGATTTAAATTGCTTAAAATAATTAGATATGGACGTAGAATTGAAGGACTCAAAAGAATTAGAGTTCAAAAAAAAAAAAAAAAAAAAGATTTTAGGAAAGAAAAGAAAATTAGAACGGGTTGAAAATAGCAAGTACTGTTCAAATACTGTAAAATATATGAAATAAGTGAGGGAAGGAAAATGGAAAATATGAGAAATTATTATATTTGTATCTATAGGATATAACATTAAAGGTTGAATTATACAAGCCACTTGAAATATTAATAATATTGACATATTATTAATATAAGTTTTAAGTTTTATTGTTCTATATCATTTAGAAACAATGAAAACATGGAATTCGATTTTTATTGTGACCGTTTAGAGCCGTATTTCACACGGTTTGTTAGATTATTAATTAAAATGTGAAATACTAACAAAAGGTGACGAACGATGTGATAGGAAGCAAACCTTGGCAACATTTGGTGTAGTTCTGGAGGAACGGGAGCTTACGTTAAATAAATTAGGGAATACTTCGGCTAAGGCTAACTAGGTAAGTGGCCTTACTATAGGATAGGCTAAAAATTGTATGAGTTACGATGTTGTATGAACTATGTCGTACGATGCGGTATATGAGTTATGATGATGTATGACTTATGATGATGTGTGGGTTATGATACCTGATGATGTGCTCAGTATATATATATTTTGATGAATGTCGTACTTGATATGTTTGATACACTTTGTGGCAATATGATGAGTATGATGATTGCGTGACGTTTACCTTAATATGATGATGTTTTCCATATTGAGCATGTCATATGATGATGAGTGCCATATTGCATCATGTTGTTAGATCGACATAGGACACAACCCTAAGAGCGTGAAAATTATATTAATATAAATATCCACGAGTATGTGTTACCTAGAGTAACAAAGAGATGAGACTAGAGGGTTGTGTCAGAAGAGACATTATGATGAATTTAGAGGGACCTCATGCATATTGTATGTTCATAAGCATAGGGCTACTTCCCCTAGAGATGATGAGTGCAGACGCACACCGTATGATGAGCGCGTATGCGCACAGGTGCGAAAGCACACAGATGAGGGTGTTCATGAGGTGCATGACACTATGGGGTTCCGCTGACCTCCGGAAGTCGCTACAGATTAGCTTGACCAGAGGGTCCAGGGGGTGTGCGAGCGCCCTGGGGATTCACACTCGCACGTGTGAGTCGTGGGTAGGGAAGTGATTGCATGTGTTTGCATTTGCATGGCCCCTATAGTGGGGCCACTTACTAAGTATTCTTTGAAATACTCAGGCCGTGTGCCACATCGTTTTTCAGGTAAAGGGCAAGGCGCACTTGTACGGAGGACGGCGGCATCGCGAGCAGAGACTGTGGCACGTGCATAGGGTAGATTCATATTTAAATTTCTAGTCTTAAGTTAGATTAGGTTGTTTTGCATTTCATTGTTTTAAATTATTTTGTATTTGTTTTTGTTTTCTCTAAATTTCAGTATTTCATATTTAAACACGTAAGACCATGACTGTGTTTTCCAGAGAAGAAGTTGTTTTAAACGTTTTTTTTTTTTTGAAGTTTACGTTATCAATTATGTTTATGTAAGAGGTATATTTCCGCATTATAGATGAGCATGAGACATTAGTAGCGACTCTGAGTGTGTGAAAATTTAGGGTCGTTATACATACACATGAGATTTCGACAAACAAATTTAATTCATGGAATGAAATTTAATTTGTATACTTTAATTTCTTTCAATATGCACAAGTGACTCGAATCGCTTATTCTCAACAAGTTGATTTTGCAAGTCGGGTGTAATAGCCCAAAAATAAATAAAGAAATAAATAAATAAAAATAATTATAAAAAATAGTTAAAATAATAATAATAATTAATCAATTAATTAATTTAAATTTAAATTTAAATTTAAAAAAAAATATTTACCCACTTCTCTCAGCTAAACCTCTCATCCCTTCCCACAATTATCTCTCCTCAACAGGCGGTAAAAAAAAACAACAGAAAAACAGCAATGGTCAGATTTGAGGAGAAGTAAAATGGGCTTTCAACATATTTCAGATTTAGAGATTTTTGTCCGTTATTACGGTAGATTCGTATTTCAGATTTCCTTTTTCTTTTATAGTTATGGTTATAAGAAATTAATTTAGGATCAAATCTTCCTTGATATTTTAACCGGTCCTGTAATAATCCGATCCCATATCCAATTGATTAGATTTTTGTTACCATTTTAAGTTATATGAAATAAGGTTATAAAGTTAGATTCAATAAAATTTTGGTTGGTAGATCTATAAACTAGAAGATCGTAGTCAAACAATCAACTTACAATTGTACTTACAATTGACCACTAATACCTGTTTACACAATTGAAAAACCTATTAGATTCAATAAAATTTTGGTTGGCAGGTCTATAAACTAGAAGATCGTAGCCAAACAATCAACTTACAATTGTACTTACAGTTGGCCAGTAATATCTGTTTACACAATTGAAAAACCTATTTACAGAATGTATTTACAAAATGAAAATAATTAGAGAGAGAGAGGGAGATTGAGGAAAGATTTGTTGAACAGTATTTAAGAATAAAACAGGAAATATTAAAGGGTAGTGAGCTCCTTTAAATTTTGTCTAACACGAAATATCATAATTATACGATGGCCAATGTAAATTAGAGAAATAATTTTACAGAGTTCAAACTTGAAACTGATGTCATGAGCTCATATAGGTTGACTCGGATTTCAAAGGACGGAATCGAACTTTCATTAGAGATATATTTGTGACAATGACTTAAGCTAGCGAGGTAAGTGACCTTACTATCAGCATGGTTATATTTGATGTTGACATGTGCCCTGTGGTTCTGCACGTGTCATATATATTGATATGTGTGAATTGTCTGTGGATCGATATGCTTCCTATATGTTATGTTATGTTATGTTATAATATGTGGTTTGTATGATAATAATTATAGTACGATGTGCTCAAGAGTATGTTTGAGATAGGATACGAAAAGGATGCACAAAACGAAATGTAACGATAGGAGTAAGATACGTTCATGAAACGTTAAGGTTAGGTTACATACCGGAGTGCTATGGATAGGAGATATTGATGAAAGAATACGGTTAGGTTATGGGTAGAAAGGGATAGGTTTGTGATAGATTGATAGAACGATAGCGTTAGGGTACGTTCTTGTGACGATATGACTAAGGTACGTTACGTAATGATATGTCTGTGATAGGTATAAGAACGTTAAGGCTATGGTAAGTTAGAGAACGATATGACTATGAAGTGTTTACGTTATGACTTGTTTATGATATGATACATTGTATGCTAGATTATTGTGCTTAAGTACGTAGTTATGTGAACGTGAATGTATGCTATGTATGCTTTTAGTCTGATGTTATGTGTAATGCATGTAACGATACGAGGTCCTTGAATGATTATGACATGTTTGTATGAAATATGTGATTGCGAACAGCATGTATTGTATGACATGAAACACGGTAAACTGTCGCGAACCATAACCCCGATTAGAAATGTGTATGAAATGTCAAATGAAAATGAGAATGACATGAAGCCTGGAACGTGACAGGGGGGTTATGGTCATTAAAGATAAATGTAGAAATAGGGGGACCTCATGCATTATGTGTGTTCGTGCATATGGGGGGATACCCCCATCCCATCACGAGTGTACGGACGCGTACATCCAATGGCAGGACAACGATCGTTATGCATTACATAGTGCTTCCGTGACGGTTCTAGTTTTAACGGGTCCCGGCATAAGGGGCTCCAGAGTATGCCCAGCGGTGTGCGAACTAGCTGGTGAGCCCATACTCGCACGTATGGTCTATGTGTAGAGTATATGGTACACGTCCACGATTATCGGTTAGGACAACACCGTAGGAAAAACGAAACGAAACGAAACGAAAGCTAGGTCCCATCATTTCATTGCATGTGATTGTTGCATTTAACGGGGTCACTTACTGAGTATTTCTTTAAATACTCAAGCCATGTGCTACTACATTTTTCAGGTTAAGGCAAGACATTCATGTACGGCTGACGACGACATCGCAACTCGAGATCATGGCACATGCATAGGATAGTGGTATTTATTTTCTTAGACTTAGGATAGAATAGGATGTTTTAAACTTAAACGCTTATTTATTTTATTTCGGGTCTTTTGTTGTGTCGATTTAAAGATTGTTTCGAAACACGCAAGTCCATGGCTGTGTTTTAAGTTAAATGTTATGTTTTATGGAATTTAAATGAAGTCTTCCGCATTCAATGTTTATGGTACGTATATATTAGCGACCTTAAATTAAGTAGAAAATTTTGGGTCGTTACATTGGATATGCTAGCTTGTTTTGTGCGCTTCTCGAATCACTTATTCTCAACAAACTTGACTTAGTTGATTTTGTAAGTTGGGTATGCTAGCTTGTTTTGTGAGCTTCAAATGTCATCTACTTATTTGAATGTCTTTGAATATTATGACTCAATGTTATTAACTATCCGTACTTGATTAGATGGTCATGCAAACAAGTGGTATTATCCAAAAATTTTCAATTCTAATTTAGGACACTTGTCAATTTAACTTCAATAATTTATAATTTTATTACCAATGTGATAAATATTTGCAATTTGTGACGAGTCAACGGTTCTCATTCAACCTAACACATTAAAAGAAAAAAAACACAAGTAATATCATGCCGTTGATAATATAATATAATAGAAATATATACATTGTTAAATGTATAATAGGTTAGTTTTGTACCTTAACGATCAACCATTGTCTCTTCTGGCTCTGATAGTCTACGTTTGAATCCAAGGGCACATGATTTTCCTTCCAATTATGTCATCGTGACATATGGCGCAATCGGCAGGGTCATAGCTCACAGGTTATCTAAAGGACATTTGGTCGGTTGGTTGCTGATCTTGGATCAGGTCATCGTGGGTCTGCGCTCGCCAACAAAACGTCGACACGTGTAGCCTAGCTGCAGCTCCTCACCAGTTAGCTGACACACGTTTTCGTCAATGCTCGAGTATTAAATCTAGTGATTGTGTGCTTGAAATAGCTCAGTTGGTTAGAATTTGTGGCTCTTAACCACATGGGTGGTGTAACGGGTCGGATAAAAAAAAAAAAACGGTCGTCAGCAGGACCGAAAACTCCAGCGAATGCCGGAGTTTTCGTTTGCACACGACCCACAAAGGCCGCCCGACATCGGGGTCACCACGGAAACTAAACCCGACCTTCAGCCACCTCCAAGACACCTACAGAGAGGAAAATAGTGAGAAAACGAGAAAGACAGTAAGAAAATCCGACGAAACTCCGGCAAAGCCAAAACCTACGAAATCGACGTCGAAACCTCCGTTTTACGCAACGAAAGTAATCCCAAAGACTTTTACACACACCAGGGGTAGATCTACACGAGTCCTACCTGTTGTACACCGTCGAGCAAGGGAGACAGAACGTTGGATTTTCGAACCCTCTCAGATCCGGGAGTGTTAGGCCTTTACGAACCAAACAAATACCAAAAACGGAATTAGGGGGAGAAGGAGACTCGGAAACGGAGAAAAAATGAGGGAAAAAGGACGTCGAAATGATGTTACCGAGGTGAGAGAGACGTCATCGGAAAACTTCGGGTAACCGGGCGAAGAAGATGAAGTCTGACCCGAGGGCCAAACTCCACAACCCGAACTGAGTCCAACCCACTCCAGTCCAAACCTCGGCCGACGACACTCCCGCGGCCCAGTTGCCTCAGCCCAAACCAGAAAGCTCAATTATGGCCTAACCCATAATCCACGACACGAGAACAAAAACCCCAGCCGATCCGAGACTCGCAAGCCCAATCCAACACCCGACGCTTACAGCCCAACCCACCTGCAGATGTTACCTTTCAGTATAGGCCTGGTCAATCACTCACGGTCAGCCCAGACCCGCGACTGCAACCGAAAACCCGCGCGCTCGACCCGAGACCGCTACACACGTGTCGCCCTCTAGGTATGCCACGTGGCACATCTGCAGCGCGACACCCCTCGGCTCCGGCGGCTTAATCGGCTCGGCGGTGGCTTCTTGGCTCCGGCGGCTTATTTGGCTCGTGAACCCTGTTTCCGACCTATTTTGCCACCGTTCTGACCCTCCTGGACCTAGTTTTGACCCCATTTAAGGTAAAATAGATCATTTTAAGGTCATATTTCACAAATTCAAGTTGGAAATTATTTATGTTTGTGAAATACTAACGAAGTTGTCGAATGACCCAATAGGAACCAACCACCAACGGAAGCGTAGGACGTATACGAGGAGCTAGGAGCTTACGTTTATATTTTAGGGAGTACTTCGGTTAAGGCCTACCAAGTAAGTGGCTCACCCGTTGTAGGTTACGCGTTGTTTGTTGTATGTTGGCACGTGCCCGTGGATTCGCACGTGATGTTAAATTGTATGCTAGACTGTTGTGCTTAAGTACGTAATTTTGTGAATGTGAATGTATGTTGTTTAGAATGATGTGATATGAAGTGCTTATGACGTTTATGTGATTCTTAAATGATTATGGCATGATTGTATGAGATATTTGAATGTAGACAGCATGAAATGTATGACATGAAATACGATAAATTGCTTGAAATATAACCCCATTAGAAATATGTATGATAAGTAGACTGAGAGTGAGAAATGACATGTTAAGCATGAAAAATGATAGTGGGGTTATATTCATTAATGATATAGTAGAAATATTGGGGACCTCATGCATTATGTGTGCTCATCCATCTGGGGAGATACCCATATTCCATCACGAGGGTACGGACGCGTACATCCAATGGTAGGACAACGATCGTTATATTTTGCATAGCGCTGCCTTGACGGTTACTAGTAATAACGGGTGTCCGGTCTAAGGAGCTCCCAGTGTATGCTCGCCTGACAAGGAAAGTGGCCCAGCGGTGTGCGAACTAGCTGGTGAGCCCATACTCGCACGTATGGGCTGTGTGTAGAGTATATGGTACACGTCCAAATTTACCCATTAGAACAGCACCGTAGGAAGACAGATTGAAAGATAGGTCCCATCATGTCATTGCATGTGATTGTTGCATAACCCCGATACGGGGTCACTTACTGAGTATTCTAGAAATACTCAAGCCTCGTGCTACTATACTTTTCAGATAAAGGCAAGGCACCCATGTGAGATCGACGGCGGCATCGCACACCCCGAGACCGTAGCACATGCATAGGATAGTTGTTTTTCATTTCGTAGAATAGGTTAGTTTAGGTTGAATTCCCGTTTGCATCATTAGTATAGGTTAGAATAGGTTGAATTGTAATCGCATAATAAACCATAGGGTGGTATAAGAAAGTTGTTTCAGTGTTGTTCTTTTCCCTTTCTTTCCCTTGTATTCGTTTTTCATGAGGTAATAAAAGGCCAGCGTAAGGCGCATTAAGAGCCCACTTAATGTAAATTCCGCATTTCAAGATATAGTAATGACCTTAGATTAAATAGATAAAATTTACGGTCGTTGTGGGTGGAGGTTTAAACCCTCCTTCTAATGTTTTCTTCGGGCACTTATCTTCACATTATTCCTCCATATCCTTCAAACACTTTCTCTAGGACCAACCATTACTCTTTTTTACCCACCCACCGAGACACTCACCCTTACATCTTTTATAGCACCTCTCTTCTTCCTTTATTTATTGAGACCCTCAACCTAACACCTCTACCATTCGGGTCAAAAGTTATCGTTCAACATAACACAATAAATAAAAATAAAGAAATTGAAAAAAAAAAAATACTGTAAAAGTTTATACCATAGTGAAATTTATGGGGGTGGAAAAGCACTTATTTTATATATATATATAAATAAAGAATAATTTTTATTTTTCATTATTCAAAAAATGTAAAAATTATTTTTAGGCAACAATGTAATATAATATTCTACTCACGTCATTTCTAAAAATTTAGATTTTATTTATTACAATGTAACCCAAATTCTAAAAGAAAAAAAATAACATTAACGTAATCAAATAAATGTAGGCTAGAAATATATGTATATAATACAATAAACATAAATGTATAATGAATTAGTTTTGTACCTTATCGAACAACGATTGCACATTAGGAAACATTGATATATAATTTTTATCTTCATTTTCGTGTTTTTTTTTCCTTCTATCACATGTTCAAATTCTTTCTTTTTGACTCCTTAAAAATAATTATTTTTTCCAAAAATAAAAATTTTACATTTTTTAAAATTGGGCGTTACACATATCTCCCCCTAGAACTCATTCTTGACTAAAATTTAAAGTTCAGTTCAATCGATTTGCTTCAAGTGCATGAGCAAGTTATAATTTATTTAAAAAATATTTGTTTGTAAATAAGAAATGAGCTCTGTGGATTTCAAAGGACGGAATCGAACTTTAATTAAAGATATATTCGTGACAACGCTTAAGCTAGCCAAGTAAGTGACCTTACTATCGGCATGGTTATATTTTGATGTTGATACGTGCCCTGTGGTTCGGCACGTGTCATATATATTGATATGTGTGAATTGTCTGTGGATCGATATGTTTCCTATATGTTATGTTATGTTATAATATGTGAATTGTATGATAATAGTTACTGTATGATGTGTTCAAGGATATGTTTGAGTTAGGATACAAGAAGGATGCACAAAACGAAATGTAACGATAGGAGTAAAATACGTTCACGAAACGTTAAGGTTAAGTTACATACCGGAGTGATATGGATAAGAGAGATTGATGGAAGAATACGGTTAGGTTACGGGTAGAAAGGGATAGGTTTGTGATAGATTGATAGAATGATAGCGTTAGGTTAAGTTCTTGTGATGATATGACTAAGGTACGTTCACGTAATGATATGTCTGTGATAGGTATAAGAACGTTAAGGCTATGATAAGTTAGAGAATGATATGACTATGAAGTGTTTACGTTATTACTTGTTTATGATATAATACATTGTGATGCAATATGTCATGGTATGATGTGTATATGGTGAAATGTTATGTTAAAAGCATAGAACGTTATGTTAGGTCTCTTATATTGTGTGTATACAGCATGATATGAATGACATGAAATTACGATAAATGACATGAAATTACGATAAATGACATGAAATATAACCTCGTTAGAATTATGTATGATTTGAGAACGGAAGAATGAGAAACGATATGATATGAATGATGAACGATATCTAAAATGATATAAAAAATGATATGATATGTACTTAATGCTAGCGGGGTTGTATTAAAGGATAATGAAATTGTAGAAGTAGTGGGGACCTCATGCATTATGTGTGTTCATGCATCTGGGGGGATACCCCTATCCCATCACGAGGGTACGAACGCGTACATCCAATGACAGGACAATGATCGTTATGCTTTGCATAGCGCTCTCGTGACGGTTACTAGTTCTAACGGCTCCCGGCATAAGGAGCTCCCAGAGTATGCCCATCGGATAAGGAAAGTGGCACAGCGGTGTGCGAACTAGCTGGTGAGCCCATACTCGCACGTATGGGCTGTGTGTAGAGTATATGGTACACATCGAAGATTACCCGTTAGGATAGCACTGTAGGGAAAACGAAATGAAACGAAACGAAAGCTAGGTCCCATCATTTCATTGCATGTGATTGTTGCATTTAACCTCAATAATGTGGTCACTTACTGAGTATTTCTTTAAATACTCAAGCCATGTGCTACTACATTTTTCAGGTTAGGGCAAGGCATTCCTGTATGGCTGACGACGGCATCACAACTCGAGATCATAGCACATGCATAGGATAGTGGTATTTATTTTCTTAGACTTAGGCTAGAATAGGATGTTTTAAACTTAACGCTTATTTATTTTATTTCGGGTCTTTTGTTGTGTCATTTTAAAGATGTTTTCGAAACACGTAAGTCCATGGCTGTGTTTTAAGTTAAAGGTTATGTTTTATGGAATATAAATGAAATCTTCCGCATTCAATGTTCATGGTACGTATACAATAGCGACCTTAAATTAAGTAGAAAATTTTGGATCGTTACACGTGCTATTCATTATGATCAGATCATAGTGTCTTGATAGATTTACCAAAATGGATTTAACTTTAGTCTCATTTTTCTTGAACTTTTCAAAAAAAAAAAAAAAAAAGTAAGTTACATTTGATAAGGATACTTATATATTGAATAATCATGAATCTGATCGATAAAATATTAACAATATTCTTTGACTTATGCAACTTTTGCATTGCATAAGCCCAAAACGTTCTTTGGTCTTGCAGCCTTATTCAATAAAAGCCCAATGATTATCCTGCATGAAAAGTGAGATCTATAGACATGTAAAGTAATTAACTCCAACGTTTACCGAATTAACTTTATTAGTCTTTTCATTGTATTCAATTTGACATTAATCAAATTAACTGGCAAAGACAAGTATCATCTTTTGGAGAAAACAATGTCTTTTTATTCTTGATTCTCTAATCATGAATATCTCAATGTTTCGTAGCATAACACATACTAATTGTACTTAATTTGAGCCGAACATATTTTCAAATAATTTTGAAAATATAAACAAATATTTCAAAGTAATTCATACTATATTAACTAAAGTTTGAGAAATTGAATTTCTCTCATGGTTATTAAAAACACCATATTCAGCATTTAGTAATAATTTTTACTTAACGACATCTCAATGTCTTCCACTACACCCACTGATATTAATTTCCTAATGTCAACTAGTAGAATCTAGTCTATCTTATCAAGTATTTTTCAAGAATTACATATAAATGGAATGAAGAACAAATCTTGATAGTAGATCTTATATAAACTATCCAGTGTGTCACTTAGTCTCCACCAAAAATCTAGTAAATCAAATTTGCTATCATTTAGATTTTTCTTTCCACAGAGTAATTTTGAAAATTTCTCTCTCGAGGCGGATTAGGAACTATTTCCTATCATAGCTTTTTAGTCATAAGATTTTTCTTTAATTTTTGTAATACTTAATTTCGAGATCATTTAGATAACTATCTAAATTTAGCTTTTATTGATTTAAACATCTCACGTGTTTTTGTCATTTTCTTATCTTCTAGTCATGACATCCAACATGTCAACTAGAAGACATGAACAAAGCTTTCTCATCACCTTTGATTCACCAATCATATGCTCTTCGAATAATTCGATTCACATTAACAATAGGTCTTGAGAACATTTCTCAATAAAGACAACAAAATATATATATATATATATATATTACCATCATATAGTGCTAATGTTATTTTTTAAACATAATATTTGAAATATATAAAATATTATTTAATTACAAACAATCAACTAAACAATCAACTTCCATTGATAAGTTGTGAAGAGTTTAACCATAGATAATCTCTTAACCATCCCATCAAATAAGTAGAAGATTCATTAAACTGTGAAACGTTACCTTGCCATAATGTGATGTGCTTCCAGTGCCAATAAAAAGTAACCCATCCAATGGTATTTAACATCCAGAAAACGGGCCACGATGTATATTTCATTAACTAGACATATATGTAATTGAGATGATATCTCTAATAGAAAGATATATATTGTAGATTCATCTATATTCAACCTCTAGTTTTTTAGAGTACAATTGGATACACTTCAATAACAATAAGAGTATGGTAGAATGATTCATATATTTCTTTCTTTCTAACATACTCTTGGATCTCATAGAAGACTTCTCTCGTAGAATACTAAGAGCAATTGATAGATGATCCAGGGGTTCGGTTCCGTAGGAACTTTTTATCTTCGGATTTCGAAAAGAATTAGTAAACCCCATCTTTAACGTTTGAACCATGATATAAAATGAGTTTGATAAAACAAGCAGAGGGAAGAGACTTTCCGAACCCGCAGAATCACAGCAAGCAACAGTAAGACTGAACAAAGTGAGTTACCAATTTCTATAGAGCTAGGACATAAACCAAATATAGTGATAATTTTATTCTTCTGTCTTTACTTTACAAAAATAATAATAATAATAATAATAATAAAATAAAATAAAATAAAATAAAAAATAAAAAAAAAGAAGGGAAATTCATTTAACTTATCAGTTATATATATATTTATATGGGCGAACGACGGGAATTGAACCTGCGCATGGTGGTTTCACAATCCACTGCCTTGATCCACTTGGCTACATCCGCCCCCTACCCTATATATAAGTATTTTGATGGAAATAGGGGCAAGAAAGCTCTATGGAAAAAAGATGGTTAAATTCGAGGTTGTCTAATGGGGAGTTAGAATACAGGTCTAGGTTAAGTAAATCATGACGCAATATCTACCACTCAAAAGTGTGCATAGATATGAAAATATTATTACTCAACGAAAGAATACCGATTTAAGAATTAGAAAAAGAATTGGGATCGAATGTTCAATCTTCATTGATATTCACAACCTTTGAATAGGATACAAGATACTAAATAATATCTACAAAGAAAATATAAACTAACTAAATCCTGATAATAAAATAAAATATACTACTATTCAAATTTAACGGATTACGAATATCTAAGATATATTTCCTAACTAATATATTCTTCAAGATTACGAATATTATATATTCCATAACTAATTCAAACTAAAATAAGTTGCACTAAATTGTGACAGCCTCCCTTAGTGCAAGCTTATTTCTCAATAACTTCGAGAGCCTTTACGAAAAACTTCAAACTTCACTTTGGCAAGTGTCTTAGTAAATATGTCTGCAACTTGCTCATTAGTATGTATTTCCTGCAATTCAACATCCTGCGTTAACACTTTCTCTCGAACAAAATAATCTACGAAGAATTTCTTCCAGCTAGGCTGGCGTATGGACTTCTTAGGCATGCCACCACCTGAATAAGACATTGACACATCATGTTCAATGATTTCCTTCTTAATAAGTTCCACATCACAGCGATTCAATCGGGTAATCTTCTGAAAAGATCTAATTTTGAGAGCATTTGACAGTTCCGGTCTCAAAACAGTCTTCTCTCCAATGGTCTTAAACTTTGAGGCGTCCACAACTATAAAAGCTCCTTCACCATTTGAGTCCACGTAAAGTCCACCCAAAATATACAAAGCATCTACATGGCCAAGCTTCAAGTCGATTGCCTTCTGAAACACCTCAATTGCTCGCTCATCTTCCCCCATTGCATGCAAAGCGGAGGCTAAATCACAATGAGCATCAACATAATCTGGTTTCATGAATATGGTCTCTTCCAAGGCCTTAACGGCAGGATCCATATTACTGATATGACCCTCCAATGATTGAATCTGAGCCTTTGACTGCTCCAATTCTAATGACAAAGAGTAATAATTCATCTCAACTTGTGCAGACTCAGCATACTCCATACTCCGGTGAATTACATCACTGGCAGACTGCAAAAGCTCTTGATCTTCTGATTCTTTTTTACCACTCAATATATTTGCAGGAGCTTTATATCCTTGGTCAAGGTCCAAGTTATCCTAAAAAATGTCGTCGCCAAAAGATTTGTTATTAACAATATTCTAGCTTCCTGTCGCCCTCTCAAAATCTTTAGCCACACTAAACTTATTATCCGTTGAACCATGCTCCCCTTCTTCACACAAATTTGCCTGAACTACGAAATCCTCCTCCAAGTCCTCAACATCACAACCAAATCGTGATAAATCATCATCATCAAGCAGTGCAGCTATTTCTGGGTCAGGCTGGGGCGGAGCATCAGTAGCCGAATCCTGCGAATTGGTAGTTTGATCTAAATTCTCCAAGATGAGGAAATCGTCAGCCTCAGAAGGGAGGTAAAGACCGTCAAGATCGTCAAACGTTAGCTCGACAACTTCATTTTCGTCGAATCTCAAATCCAAGGCCGTGGAGTAAACAGAAGGGTCATCAGGGGCAATAGAATTGACATCGGAGAAAAAGAGAGAGTCCAGATGCGAAATTTGGAGAGAATCAAACTCAGAAGCGTAAGTAGTGGAATTAGAATTTTGATCACCTGTAGAGACATCATCTTGATATACGGCTGAAGTCACGTTTGTTGGCTGGTCAAGAACCTCAGTGGTTAAGCAATATTCCCAAATTGGATCTGAAGAACTTTTACTTTCATGTACCGCATTTGCTTCTGATTCCTGCATCTTGACTCGACAATTTGGTTTAATATGGTCTGGCTTTCCGCAACGATGACACACCACTTTCACCTCACAATCTCGTTTAAAATGGCCTGGTTTTCCACACCTGTAACACGCTTTAAATGGCTTCTTTGATGACTCCTCACTCCTGAATTGATTCCCATTGCTTGATGAAGGCTTTGAGTAAAAATTCTGTCTCCTTTGATCTTTGACATACAACGCACCTTCTAACTTTGGGGAAAATTCGTTGCTGCTAGTCATTTGCTTAATCAATGCTTCCTGATTGGAAAGAAGATTCTCCAGTTCAATAACTGTAGGCTGATTTGCCCACCCTTGTATTGAGGAAACAAAGGGCATAAACTCTTTTCGTAATCCACGAATAAGATAACGATGTAATCGGGCATCACTCACTGGCTCCTCAGCATCTAATTCTGAAATTTCAGAACACAGATTTTTCACTTTAAAAAAATATTCTTCAAGAGAAAAATTACCTTGAGTTACCATAGCTAGTTCATTCTCTAGAAATTGCAGTCGAGCGGTATTTTTCTTAGTGAACAACTTTTGAAGTGTATCCCATACTTGCTTTGGTGACTTTAAATCACGAACATGATCAATATACTCCTTGCTAATCAAAGTCCGCAAGGTAAATAAGGCTTTTCCGCATTTAATCTTCCATTGTCGGCGTAATTCTGCATTCTGTGGAGTATCTGCTGGAATGTCTGTGTCATCACCTTCAATTAAATCCCACAAATCTTGCCCTTGTAGATAAGCTTCCATGCATAACTTCCAATAACTGTAGTTATTGCCAACCAGCTTTTCCATAGCTACACCCATAGAAGCGCTCCCACTATTCATCTCGTTGAGTAATAATATCAAACCGTACCAACTTGGCTCTGATACCAACTGACGCAATATCTACCACTCAAAAGTGTGCATAGATATGAAAATATTATTACTCAACGAAAGAATACCGATTTAAGAATTAGAAAAAGAATTGGGATCGAATGTTCAATCTTCAATGATATTCACAACCTTTAAATAGGATACAAGATACTAAATAATATCTACAAAGAAAATATAAACTAACTAAATCCTGATAATAAAATAAAATATACTACTATTCAAATTTAACGGATTACGAATATCTAAGATATATTTCCTAACTAATATATTCTTCAAGATTACGAATATTATATATTCCATAACTAATTCAAACTAAAATAAGTTGCACTCAATTGTGACAAATAAATCAATAGTCTTGGTCCTATTGAAAGTGAAGGATCAATTATCAATAATATGAATAAAAACATTCCTAGTCATAGTGACAATTCTAGTTACAGTACTGTTGATGATTTAGTCGGCATTTAGAATTTCGTATTTGATGACACTTTTTTAGTTAGGGATAGTAATAGCAGTAGTTATTCCATATATTTGGATAGTGAAAATCAAATTTTTGAGATTGACAATTTTGTAAGTGAACTAAAAAGTTTTTTTTTATAGTTTTCGGAACTCTACTTATAAAAATAATGTATCTAAGAATGACTAAAAGAAACCAAAGATTTTCTCTTCTTAAACATCATATATCCTCCACATGGTCAACTATGGAAAGAAATAAACGCCTTCAAAGTTTGACTAAAATTCGAAAACTAACAATTCTTGAGGCTCAATCGAAACTTTGATCTTCGATTAGCGTTTCTTTTTTGATTTTCTTACTAAAGTGTACCATTTCTTCCTAAAACATTTTTGTCTAATTTCAAAACCTAAAACTCTCATTCCACAATAATGAACTTACCAGAAAACTATTTTTAAGATCGGGTGAGTATTAAAAATATTAAGTAAGATACTTCCCTATTGACTTCTCATTCACAAACATTTATATAGTTATAGCAACCAAGTTATAGCAACCAAAATAAAAGGACCTAGTGCATGGCTACTCATATATTTGTAGCCTTTCCATAAAATCATCTATAGTGACCCTATAATAATTATGAACATCCAAAGTGAACCTGCAATAATTATGAACATCCAATGTGTTACATGGAAAACCACTCAACTACAAATATGTTAAATGGAAGATTATATGTGTTAAATATTGGTTGGTTAGTTGGTTCCAATGGGACCTGCAACCTTCGACTCATAAGATCAACGCTCTAACCAACTAAGCTACGAAATCTTGTATGTTTTTCTTAAATAAATATTTGAATGAAAATAATATAAATGGTTCATAATATGGTTCATAATATACCTGGTTGATGACTCGCACTCGCCTTTTATTACCTCAGAGAAAAAAGATTACAAGGGAAAAAGGGAAAACATTATTGAAATAAAGGAAAAGTAACCAAACCCAAAATGAATGTTTTATTCTACCCCATGGTTTATTATGCAAATACATTTCAACCTATACTAACCTATACTAATCATGCAACCAAATTCAGCCTAGACTACAAAATGAAAAAAGGAAAAAAAAAAAAAAAAAAAACAACTACCTTATGCATGTGCCACAGTCCTGGGGTGGACGATGCCACCGTCGTTGCACATGGGTGCCATGCCCTTATCTACAAAAGTAAAGTAGCACGAGACTTGAGTATTTCTAGAATACTCAGTAAGTGACCCCCTATCGGGGTTATGCGACAAATACATGCAATGAGATGATGGGACCTATCTTTCGTTTCGTTTCGTTTCATTTCGTTTTCCCTACGGTGTAATCCTAACAGGTAATCGTGGACGTGTACCATATACTCTACACGCAGCCCATACGTGCGAGTATGGGCTCACCAGCTAGTTCGCACACCGCTGGGCCACTGTCCCTAGCCGGTGGGCATGCTCTGGGAGCCCTTATACAGGGACCCGTTAACACTAGGACCGTCACGGCAGCGCTATGCAGGGCATAACGATCGTTGTCCTGCCATTGGATGTACGCGTCCGTACCCTCGTGATGGGATATGGGTATCCCCCCAAATGCATGAACACACAATATGCATGAGGTCCCACTAGTCCTACAGTTATCATTAATGAACTTAACCCCGTGTCACATTTTCATGCTTACATGTCATTCTCATCCTCATTTCGTTACATATCATACATTTCACATGATTTCGTACTTAAGCACATTAAGCTAGCATACAATTTAATGACACGTGCATATCCACGAGCACGTGCCAACATACAGCAATTAACGCGTAACCTACGACGGGTGAGCCACTTACTTGGTAGGCCTTAGCCGAAGTATTCCCTACAATATAACGTAAGCTCCTAGCTCCTCGTGGACATTCTACGCTTCCGTTGGTGGTTGGTTCCTATTGGTTCATTAGTCACTTTCATTAGTATTTCACAAATAATAATAAATTTCCAACTGGAATTTGTGAAATATGACCTTAAAATGTTCCATTTTACCTTAAACAGGGCCAAAACCAGGTCCGGGAGGGTCGGAACGGTGTCAAACAGGCTGAAAACAGGTTTCCCGAGCTGAATAAGTCGCCGGAGCCGAGGAGCCACCGCCGAGTCGATTAAGCCGCCGGAGCCGCACTGCAGACGTGCCACGTGGCACAATCAGAGAGCGATGCATGTGCAGGCATCTAGGGTCGGTGCGGGTTAACAGGTTGCTCGCGGGTCTCGGGCCGTTCGCGGGTGACGGGCCGCGCGGTGATGGGTCGGCTCGCGGGTGAAGGGCCGAGGTGTTTGGGCCGCGGGTAATGTCGGTTCTGGGCCGACCGAAGGGACGTGGTTCGATTCGGGTTGCCGAATCCGGTCTCGGGTCGAACTTCGTCCTCTTTGCCCGACTGCTTGCACGATTTTCTGGCAATCTCTCTCTCTCCTCGACAACGTCGTCCCGACGTCCTTTTCCCCTCTTTTTTCCTCCGTTCCCGAGATTATTCTTCACCCTAACCCCGTTTTTGGTACAGATTTTGTTGGTAAGGACCTCACACTCCCGAATCTGGAGGAGCTCGGAAGTCTGCCGTTCCGTCTTCCTTGCCGACGGTGTTCAGCGTACGAGATTCGTCTAAAAGCTACTCCTGATGTGTGTAAAGGGTTCTGGGATTACTTTTGTGGTGTAAAATGGGGGTTTTTTTACGTCGATTCGTACGGTTCGGCTTCGCCGGAGTTCTGTCGATTTTCTGTTCTTTCTCCTTTTTCCTCACCGTTTTCGTTTCTTTGCAGGTTCTTTCCGGGTGGCTGAAGGTCAGGGACACAATTTGTGGCATCCCAGCTCTGCCGATGACCCTCATTTTTTTTTCGTTCCGTTACATTACCTACCCCTAAAAAGAACTTTCGTCCTCGAAAGTCTCGAACACATGGATCAACTCGGGATATTTTTCCGTTATTTCCTCCTCTCGTTCCCACATAGCTTCCTCGACTTGGTGGTTACGCCACAATACCTTAACAAAACCTATACTCCTATTACGTAAGGCTTTCACCTCTCGAGCTAGAATTTTAATCGGTTCCTCCTGGTAACTTAAATTTTCCTCAATTTTGAGAGGTTTGTAGTCTATTACGTGCGTCGGGTCTGCAATATATTTCCTTCACATGGACACATGAAATACATCATGTATGCTTGAAAGTGAAGGTCGTAAAGCTAGTTTGTAAGCTACCAGACCTACTCTTTCTAAAATCTCGAACGGTCCAATGAATCGGGGGCTGAGCTTCCCCTTGCGTCCAAATCTTAGAATACCTTTCATGGGCGCTACTTTTAGGAACATTGGGTCCCCCTCTTCGAACTCTAAATTCCTACGCCTAACGTCGGCGTAGCTCTTTTGCCTACTCTGTGCGGTACGCATTCTTACTCTAATTTTCTCTATTGCCTCGTTGGTGACACGGACTAGCTCGGGTCCTACCAGTTCTCGTTCTCCTACTTCATCCCAGCACAATGGGGATCTACATCATTTTCCATACAACGCTTCAAAGGGTGCCATCCCGATGGTTGCTTGGAAGCTGTTATTGTAAGAGAATTCAATTAAGTGCAGTTTGGTGTCCCAACTCCCTGTGAAATCCATAACGCATGCCCGAAGCATGTCTTCTAGAATTTGGTTTAATCGTTCTGTTTGGCCATCCGTTTGTGGGTGGAAGGCGGTGCTAAAGTCGAGGCGGGTACCTAGCAGTTTTTGAAGTCCGCGCCAAAAGGCCGACGTAAAACGCGGGTCCCGATCTGACACAATTGACACCGGTACTCCATGCAACCTCACAATTTCTTTAACATACAGTTGGACCCAATTGTCCACTGTATATGTTGCCTGTTAAATAAAAGCCATGTTCCTTATTTAGTTAGGTTTCTCAAAACATGGAAGAGCGTAATTCTAGGTGCCATTTTTTGGCCAATTTGGGCGAAGTCTTCGTCCACTGTTTTATTTTTGTATAATTAGTTTTCCTATTTTTGTAATTAGATTTGTTATTTAAACCATTTAACCGAAGGAAAATGAGATATCGAGTCTTCAGACAATCTCAGCGAATCTCTCTCCCTCTCTCCTTTTACTTCCGCTAATTTTTCCTTCGAAGAAACCTTCGACCAATTTTTCGTCGACATTGTCCTCCGAATTGCCAGAGTCAACAAGTGGTATCAGAGCCTCGTTGAAGCGATCGGTAGTATACCATTACAGAAGAGCCAATCTTATCAACAATCAAGTTGAATAGCTCAAGTGGTTAGAGTGTCGACCTAACAACACACAGGTCTCAGGTTTGAGTAGAAGAAAATGCAAAGTGTAAAAATAAGCACATTGTGGGGTCCATCCCGAGTAGGCTCGCTCACTCCTCCACGCCGCCGCCAAGTGCCAGCATCTCCATCCGTACCACGAAGAGGTCGACGCCGTGATGATGGGCGTCGAGTTGTCATTGAGCGAGTGATCAGGGAGACAACGACTGTCGTCGTTCAGTACCGGATGTTTCTCCAACTACAACGAGTGGGCCTTGTTGATGCGCGTCAACCTATAGGCGCAAGGGTTATGGCATGCTGTCGAGCCAGAGGAAGGAGAAACAATCGAGTACTGGGAGGATCGACTGATCGGCTGGCGTTCGCCCGCCATATTACGATCTGTGCCCCCAGAGATGCTGGCATCTCTTTCCACCAAGCGCACCGCACAATCGGCCTGGGAGGGAATCAAATCCTGTCGGGTCGGTGTACAGGGAGTATGGGAATTCAACATCGAGCAACTACGGAAGGATCTCTTGGAGATCCGCTTTAAGGACGGCGAATTCGTCGATGATTTTTCAATGCGGATCACGGGGCTCTCCAACAGCATCACCACACTCGGTGGCAGCATCAGCGAGACAGAACGTTGACCAGCGGAAGAAGAATACCGCTTCAGCTGTTGACAAGGAGGGCCGTCTACTCCTCACGGAGGAGGAATGGCTTGCACGCAGGATCGACTGATCGGCTGGCGTTCGCCGCCATATTACGATCTGTGCCCTCAGAGATGCTGGCATCTCTTTCCACCAAGCGCACCGCACAATTGGCCTGGGAGGGAATCAAATCCCGTCGAGTCGGTGTACAGCGAGTATGGGAATTCAACATCGAGCAACTGTGGAAGGAGCTCTCGGAGATCCGCTTTAAGGACGGCGAATTCGTCGATGATTGTTCAATGCGGATCACGGGGCTCGCCAACAGCATCACCACACTCGGTGGCAGCATCAGCGAGACAGAACGTTGAGCAGCGGAAGAAGAATACCGCTTCAGCTGTTGACAAGGAGGGCCGTCTACTCCTCACGGAGGAGGAATGGCTTGCACGCCTAAAGCTCCGCGACAACACCGGCGAGAGCAACGGGCCCTCTTCCAGCCGTAAAGGCAGTAAGAAGCCATGGATGTCCCACGGGCGCACGCCCGGGAAAGATGGGAATCAAAAGAAGGAGTCGACCAATGGCAGGCCGATCCAGTGCTCGAACTGTGGGAAGAGAGGACATCTGAGCAGGAATTGCTCGAACTGTGGGAAGAGAGGACACCTGAGCAAGAATTGCTCGAACTCTGGGAAGAGAGGACACCTGAGCAAGAATTGCTCGAACTCTGGGAAGAGAGGACACCTGAGCAGGAATTGCTGGAGCAAGCTCAGGAAGAAGGAAAAGGCCGATAAGGCCCATGTGGCTCAATCTGAGGAGAACGAGATCGGCATACAACGGCACCTAACGGCGCCCTACTCCCCCCAATAGAACGGAGTGGTGGAGCGCCAAAATCAGACCATCATCGGGACAACGAGGTCATTGTTGGTGACGACCAGGATGCCTGGGAGATTCTGGGGAGAGGCAGTAATGACGGCCGTCTATCTCCTCAATCGGTCACCAACCCGAAGCCTCGACAGGAAGACGCCATATGAGGCCTGGTCAACAAAAAACCAGCGGTACATCATTTCTGCGTGTTTGGCTGCGTCGCATACATGAAGGTAACACGTCCCCACCTCGCCAAGCTCGATCCCAGGGGGCTGAAGGTCGTCTTCATCGGTTATGAACCCGGGAGCAAGGCATATAGACTCTATGATCCTGTAGGGGGCGAGCTCACGTGTCTCGTGACGTCGTCTTCGACGAAAGCACCTTCTGGCAGTGGAATGACGTGATCGAGACAGACCATAATCCAAATCAATTCACGGTGGAGTACCTCGTCACCGAGCCGGAAGAAGGAGGAGCCCAGCATCAGGAGCCGTCACCGCCGCCAGCAGGTGCACCCCCTGAACCAGTGGAATACGCAACACCACGGACTACGGATTCGACGCTGGATGCCGATCACGATACTGATCTGGAGGCCAGGTACCGGAAGATGGACGACCTAGTGGGAGGAGGTGAACCACCTGGACTGGCAGCGCGCGAGCTCGAAGAAGTGGCCAAACTACATGCCATCAATGCAGATGAACCAAACACCTTTGCCGAAGCTGTAACGGAACCGGAAAAAAAAAATGATGGTCGTCGGCAGAGCCGAAAACTCCGGCGTAGTTTTCGCTCACACACGACCAACAAAGGGCGGTCGAGGGCTGGGATGCCACAAAATCGTGTCCCCGATCTTCAGCCACCCTGAAAGAACCTGGAAAGAAACGAAAACGGTAAGGAAAAAGGAGAGAGAACAGAAAACTGACGGAACTCCGGCGAAGCCGAATCGTACGAATCGACGTCGAAAACCCCCATTTCACACCACAAAAGTAATCCCAGAACCCTTTACACACATCAGGAGTAGGTTCTACGTGAATCCCGTACGCTGAACACCGTCGGCAAGGAAGACGGAACGACGGACTTCTGAGCTTCTCCAGATCCGAGAGTGCGAGACCCTTACCAACGAAATCGGTACCAAAAACGGGGTTAGGGTGAAGGATAAGCTCGGGAACAGGGAAAAAAGAGGGAAAAAGGACGTCGGGACGACGTTGTCGAAGAGAGAGAGGGACCGCCGAAAAATCGCGCAGGCAGTCGGGCGAAGAGGACGAAGTCCGACCCGCAATCTGGATCTGGAAACCCGAACCGAACCCCGTACCTTCGGTCAGCCCAGAACCCACGTTACACGCAGCCCAAACACCCGACCTTCAATCGCGAGCCGGCCCATCAACCCGCGGCCCGTCACCCGCGAGCCGGCCCATCATCATGCGGCCCGTCACTTGCGTTCGGTCTGAGACCTGCGAGCGGCCCGTTAACCCGCACCTCGACCCGAGATGCCTGCACACGCGTAGCTCTCGGATTGTGCCACGTGTCACGTCTGCAGCGCGGCTACTCTCGGCTCAGGCGGCTTCATCGGCTCGGTGGTGGCTTGGTGCTCCGGCGGCTTATTGGGCTGGGGAAACCTGTTTCTAGCCCGTTTGACACCGTTCCGACCCTCCCGGACCTGGTTTCGGTTCTGTTTAAGGTAAAAGGGAACATTTTAAGGTCGTATTTCACAAATTCCAGTTGGGAATTTATTCTTATTTGTGAAATACTAACGAAAGTGACTCATGAACCAATAGGAACCAACCACCAACGGAAGCGTAGAACGTCCACGAGGAGCTAGGAGCTTATGTTATATTCTAGGGAGTACTTCGGCTAAGGCCTACCAAGTAAGTGGCTCACCCGTTGTAGGTTACGCGTTAATTGCTGTATGTTGGCACGTGCCCGTGGTTATGCACGTGCCATTAAATTGTATGCTAGCTTAATGTGCTTAAGTACGAAATCATGTGAACGTGAATGTATGTTGTTTATGCTGCTTAGTTGATGTGATATGAATGCATGTGACGATGTGTGACCCTTGTATGATTATGGCTTGTTGTATGAGTATTGAAATGTAACTGAATGAATTGTATGACATGAAATACGGTAAATTGCATGATACATAACCCCGCTAGGAATATGTATGATATGTAACGAAATGAGAATGAGAATGACATGTAAGCATGAAAACGTGACACGGGGTTATGTTCATTAAATGATGACTATAGGACTAGTGGGACCTCATGCATATTGTGTGATCATGCATTTGGGGGGATACCCCTATCCCATCACGAGGGTACGGACGTGTACATCCAAATGGCAGGACCACGATCGTTATGCCCTGCATAGCACTGCCGTGACGGTTTTAGTTTTAACGGGTCCCGGTGGGCCCCCAGAGCATGCCCACTGGCTAGGGACAGTGGCCCAGCGGTGTGCGAACTAGCTGGTGAGCCCATACTCGCACGTATGGGCTGCGTGTAGAGTATATGGTACACGTCCACGATTACCTATTAGGATTACACCGTAGGGAAAACGAAACGAAACGAAACGAAACGATAGGTCCCATCATTTCATTGCATGTGTTTGTCACATAACCCCAATAGGGGGTCACTTACTGAGTATTCTAGAAATACTCAAGCCTCGTGCTACTTTACTTTTGCAGATAATGGCAAGGCACCCATGTGACAACGACGACGGCATCGTACCCCCCAGGATCGTGGCACATGCATAGGGTAGTTGGTTGTTCTTTTTCCATTTCGTAGTCTAGGCCGAATTTGGTTGCATCATTAATATAGGTTAGTATAGGATGAAAGGTATTTGCATAATAAACCTTAGGGTAGAATAAAATATGCATTTTTGGTTTCTGTTTCTTTTCCTTTCTTTCAATTTTCTCTTTTTCCCTTGTAACCATTTTTCTCTGAGGTAATAAAAGGCGAGTGCGAGTCGCATTAATGAATAGGGCCCATTAAATGTATATTCCGCATTTCAAAGTATAGTAATGACCTTAGATTAGACAGGTAAAATATTAGGGTCGTTACAGAAGCAGAAAAGAACCCGTGCTAGCTGAAGGCAATGCAGGAGGAGATGACATCCATCACCGAAAACCAGACGTGGAGTCTGGTTTTCGGTGATGGATGTCATCTGAGGATATGCCGCCGGGACACCGAGCCATATGGCTCAAATGGGTCTTCAAACTGAAGCGCAACGAAAAAGGAGAAGTTGTGAAGCACAAGGCCCGTCTGATGGCAAAGGGCTACTTTCAGAAGCAAGGAGTGGACTTCGAAGAGGTATTTGCGCCAGTGGCAAGGTTAGAATCTGTTCATTTCTTGCTGGAAATTGCGGAACATTACTCTTGGGAGGTTCACCATATGGACGTAAAGTCTACTTTCCTTAACGGAGAGCTGAAGGAGACCGTCTATGTCCGACAACCACCTGGCTTCCTGGACAACGACAACCCCAATAAGGTACTGCGCCTGCACAAGGCACTCTACGGGCTTCGACAAGCCCCACGAGCCTGGAACGCGAAGCTCGACAGTACCCTACTGTCACTGAAATTCAAACGTTGTACCTCTGAGCATGGCATGTACACGCACGGCCATGGCAAGAAGCGACTGATCGTGGGAGTGTACGTCGACGACCTCATAATCACTGGAGGCGACGTGGAAGTCCTCGGAAGGTTCAAGAAGGAGATGTCGAAAAACTTCGAGATGAGCGATCTCGGCGTGCTCAGCTACTACCTCGGCATCGAAGTGCAACAGAATTCTACCGGCATCTCCATCTGCCAAAGTGCATACGCGAAGAAGCTGCTGGACACAACTGGTCTTGTGGACAGTAATCCTACAAGGACACCAATGGAGGCCCGACTCCAACTAAGGAAGGCCGGTATTACGACGACAGTCGACTCCACAAATTACCACAGCATTGTCGGGAGTCTGCGCTATCTGGTAAACTCTCGTCCTGATCTTGCTTATTCTGTTGGATATGTGAGCAGGTTTATGGAAGCACCTAGGGAGGAGCATCTAGTGGCTGTCAAGCGCATCCTACGCTATGTAACTGGAACCAGAGACTGAGGTGTAAGATACTGTGCAGGGAGCGGAAAGGAGAAACTCAAGCTGGTCGGCTACAGTGATAGTGACTTTCTCTCAGGCGGCGCGATCTGCTGGTAATCAACAAAACAGAAGGTAGTTGCTTTATCTCTCTGTGAAGCAGAATACATCGCCGCTTCGATGGCAGCAACACAAGGGATTTGGCTTGCGCGACTAATGGAAGAACTCATCGGGAGAGAAAGCGATCCACCAATACTATACGTAGACAACAAAGCTACGATCTCCTTGATAAAAAAATCCAGTCTTGCACGACCGGAGCAAGCACATAGAAATCAGATTCCACTACATTCGAGAATGTGCAGATCGAGGGCTCATCAAGATTGATTTCATCCGAACAGAGGAACAACTTGGAGACATTTTCACCAAGTCCCTGGCGCGGGTGAAATTTGAAGAACTATGCTCAAAGATCGGAGTTTAAATAATAAGGTACAGCTTTTAGGAGGAGATTGTTAAATACAAGTCATGTTCCTTATTTAGTTAGGTTTCTCAAAACATCTGAATTTACGCCAATGGAAGAGCGTAATTCTAGGTGCCATTTTTTGGCCAATTTGGGCGAAGTCTTCGTCCACTGTTCTATTTTTGTATAATTAGTTTTCCTATTTTTGTAATTAGATGTGTTATTTAAACTATTCAACTGAAGGAAAATGAGATATCGAGTCTTTAGCAAATCTCAGCGAATCTCTCTCCCTCTCTCCTTTTACTTCCGCTAATTTTCCTTCGAAGAAACCTTCGGCAAATTTTTCGTCGACATTGTCCTCCGAATTGCCAGAGTCAACATTGTCTTACCTGGTAGGAAGTGAGCCGACTTAGTCAGATGGTCCACGACCACCCAGATTACCGTATAGCCCTTTAATGTTTTGGGTAGGCCTACTATGAAATCCATGACAATGTTTTCCCATTTCCATTCCGGTATACTTAGAGGTTGTAGTAGCCCGGCGGTTTTCTGCCTAGGGGCTTTTACTTGTTGGCACACCAGACACTTACTCACGTACTTCGCGATATCTTTTTCATACTTCGCCACCAGAAGTGTTGTTTCAAGTCTTGATACATCTTTGTTCCACCTGGATGTATCGAGAAGGTTGAGTTGTGTGCGTCAGTTAGGATTTCATTCTTTATTTCGCTCGTGGGTGGGACACATAAACGCCCTTGGCATAATAATCTGTCATCTGTTGACTTAGAGAATCCATCCACTGAGCCTACGAATTGGTCTAGGATTTTACTTAGGCTTGGATCCCCACGTTGTGAGTCTATGATCCTTTGTCTGAGCGGGGAGCGCACTATCAGTCAGGCTATTAGGGCGGCAACTTCTTTGGTTACTACCACTATATCAGCCCGTTCGAAATCAGTTCGCACTCGTGGCTCCCTGGTGATGAGGGCCGACGAGTGTACTGCTTTTCGACTCAGTGCATCAGTGACTACGTTTGCTTTTCCAGGGTGGTACTGGATGTCTATGTCGTAATCTTTTACCAGCTCTAACCATCTACGTTGCCTCATGTTCAATTATTTTTGGGTGAACAAATATTTTAGGCTTTTGTGGTCCATGTAGATCTGGGTCTTTTCGCCATACATGTAGTGTCGCCAAATTTTTAACGCGAACACTACTGCTGCCAGCTCCAAATCATGTGTAGGATAGTTTTTCTCGTAATCTTTTAGTTGGCGTGACGCATACGCAACCACCTTGCCATGTTGCATCAGTACATAACCTAATCCATTTTTCGACGCGTCACTGTAAATCACATATCCCGAACTTTCTGGAACTGTGAGCACTGGGGCGGATACTAGTCTTTGTTTTAGTTCTTGAAAGCTGGCCTCACAAGTATAGTCCCAAATAAAAGGTACACCTTTTTTTGTCAATTGGGTGAGAGGCGTGGCTATTCTAGCGAAGTCCTGGACAAACCTTCGATAGTAGCCCGTCAATCCCAAGAAACTTCGTATCTTGGTGACCGTTGTTGGGTGTTTTCATTTTATGACCGCTTCTATCTTATTGGGATCTACAAAGATTCCGTCTTTAGACACTACGTGCCCCAGAAACGAAACCTGTCGTAGCCAAAATTCACACTTGGTGAATTTGGCATACAGCTTGTTCTCCCTTAGGATAGTTAAGGCTTTGCGAAGCTCTTGGTGTTCTAGGTCCGTTTTCGAGTATATCAGGATATCGTCTATGAACAAGATCACAAACGAGTCTAAGCACTCCTTAAATACTCGGTTCATTAGTTCCATAAATACCGTTGGGGCATTGGTGAGACCAAAAGACATCACCACAAACTCGTAGTGGCCATATCTGATTCGAAAGGCTGTTTTCGGTATGTCTTCATTTTTAATCTTAATTTGATGGTATCCTGATCGAAGGTCTATTTGAGAAAACACTGTTGCCCCACGTAGTTGGTCAAATAGGTCCTCAATACGGGGTAACGGGTATTTGTTCTTTACCGTCCTCTTGTTTAATTCCCTATAATCAATGCATAAACGCATTGAGCCGTCTTTCTTTTTAACAAACAACACTTGCGCACCCAAAGGCGACACGCTAGGTCGAATGAAGCCCTTATCTAACAGGTCTTGCAGTTGTGTTTTAAGCTCTTTTAGTTCGGCTGGTGCCATGCGGTACAGGGCCTTAGAGATGGGTCCCGTTCCTGGTTCCAGATCTATCCCAAAGTCTACCTCTCGCGATGTTGGAATTCCCGGAAGGTCCTCCGGGAAGACATCCATAAATTCGTTTACTATGGGTACTGTGTCTATAGGTTTTTCCTTTCCTTTTGTATTTACTGCATAGGCTAGAAATGCCCACCCCCCTTGTTGTATCAGGCGTCTTGCTTTCATCATCGATATTATTTTTGGGGTGGTACCTGTGGAGGTTCCTTTAAACTTAAAGGTAAGTCCGTTGGGAGGTGTGAATATCACCTCCTTCTTATGGCAGTCTATGCTAGCAAAGTTTTCTTCTAACCAGTCCATTCCTAGTATGACGTCAAAATCCGTCATATCCACTACCTTTAAGTCTACGTGGATGGTTTGTCCAGCTATTACCACTTGTCCGTCGTTTACTCTATTTTTCGTAACTAAGTCTACCCCTGCTGGAGTACCGACTGACAATGCATGCATTAAGGGTTCTACTACGAACCCTGCTTGTTTAACAAATGATAAAGCAACAAAGGAATGGGTAGAACCAGAATCAAACAATGTCAACGCAAAGTGTCCTAGTATAAAAAGCGCACCTGTCACCACGGTACCAGATGTTCCCGCCTCTTTACTGGTCGTTACATATGCCCTGGTCTGTGGACGGGTTTGTAAGGTGGGCTCTTGGATGACCGGTCCTCTAAGGGGTTCCTTTGGAATTCCCAGGCTCTTTGTAGGGCAAGTTCTGGCCACATGACCTGCATGAACACATATATAACACATACCTGAGCCCGCCAAACATCTCCCAACATGTTGTTTTCCACAATTACGGCACAATGGCTTCTCCATTGCTAGGTATTGGCCTATTGGGGTGGAGCAGGTGGCCTACTCTGATATCGAGGTCTCTAGGACGATGGTTGGAATTCTGTGGTATCAACCTCGACAAGGCGTTTCCTCCCTGTGACGACTGTTGGCTCCGTTTTCTTTTCCTCTGGGGTTCCTCTAGGGCCTTGGCCGTCCTTAGGGCCTCTTCATAGGTTTTTGGGTAAAAGGCCTCTAACATGCAGTGGGTTTTCGAATTCAATCCTAACACAAATTTTTCTGTCTGTTTCTCTTCAGTGTCAGCTAAAGACGGTGCAAACCTTCTCAATCTCATGAAGTTCTGATCGTACTGATCCACCATGCGATCACCTTGGGTTAAGTGGTTAAACTCTTGCTGTTTCTTTATACGGGTTTCCTTTGGATAATAGTATTTTAGAAAGGCTTCCCTAAAGGTTTCCAACGTTGTAATTCTCCCGCCCGGGTTGATGCTTGTTTGTTATCCGACCACCACACTTCTGCATCTTTTTGTAACACATATGTCGCACATGCACCTTATGTTCATCAGGGCATCTCATTGATTCAAAGGTCGTTTCCATGTTTGCGATCCACATCTGAGCCACTGTGGGATCTTCCTTTGAACCGACAAAAGGACAGGGGTTATACCACCTGAAATCCTTTAACCAACACGCACCCCTATCCGGGTGCGGGTTGTTCACGGGTTGGATAGCTACCACATCCACCGGTAGCGGGGCTGCCGCATTGGCTGGTTGCGTGGCCATTACCGCGACTTGTTGCGTAGCCAACAACGTGGCCTGTTGTGTGTCTAGCATGGTTTGCATAGTTTTTTGGAGGGATTCCAACAGTAACGTTGTGGCAGGGTCTAACCCAGGCTGTGGTGCAGCTTGAGGGGGCGGTGCATATTCAGGAGGGGGTACAGCTTGTGGGGGAGGTGCATATTCAGGAGGGGGTACAGCTTGTGGGGGAGGTTCATATTCAGGAGGTGGTACAAACGCATATGGGCCGGTAGTCAACCCTTCTTGGGAAGAACTTCTATCGGCGTCTCCTCTTCCTCCTCTCCTAAAGGGAGGTCGTCCTCTCCCTCTCCTACATCTTCTATATCCTCTGTGCGGCATGGTTGTAGAAACCAAGAAAGAATTCTAGCTAAGTTTATGATTTACAACATTCCCTACATCCCTACCATATAAGTCATATGTATATATAATAAAAACATAAATCTCATAACGTAAAGACATGCATTACATCAGATCACATCAACACCAGATAACATCAACACCTTTTCATACAGTATCATGTCATGGATCATTTAAAGCCAATCACATTAAATATATCACAAATGTCATACATTTCTCATTCTACATAAGGTGTACCTGGCAATGACGGGGCATCGGTGATTGGACTGTGGAACATCCAAGCCTATTGTGTAGGCTAATCTACAAGATCTATAACCTAAAGCTCTGATACCAACTGTAACGACCCGAAATTTTCTAGTTAATTTAAGTTCGCTACTGTATACGTACCATAAACATTAAATGCGGAAGACTTCATTAAAATTCCATAAAACATAACCTTTATCTTAAAATACAGCCATGGACTTACGTGTTTCGAAAACATCTTTAAAACGACACAACAAAAGACTAAATAAAATGAATAAGAGTTTAAGTTAAAAACATCCTAGTCTAGCCTAAGTCTAAGAAAACAAATACCACTACCCTATGCATGTGCCATGATCTCGAGTTGCGATGCCGTTGTTAGCCGTACAGGAATGCCTTGCCTTAACCTGAAAAATGTAGTAGACATAAGAGTGTGTCAATTTCAAGTATATAGAGACATAAGAGTGTGTCAAGTTCAAGTATATAGTCAATAATCTATAGTATAGGGATAAGGCTGAGTACCTTATCCTGGGGAAACTATGGATGCGTCTCACTTTGTGTCAAGTTCAAGTATATAGTCAAAATAATCTATAGTATAGGGATAAGACTGAGTACCTTATCCTGGGGAAACTATGGATGTGTCTCACTTTTTCTCGCCCTTAACTTTAAGGCTATGCCATCCTAAGGTGCTACTAAATGGAAGGATCTTATCAATGTCCATGAATGAGAAATCATAGATCGAACTGCCGAATCGAAAAACATAGAGTGCTATCATATAGCTTTGTATCGGCTAAGTGAACGAGTTGGAGATAAGCAGACTCGAACCGCTGACATCCGCCACAGGGTAAACCACCGCCTCTCAAGCCCCAAACTGATTCTACCATAGAGGCCAACGACAATAACTCCTCCCCAAACACAGCTTACAACTTTCATCGTACTGTGCTCTCCAAAGAGCAACTCTTCTCAAAATCTCAAAGGAAAGGTACTGAGTTGGAATCCCATTCTAACTAAGGTAAGGATTCTTGTGGTTTTGGAGAATCAAGCTACAGGAGAACCAGGAACGGAGAGCTTTCACCCCTTTTCTACCTTCACTTCCAACACTCAACTCAAGATTACTGATCCTAAACCTCATTGAAGAACTGTAAACACTCTTTCTTTATTCATGAGACAGAACTACTGAAGGAACCTTTGCCTCTATTCCCTATTTATTCGTTCGTTTATGAGATAATTCGAAAGAGATTGAACCGTCAGTCAAGACTCAACTCAAGATTAATTCCCCTTTTCATTCTCCTTCACCCTGATATAAACAATGTGATCACTAAATTGTACATGCGAAGACTTGTGAGTGGGGGCATCCTATGCAATGAGTATTGCATAAGGTCAGACCAGGAAGAAAATCACTCTCACTTTATAATGTCGTTTACTGTTGAGACTGTTTTTTTTCATTCGATGACCTAGGTAACTCAATCTTAATCCTGAGCTAACCATGAACTCCTATTTATTCAGAAATATCCTTAGATTTGCATGGGTGAGAGTGGCTCGAGTTCGCCGACTCAATAAGCCTCCCATTTCAGGGGTAAGACTGGGTGAACAGCTGGGGACATAAGGTGCAAGATGGAATTCACTCCTACCCACTTTTACGGATAGTAGAGAGGTTGTTCCCTTAAGTACTGATTCCAAGTCTTGAACAAGAAGCCCCACCCTCTCATTGGTTTGAGAGGGATTTGGTTTACTGGTTGGACCACAAACCAATTGTTCATTACACACAAATCTTATAAATATTTATGGTCCCATGGTCTAATGGTTAGGACATTGGACATTGAATCCAGTAACTCGAATTTATATCTTGGTGAACCTTATTTTCTATTTGTGAATAACACAAATAAATTAATTGATTTTAAAGTGTTGAAATCATATTAGATATAAAGATTAAAACAATGACATATTAGATATTTTAAAAGTTGAAAGATATACCGATATAAATTCGAAATTTCACATGAGAGCGACAGAATAAGTAATAAGTAAGAAATAAAACATTAATTAATTACAAGTTGCATACTCTTTAAAATGTTCCATTTTATTAGTTAAAAAAATAGAAATTGACCATTCATTTATTAAAGTATTAGCACTCAATATAACATACCTCACTTTGCATTGAATCTGGTGTAGGATTCTTATTAAAAATAAGTTGCCCAAGAATGGGAAAATTCTCCATTTTTAAAGAAAAATAATATTTAAATAATTAAAAATGAAAAATTACTAGAATGCCCCTGAAAGAGTTGATATCTACAAAAATTCTCTTTGGTACGAAATCTAATTGCGTGCACAAAACGCCATAAAACTCAGTTCTCGGACGTCGGATCTCCTTCAAAACTGGGGTGGATCTAGAACACTCACAAATTCAAAATTAACGTCGGTAAAGCCTTGGTCGAAGCACGTCGGTAAAGCCCGGGTCGGAGCAGATGTGTCCATGGCCCTTAGAGTTGAAGGAACCGCGTGAGGCTGGTTTAACAGAGAAGCGTAACTTTCCGCTCTTGTTGGTGGAAGAATAGCGGGTCAATTCTCTTAGGCCCAATATAAATCTCTGGGTAGTCCTCAACCTAACATCCACTTTTTTTTTTTTTTTTTACATATATTTTTGGTGGCTTGGACTACGGACATCGTAAATATGATGGATTTCTCCGCTACAACAATCCCACATTGATAGATTTAAAATTGGATGTAGTCTTCATAAAGCAGTCATTGTCTTGAGGAAATCGCTGAGCTTGGTAATGTGAGCTTGTAACCCGTATGGGGGCAACAAAGTGGTTGGACGTTGGTTCAACCCATTGGTTAGGGTTGTTTGGAGTTGTTCTTCGGCCAGTCCAGGGCTATGGGCTTTGGGTGAAGGCCTATTGTCCATGGCCCTTAAGTTGAAGGAAACCACGTGAGGCTATTTAAAATTGGATGTAGTCTTCATAAAGTAGTCATTGTGATGAGGAGATGAGGAGATGAGGAGATCACCAAGCTTGGTAAGGGTGAACTTGTAACCTGGGGGCAACAAAGTTGGTTCAACCCATTGGTTAAGGTAGGATTGTTTGGAGTTGTTATTCGGCCTATCCATTCCAAGTTGGGAGTTGGGCGAAGGCCTATTATCCATCAACCCATTGGTTAGGGGATTATTTATTTATGGTGGATTAAGTATTTTTTAATTCTATGAACCCTTATTTCTGGAGATTAAAACCGTATTTTTAATTCTATAAACCCTTATTTCTAGGGATTAAGTTAAAATTGTATTTTTTAATTCTATGAACCCTTATTTTTTTTTCTCGAAATCATTATTACTATTGTAGTATATATCCGAATACCTAATTAAATTTGTTTCCAAAATCCTCTAAAATCAAACTATTATTAAATTAATAAAATTATTCTAATTTTTTTTCAATCTCGACGAGTGAATAATAATATGTTATTATGATTTCGAGAAAGCGGCTATGGTGAAATCGGTAGACAAGCTACTCTTAGGAAGCAATGTTTAGAGCATCTCGGTTTGAGTCTGAGTAGTGGCATGTCATTTTATATTATAAAACAAGTTCTATAATATAATTAATTCACGTCCCCGATATTAATTCAAATAATTGAATTGAGGGACCTTTTTAATTTTTTTTTTATGATATTTTCAACTTTAGAGCATATATTAACTCATATATTTTTTTCGGTCATTTGAACTGTCATTACAATTCATTTAATAACCTTATTAGTCGATGAAACCGTAGGACTCTGCTTTGTCAGAAAAGGGCATGATAGCTACTTTTTTCTGGATAAAACAAGTTCTATAAAAAAAACAATTCAATTGTTTCTGTATTAGCCGCATGCCATTTTATATTATAAAACAAGTTCTATAATATAATTAATTCACGTGTCCGATATTAATTCAAATAATTGAATTGAGGGACCTTTTTAAATTTTTTTTTAATGATATTTTCAACTTTAGAGCATATATTAGCTCATATATTTTTTTTCGGTCATTTCAAGTGTCATTACAATTCATTTGATAACCTTATTAGTCGATGAAACCGTAGGACTCTATGCTTCGTCAGAAAAGGGCATGATAGCTACTTTTTTCTGTATAACAGGATTATTAGTTACTCGTTGGATTTATTTGAGGCATTTACCATTAAGTGATTTATATGAATCATAACTATTTCTTTCATGGGTTTCTCCATTATTCCTCTATTTATTCTAAAAAATATAGAAACCATTTAAGTGTAAGCTCAATAACTGCACCAAGTACTATTTTTACCCAATGTTTTGCTCCTTCACGTTTTTTAACTCAAATGCATCAATCCCCACTATTAGTTCCCGCTCTCCAATCTCATTGGTTAATGATGCACGTAAGTATGATGGTATTGGGTTATGCATCTATGATATGAATCCAACAACCGATTACTTCCATGTACCCGAACGAGCAATTACAAGAAGCAATACAAAGAAGATTCAAGAATCAAATCAAGAAAATAATGGAGTGGCTGATATTGGAAAGTGATTAGAAGACTTGCGTAGTTGAACTACTAAGACAATTTATGAATGCCTTATTTTCTTCGATTTGTATTTAATAGCATTTATTAGTGATTTGTAGTTGGTGGCTGAACCTTGTTATGTTAGGGTTATCTTTTGGGCCTATTTAAAGACATGTAATATTCATGTTTGAATGAATTGTTGAATACAGACAAAACCTTTCTGTTTTCTTGATACCCTTTTGCTGTTATTCTTTTTCAAACCTTGCTTTAGGTTTGATGTTTAAACAGATTCATTGAATTAGTTTTGATCAAGCTAATTCTGGAGTGAATTGTCTTGGTATCTAAGAGTGACCATCATAGATTCCAAGTTCGATCTAAGAGTCATTCATCTTCTAACCAGCTCTTGGTTGGAATCAATCCGTTAAGTTAGCTTTCTCTGTGAACGTTTTGCAAGGTTTCTAGAAGGAGCTCTAGCTTTTCAAATTTCAGCATTGTATGCGCTTATCATTTGGTATCAGAGCTTTTGGTCGACGTTCTTTGGCCGCTCTAGAGGTGAAATAGTTTTATTGTTATTTTTTTTGTATCAATTTTTTCTCTCAGATTATCGAAAAAAAAAAAAGAAAAAAAAAGTGAGAAAAAAATCAGTAATAAAAAAATCCGTTATGAGAATATATATATATATATATATATATATATATATATATATATATATTCCGTTCTTATCATTTATTTTCAAGCTCTTGATCCTTGAGATACTAGTCTTAGCTTGTTAGAATTGATGGTTGAATTGGTTATAATCAAGCTTAAAGCAAGATTGCACTAAAAAACAGCCAGCCTTTACATTCTTGACCTAGTACCAAAAGCCTACCTTTGAGTGTTAAACACGAGTGTCTCTGAGTGAAATTTTTGTGAGAAGTGTGGAGAGGTCCCTTGATAACAAAATGTCACATAATGGAGAAGCAGTACCACCAGTACCAGATCTTAATACAACCATTCTTCAAGCAATTCAAGGTATGATGGAAATGATGATGGAAGATAGACAAGAAAGAAGGGCGCAACAACAAAGACAAGAACGAACATTACAAGAAGATGAAGGTATAGTAGTACAAGAAAGACAAGTTGATGGTAGATGGAGAGGAAGAAATAACCATGCAACTATTATGCAACCTAGAAGGATGGAAAGAGTACATGAAGATAGAGATGGGGGAGTTAAACTCAAAATTCCACCCTTTTGTGGAATGATAGATTCTGAGGCATACTTGCAGTGGGAAAGAAAGATAGAGCTTGTGTTTGATTGCAACACCTATCGTGAAAATAAGAAAATGAGACTTGCTATTGCCGAATTTACCAATCATGCTTGTGATTGGTACCAACATCTCAAATCCAAGAGAAGAAGAAAAGAGGAGGATTCAATAGAGACATGAGAAGAAATTAAAGAAGCCATGAGAAAAAGGTATATTCCAAAACATTATGAAAGAAATTTGAAAACTAAATTGCAAGGTTTGAGGCAAGGAACAAAAAGTGTGGTGGAATATTTTGGTCATTTTACCCCTAATTCTTGGATTTGCTAATTAACGTGTTCCAAAGACTTTCAAACAACATCATCAAACATCATAAAACAAGATCTACTATAGAGTTTCATTGCATTTGGAGGTCATCTCGGTCATGAACTGAATGTAAATTACCTTGGGGGCATTAGAGTCATTTTACCGTGTTTCTTGGTTTACTTACTTATCCTTAGCCAATGACATTAAATTTCATACATAATCTCATTATAACAAGCTCAGCATTAAAATTTAATAGGCAGTAGACTTCAATTAGCGGGTTATTTTAGCGTTACTTAAATCTTGAGCAATTTGATTAGTTCAAGGCCTTAAATCATGATTCTTTGAGTTTTTCTTTCATATATCCTTAATTCATACTTGGTTTAGAGTTCATATAGAAATCAAAGCGATTCCTACATGCATTTCTTAAGAAAATTTCAAGGTGGCTACTTACCTCGTTGTCGGCATTCAAGATCTCAGTTCTTGAGCTTACTTTATCCGACTTACCTCAAATTTTCTTCCACAAACTTCTTATTTTGTCTAGTTTCTAGAATCATAAAATAAAATTTCATAAGAATCGTTCTTGAAGGGGGGTTAA